>NC_080429.1:18290247-18605132 GCF_029873635.1 Malania oleifera | reverse complement strand
CGTCCTCGTTTATGGATGTTGGCTTACCCTTCAACGGTAAGTGTAATTCCTTCCCAAACAAATAATCCTCTATCTGCATCTTCCAAAAACCAAAATTGTTTTCGTTGAACATTTCGATTTTGAGCTCTTTTCATTCGACATCTCGATTCGTTGATCTAGAGATGGAATTAGCTCAAATGGATAGCGGTTGGATCTGGAACGATCGAAAACCCTAGAAACGGTTCAAATCGCTAGAAAAACAGACCTAAAACGACCCCGAAAAGTTCAGCCAAAGTTTCAGTCAAACCTGGTCAAACTTGCTAACGTGGCAACTGCTAACGCGGCACCCTACTGACGTGGCAGAGGTGGGGCCCCCTGGTGACGTGGAGTTGACGTGGCAGCGTGGGGCCCACCAGCTGTCATGTCAGTGCTGACGTGGCACCTCCGGCTGACGTGGCACTCTTCTGCTGACGTGGCCCTGCTGGCGTGGCAACTGACGCAGCAGCGCTGATGTGGCCAGTTTTAAGAGGTGGGTTAGATCCTCGGATCTTGGGTTCACCCGGATCTAAGTCTCTTGCCGGTTTGGGTTGGGTAGTGTACCGGGTCAGGTCAAGGCGGATCGGGCGAAGAAGATGCATGCAACGCGTAAGGAACTGTTCGCCGGCGTGTGCGCAACGCGTGGAGAGGCGTCTTGCTCCGGCAAGGCGCGTGTAGATTCTACAGAACTCCATTCGAGCTCTGTCTCGCACGCTTCTCTGCGTCTCGGCGAGCTTAATGCAATGGTGGCCTCAAAACGCAGTTTTGATCTACTGGATAGAGCTTTGAATTTCGGGATCACTTCCAATCTAGCTTTTCTGCTCCGACCGGTCTCTGATACCATTTGTTAGGAACCTGTGGGCATCCAGATCAAAGTGACACCAATAATTTTACGTGGTTCGGTCAATAACAACTTATGTCCACGGAGCACACACCAAAATTCACTATCTCACCGAAAATATTACAATTCTCTCTATCTCTCTCTCTCTCTCTCTCCCTTCTTCCTCTCTGCTCTCTCTGTACTATTCTGTGTTATACTGTGCTGTGCAATACATCTTCCACAGCTCTCAATTTATAAGCTTGGAATTTACATCATAATCAATACAAATCAATCAAATTGGAAGTTAAAACTGAGAGATTAATGGAAAATAAAAGCACCACATGTTTTCTGACTCAGCAACGCGTTGTCTCCTAGCTGTCTTCTGACTCCATCTCTAACAGTCATTTTTACCAAAAAATAAAAAAAATAATAAATAAAAAAAAAAGAAAAAAAATTTTAATACAAGGATTTTTTTATTTTTATTTTTGTAAAGAGTTAATGACACCTCAATTGACTTTAGTAATTGCTTATATTATTAAATTAGGTTGTGATTAATTAATAGTATGATTAAATAATTAATCATATTGTTTGGATGATTTTTGAAAATTTTGACATAATTATAAATTGAAAGTTACCAAAAATAGAAAATATGTTTAAATAATCTAATATAATAATTTTTCCATTTATTTTAATTCTCTATCTTAATTTTTTCTTTTTAATTAATAATACTCATGATCATTGATTTATGAGACAGAAAGTAAAAAAAAAAAAATTAAACATATAAAGGCACAAATCTCTCTTTTTTTTTTTTTTTACTAATGCTCGTGACATTATAAATTTTAGATGGTCAATAATTTATCTTTTCCCTTTTTAAATTTTAAAATTAGAATATAAAACTTGTGCCTAATTCTTACCCCGGAAATGGTTATCCCAAAAAATGCGGATCGGCCGGTCAAAAGATTTCAACCCAGATCCGGTGACGCTACCGAATCCGAATCCGAATCCGAATCTTAGGCTGGGGCGGCTGTCTTAAGTATATCATAATTAGAAAATCGAAAATCTAGGACACGTGGAGTGACCAGCCAATGACGGCAGGATCACGTTATCAGGGGCTAGTGTACACGTGGCGCCCCGCGAATGAGTTAGCAAAAGCGAAGCTTTTTTTTTTTTTTTTTTTTCTGAAATTCGTTAAGATGGCTCCTGCAGGGGGTGGGGCAGATAAGTATCGTTCTTACTTGCAGGGTGAAGGAGAGAAGAACACCCAGTGGAGGTTTGGTGCTCCTCCTAACTATGATGCTGTCAACAAGCTCTTTGAAGAAGGCAGGACTAAGGTAATTATATATGGAAATTTTGATTATGGGTTTCATTTTTTTTTTGCGTGCCTTATAAGCTTATGATTATTACGGATTCACATGACAATAAGAGATTAATGAATATAAAGAAAGGTCTGCACCTTTCTTAATCTTATCTATTGTTACATAAGCTTGTAATGATCATGGATTGAAATAGAAAGCTTTTTTTGAAAATTAAACCTCTCTTGATGTGCGAGTAATATTTAATAGGTATGGACTCCAGGGTCACTTGAAGAAAAAGTACAGAACCTTGTGAAGACATGGGAGATGGAGCTTTTCCACAAGACCTCCTTTGACCAGTATAAATCACTTGATCCAAACAAGTATACCTTCAGCTTAAATGGTAATTACCAATTCTTGCTACCTTCTTCTCATCTTTTATCTATTTATTTATTTATTTTTTAGAAGTAAATTTAGGGGCATTTGACTTTCGAGGTAATGAATACTTGTGTTTAATTAGGAATATTATGACAAAGTTAGGAACATCTTGAATTCTCCAAGAAAGTAACAACATAGGATGACCAATATAACTATTTAAAACCTTAAGCGATCTTCAACTCTTAATTGAATCAAATTTACAAGACCGAAATATTCTTATCATTTATTTATGTGGGAAAACAAATTCTTTTCTTGTTGTTATTATTATTATTATTATTATTATTATTATTATTAGATTTTCTAATTATTATTTAATAATAATTATCATTATATTTTTCATTATTGTATTCAAATCATTCATTTTATAAGTAATTTTAATTAAATTTAAAATAACAATATCATGTAAATTTAAAATAAAAGTAAAAGGACCCATAAATTTATGTTATTTTATAAAAAATTACGAAGAACATTTGAGAAATTTTCTACTCTTTTTAATTATCACATACAAAAAATTATCATTATAAAGTCAATTTTGAAATATGTTAATTAAGTAAAATAATTATAATGATTTTTCTTTGTATTATTATTATTTTTTTGTATAATTTTTGTACTTTTATAATTTCAATCATGTTTTTTAATTATTATTATATTCAATGACAAAAAAAAAATTTGTACAATCAAGTTTTAAAATCATTATAAATTTAAAATATTCTTTTCTCATTCTCATAATTTTTTAGAGTCATATTAATTATTAAACATCTCTCGGTTCATCATATTTTTTTCTGTTTAAACTCTTATTATTCATTTGGATCAAAAATTTTATTGGGGAAAAGGAAAGAAAAAGAGAGGAAAAGTAGAAGGAAAAATATTTTCCCTTTAAATATTATAAGAAATGAAAGTTTATTTTAATATATTTAAAAATATGAAAAAGTTAAATATTAATAATCAAAATAATCAAAATTTTGTTCATAAATTTAATTTATTTTTTTTATTTTTCTTAATAACTAACTATAAAAATGAAAATTTATTTCATATTTTTCTTTTCGACCTTAATTATATGTAAGAAAAATTGTTAAGTCTTTTCGAGACACGGCAGGAGGGGAAGCGCTGAGTCTGGAAGACAAGCGCAAACTTGGGGGAGGCTACAACGCCATGTTGCAGACCTCCTTGCCGGAGAAGTACCGCTGCTACGACCCCGCCGCCCACACCGCTGACTCCTCTGACCGTGCGTTCACCACCACATTCCCACGCGGTTTTGCGCTCGAGATTCTGCAAGTCTACTCCGGGCCGCCGCTCATCGTCTTCAAGTTCAGGCACTGGGGCTTCATGGAGGGTCCTTTTTTGGGGCATCCCCCCACCGGCGAAATGGTCCAACTCTTCGGAATCGGCATTTTTCAGGCATCCTTCCTTCGATTCTCTTCTTCTTCCTCAATAATTTCAAGAGTATTTCTTAATTTCGCATATAAGATTGATGCTCGGCGTGGGTGTTGAAATTAATTAATTTGCAGGTGGATGAAGATATGAAGGTGGTGAAGGTAGAGTTCTTTTTCGATCGGGGAGAACTGCTCGGTGGTCTTGCAAAGGCCGCCGGATCCGGCGGCGTCGTTGATGATCTACCTTCAAGCTGTCCCTTCCTTAGGAACACTGGGTAGTCAATGACTCATAATGTAGTATTGGAGGAATAAATTTGAGAATTGGGAGTGCATTTAGATTTCGTGAATTTGAACAAAAATTCGCTCGCTTTTGTATTATTGTTTTAGATGGGTTAATTTCATGAGAATTTTAAATTGAGCATTTTTTAAAATTTTGTTCTTGGAAATTAATAAGTAAAAAAAGAATTTAGTAATAAGGGTGTACAAAAATTACCGAAAAAATGAAAAAGGGACCGAATTGAAAGCATAATTTCAGAAACTACAAACTGATAATTGTTTACAAGCGGAAGAGAACGGTGATCTGACCTTCAACCATAACTGCTCAAGTCTTAAAGAAAGAGATCTGAAATAAGAAAGAGAATTATGAGAAATAGAGAAAGAGATTTGTGAATTATCTTTACTCTCACCGTGTTGGAGTAGGATTTTTGGCCAGTTCTATATAACCATAAGTCAATGTGTGATCCTATCATTAAAGGAGGATTGTGAGTTTTCAAAACCTCTCATTTGAATTTCAAATCAGATTCAAAATCTTTCGTTTGAATTTCAAATCGATGACGTAGTCTTAGAAGACTTAGTCTTAGTATATCAAGTAGTTACTATAAAATCTTATCTCCATATTTGATTTTTTGAATAAAATAATAATTATAATAATTTAGATAGTAGTATTTTCAAATAAAACAAGATATGTTATGTGTGCTACTAAAAAAAGGAAACATGCGCGCTAACATTCTCCCACTTGACTCACATGATATATCTTAAAAACTTTATGGGATGAGAAATTCAAAATTGAATATGGTCACAATACTACTTTAACTTTTATAGAAAGATAATACATGATTCTTGGTGGTTTTGTTTTTCTTTATATTGTAAACAATTTCTTCCATGTATCACAATGTACTACCTTTCTTAATAAAACTTTATGTGGTAACTATTTATGCATAACTTCCTATAAGTCATTGTGGGTCTAATGTCACAATGGACAATTTTAAGAACAAATACTATATGTGCACAAATAAATTGATTTTATCGACAATTAAATAAAAGATCAAGAACAAAGTGTACTAACCAATCTCATGTTTTCCATATCTGCCACCATTAAATCAGTACTTATATATTCAATGGTCACTTCTTGTTCTTTGATTCTTTCTCTAATAGTAAGGTACTTTATGTCGATGTGTTTACTTCTGCTCCCACTCTTGTTGTTCTTTGAAAAGAACACTGCTGCCGAGTTATCACAGTAAATCCTTAATGGCTTTGATATTGAATCCATGATTTGAAGCATTGTGATAAATTTCTTTAACCATTTGGCCTGTGAAGTTGCTTCAAAGCATGCTAAAAACTCTGCCTCCATAGTAGACGATGCAACTATTGTCTGTTTGGTGCTCTTCCAAGATATAGCACCACCTGCTAACATAAAGACATATCCTGAAGTGAATTTCTTTGAATCTTGACATCCGGAAAAAATCCGAATCTGTAAATCCAACCACTTCTAGATTGTCTACATGCTTATAAGTAAGCATGTAATCCTTGGTTCCTTGTAAATATCTCATAACCTTTTTGGCAGCTTTCCAATGATCCATTCCAGGATTACTTTGATATCTGCCAAACATTCCTACTGCAAATGCTGTGTATGGTCTTATATAGACCTGTGCATACATCAAACTGCCAACTACAGACACATAAGGAATGTTTTCCATTTCTTCCTTTTCCAATATATTTTTTCGAACACTGACTTAAGCTGAATTTGTCACCCTTCAAAATGGGTGCGGCATTCAGCTTACGTTCATTCATCCTAAATTTCTCAAGAACTTTTTCAATGTAGGCCTTATGAGATAGTCCTAATGTCCTTTAAGATCTATCTCTATGAATTTTTATGCTAAAGACATATGAGGCTTCACCCAAATCCTTCATTTCAAAATTCTTAGAGAGAAATTGTTTCGTGTCATATAGCAATCTCAAATCATTGGTTGCAAGTAGGATGTCATCCACATATAGGACTAAGAAAATAATTTTACTCCCACTGATCTTGAGGTATATGCAATTATCCACAATGTTCTCCGTAAAACCAAATGAAGTAATAACATAATGAAACTTTAGATACCATTGTCGGGAGGCTTGCTTTAGTCCACTTATTGACTTCTTTAATTTTCAAACCAAATTATTACCTTGATCAGAACAAAATCCTTTAGGTTCTTTCATGTATACATCTTCTTCAAGATCCCCATTTAAAATGTTGTTTTCACATCCATCTAATATAGCTCTAAATCAAAATAAGCTACAAGAGTCATGATTATTCTAAATGATTCTTTCGTAGAAACTGGAGAAAAAAGTGTTATGGTAATCAATGCCTTCTACTTGAGTGAATCCCTTGACTACCAGTCTGGCCTTATATCTCTCAATGTTACCATTTGAGTCTCTTTTAGTCTTGTAGACCCATTTACAGCTTACAACTTTGACTCCCTTAGGTAACTCAACGATATTCCAGACTTGGTTTTTAGCCATAGAATCTATTTCTTCCTTCATGGCATCATACCAAACACTTGAATTTTTCCCACTCATGGCTTGTGAAAATGAGATGAGATCATCTTTAAGTATAACATCAGAGTCAGACTTTATCAAGTATACATGATAGTCACTAGGAATAGCAGATCTTCTTACCCTTGAAGACCCCCTTAAAACTTGAGTTTGAGTGTCACCCATGTCAGGTGGGTGTTGTACTTCAGCCTCTATATTGACTTGTTCCTCTTGAGGTGGAGATGGTATTTCTTAATTGGATTGTTCTTCCAAAACATCATATTGATTTTCTTGAAAGATAATCATTTTACCCTTATTCACAGATTCATTTTATTTATTCTATGTTTCCTCCTACTCCACATCTTTCGAGAAACAGTGCTCCCACAAATGTCAATATCCTCAAGAAATTTTGCATTCCTAGCTTCAACAATGCTAGGTGCGTGTGAGTGACAGCAAAATTTATAATCCTTAGAATTTTCTACATAACCAATGAAGTGTCCACTAATTGTCTAGGGTCTAATTTTTTTAATTGTGGATTATAGATTATGACCTCAACTGGACAACCCCACATGTGTAAATGTTTTAAACTTGGTTTCCATCCTTTCCATAACTCAAATGGTGTTTTGGGAACCGCCTTAGATGGAACTCTGTTTAAGATATACATTGCAGTTTTTAAGGCCTCACTTCACAAATATAAGGGAAGATCATTGTTGCTTAACATACTCCGAACCATATCCATAAGGGTACGATTCTGCCTTTCTACAACACCATTTTGGTAAGGTGATCCCAGCATAGTATATTGTGCAACAATACCCTCATCCTTAAGAAATTCTACAAATGGACCCGGTCTTTGTCCTGATTCTATGTATCTTCCATAATATTCACCACCCTTATCTGATCTTACGATCTTAATACTTTTGTCTAATAGTTTCTCTACTTCTTTTTTAAATGTCCTGAATGCATCTAGTGCTTCAGCTTTATTAAATAGAAGGTAGAGATACATATACCGATTATGGTCATCAATAAATGAGATAAATTATCTCTGACCATTTAGATAAGGGGTACTAAATGGACCACAGATATAAGTGTGTATGATCCCAAGTCTTTCATTACTCCTCTTGGCACCTTTACTTGTCTTATTGGTTTGCTTACCCTTTATGCAACCCACACAAGTGTTGAAATCAAAAAAATCTAGAGTTTTGAGGACTCCATCATTAACTAATCTCTTCATTCTTTCAATGGAGATATAACCTAATCTCTGGTGCCATAATGTAGAGGAGGACTCATCAATAATGGTACGTTTAGTACCAACATTATCATGCATTGTTAGGAGACTTTGCTTATAGACAGGATCTAGATTTAATTTGTACAAACCATTTATTAAACTTCCAGTGCTATGGCAACTGAATTTTTAGATAAATAAACTGAAGAGTTTACAAAATGAAATTGAAACTTCAAATGTGCTAGTCTAGAAATTGAAATTAAATTTTTGGAAAAAGAAGGTACATAAAAAGTGTTTTCAAAATCTAGTTGAAATTTATTTTCTAAAACAAGCCTAAAAGTCCCCACTACCTTAACGTGCGAACGCATCCCATTTCCAAAATAGATGCTTTGTTCACTTCCCGTTGGTTTCCTTATGCCGAGAAAGCCCTGCATGACATTAACAATGTGAATTGTAGTACCTGAATCAATCCACCATGTATTATGATGAGTATCCATGAAATTAGATTCATAACACACAAGAACATTAAGATTACCTTTTTTTCACGAGCCATTGCTTGTATTTCAAGCAATCTTTCTTTTGGTGCCCCTTTTTCTTATAGAAGAAGCATGCATCCCTATGGTTATTTCGTTTGAATGACCCTTCTTCCTTCTTCTTAAAAGATTTACCATCAGCACCTTTACCTTTCTTTCCTTGTCTCCTTTTATGAGTGATAAAATTGGCACTCTCCAATTTTTCATGTTTCAACCTCTCATCTTCTTGCACACACATAGTCAACAACTCATTAATAGACCATTTTTCCTTATATGTGTTGTATGATATTTTGAATGGTCCATATGCTGCAGGGAGAGAGTTGAGTATGAAATGAATAAGAAAGGATTCTGTAATCTCAATTTCCAAGGACTTGAGGCGGGTTGCAATGTCCCTCATTTCCATGATGTGCTCACGCACACTCTTAGATTTGTGATGTTTCATCACTGATAGCTTGTTCATTAGGGTGCTAGCAAGTGCCTTGTCAGAACTAACAAATTGCTCTTCAATAGCCTTTATGTAGTCCTTGACGTAGTCACACTCAGGAATTGACCCTCTAATGCTCTTGCTAACATGTGACTTGATGAACATTACACACAAATGGTTGGATTTCTCCCACTGTCCATAGGCCAATTGATATGTAGCAAAACTTGATTCCATAGGTACTACCGGTTTGTCAATACGAAGTGCTAGATCAATATCCATGCACCCAAATGTCAAGAGGATTTTGTCCTTCCAATTCGAAAATTTTTCACCGTTCAGAATTGGAATATGAGAATCATTACTTATAATAGAAGTAATAGCGACTGCAATAACCAAGAAATTTAACTAATACTTTGAAACAAAACTGTAGCTTGAACCAACCAATGTTAGATTCAAAAGCAAAAATCTAAACCTTTCCTGTGGATATAGGTTGCATAATGCATTAGATATGCTTATACTTTATAATAAGACTAGTGGAATAAGGAAACCTATACCTGTGGGTATTTAGTATTCCTTTTCTTAATCACTATCATATTCCAATCATGTCAAAGAAAATAATTACCTTCCTGTAGAGTAAAGAAATCATTAACTATGACTTAACTGCAATGTGGATTTAAAGCCAATTTATAAAAAAATATCTGCGTGTCATAAAATTGCTGTGACTAATTTTTAATATACAATGATATTCTTTTTTCTTGATATAGTTCAATCCATTATTTAAAAACTTTAGTATTCTAGGCCTATTTTACTGTAGATACAAATAGCACTACCAAGTAAGTTCCTAGGAAAGATTTTTCTTTCCTAGACAGAACTTCAAGATTCCCAGGAAAGATGGAGGGGTCACAATGGTCCTGCTTAAAATCCAATCTTCTAGATCGAATCTCCTTAGATGTACACATCCATACCCCACAACAAACAGTCCATTAATTTAATTAAGGTTTATAAAATCATGTATTTTAATATTGATGTACATGAAATAAAATACAATTTTAACAACAATAAGCCTAATTAATAAAGACATATATTGGCATTTACATAAAAATTTAATAAATGCACAAATAATAATCACAATTATAGGCCAAAAAAAATTAATAAATGCATATATGACATACATTAAATATTTATGCACTTTTTTTTTTTTTTTTTTTGACCAAGCAAATGATAGAGGAGAAGAGGGAGATGGGTGCAGGAAAAGAAGCAGGTTTATTTCCTGTTTTGGGTAAATTGCAATGTTGTTCCTTGAAGTTTAGTCCAATTGTACTTTAATCCCTAATATTTCAATAATGACATTTCAACTCCTTTGCTTGCAATCAAATTGCAACTTGATCCTTGACCAATGACCACCATCAATCTGCTAACATACATAACAGATACAAGAAACAAGCAAAACCTTGTACACGACCTTTTCTCCACTTTTATTAAGGCCTAAAAAATGAGTCTTTTAAATCACCTTTTTAAAAAAAAAAAACTAAACTCAAATGAGCAAAAAAGTAATTTAAAGGACTCGTAGGTTCCTTTTGAAAGCTAAATCCAATTTAACGGTCAAGAATATCATAGTAATTTAATTGCAAATCTAAAGAATTAAAATCAAAACACGAGGTTAAAATGCCCACTACAACTTGAAGGATCAATTATGTAATTTACCTTTTTCACTTTTTACCCAAAAAAACGTCATTAAGAAAGAAAATTGACTTTGGAAGGATTCATTACAACCCATTACCAACAAGTAAAACAGGATAACTTTCCCACTGAACTTTTCCTTCCACCCCCTTTTCCTATTCATGCCAAAAGTGAATGATTCATCATAGAAATTAATACTGTAATATCAAAATCAATTTCTTGAAAAATAATTTCATGCGATTTAGAATAATAGAAACTAAGCAATATGACATGGAGTTGGCTCTGATACCACTAATGAAAGCATAATTTCAGAAACTACAAACCTATAATTATTTACAAGCGGAAGAGAACAGTGATCTGACCTCCAACCATAATTGCTCAAGTATTCAAGTAAGATATCTGAAATAAAAAAGAGAACTATAAAAAATAGACAAAGAGATTTGGGAATTATCTTTACTCTCATTGTGTTTCAGAAGAGTAGAAGGAATAGCATTTTTGGCTAGTTCTATATCACTGTAAGTCAATGTATGACTTAACAACTAAATTGAATGAAATCGATTACAGCCCTATTTAGTATAAATGGATGAGACTTTGATTGGATAAACTTTGTTCCATGGGAGGCTTTGGTTTGACAACATAGATTTTTAGACCTTTTAAAATGGCATGTTTTCCTCTATTGAATTGAATTCTATTGTATAGAAGAATGAAAGAAAATAAAGAGAAATGCACAAAACAGAAATAATATATTTATGTTTTGAATATTTTATTTTGAAATAAAAGATACTAATATCTCGTGAAATTTGATGAAAAGATAGTAAATTTTTAAAAAAATTTAAAAATTCCAAAAATCTCTCTTTAGATTTCAAGAATTTCAAGGGCATTCATGAAATTTGTCAAAAAAAATACAAATATTTTCTTGTGTTTTGCAAAAAAATAAATTGTTTAAGTGGATGTTTATATCTTTTTGACAAATTTTAAAGAAAATTTGTGATAATTTTAAAACTTCAAATGATATCAATTGAATTTTTGAAATCTTAGGGGGAGCTCAATGTTTTTTATCATTTATTTTACCAATATTTTAACATATAAAATAAAAAAATTTAAAATTAATATGCTAAGAAAAAAAAAAAAAAAGAGGCTTGCAACATACATGCATGTACATGTATTATATATACATGATTAATCTACATGGCCTTGGTGTGTGGGGTACAACGTTCAAATAACTTTCTTACATACACACAAAAGTTATTAGATTTTTTATTTCGGAATTGCCTCGGTGAGGTCCAAGTCAAAATAATAAGAATTTATAATATAATGCTACGTTTGGGGGTATGAATTTTGAATTTCGAATTTGATTTTGAATAGATTTAGATAAAGTTTAATATGATTTTATATTATATTTTATTCAAATTCAATACAAGTTCAAATTCAAAGGTTATGCAAACATAAGGTAAGAGTAAAGGGAACAACTGCTTGTGTAATCATATAAAAGATTTTGAAGAGAATGATTATTTGCTCACTTTTATATAGCTAATAATGATTTACAATAATATTGTAAATGAGTTTATTATTTAACATAAGAATCATAATGTCAAATATGCCCTCAATATGTCTTCATAAAAAAAATAAAATTCCAAATAAGTCACAGAATCCAAAATTGAATGTGTACCCTTTTCCATCTTCACTCCTGTCTTTTGAATTTTAGACTATTCAAATTTCCTCTTTGGGTCTTCACTCCTGTCTAATGAATTTTTTACTATTCAAATTTCTTCATTCCCGTCTCAAATTATGTCTATTTAAATCCCAAGAGGTAATCTTTCTTTTCCTCCCCTACTAGACTCCCACCTCATGTTTTGAACCTTCATTGGTGCTCACTCCATCATCGACCCTTATGGTACTTATGCATGTCACCATCTTGCATTTCACCCAAGCGGTCGCTGATAGCCTTGAGCTTCCTAGAATCACGTTATTGACAAGCAGTGCCTCCTCCATCATGGGTTTTGCGACGGTTCCAATTCTATGAGATAAAACTTACCTCCCACTGAAAGGTGCTTGTGTTTTTCCTCTGAAAATGGGTTACTTTGGTTGCTTACGAGAGCACATAAACTTCAATTTTAGATTTTAAATTTACATTTATATCAATTTCAAAACATTCAACAAAATTCAAGTTTCCCAACACAAGATATGTCTTTTGACGGATAATTCATCATATATTTTACCTATAAATTAAATTTTATAATATATATAACACATATACTATTAATTTTAGAATATGTTACTTAATAATATAAAGATAATGACGTTACAAAAGCTTAAGTAGGCTTACGGCAAAATTGAAACTTAACTCATTGACTTAGTTTATCAAAATGTTTGGCGCCTTTAGAACCAAATTGGAGAAATGGTACATGACTACCAAAATAAATAGAAAAAAAATAATGAAATTAATGATACAACCCACATTAATTAATTAATTACTTCCTTGTCTAATTAGGCATGGTGGTTTGATTTTCTCCTTTTGTTTTCTTTGTTTTAATTTAATTAAATATATATTAATTGTAACGCCCCAAACTCGAAAACCCAATCTAATGTATTATACCTGAATAAACCGTGCTTCGTGGCACCCCGAACCTGCTTGGTGGGACCCGGGTGCCACGTTATCCATTCATTTACCTGATACCTGACATTTTTATTATCATTTACGCAGCGAAAAACATAAATATAATCTTCCAACAATAAAATACCACAGTTTCTAACTATAACATCCCAAATAATCCATCCATCAACCTGCATCTACATATATATATATATATATATATATATATATATATAACATAATTTACAACTTCAAATATTCACAACTCAGAAGACTTAAAACATAAAACATAAAACATAAAAACTTAATACAACTCAAAAATATCATCAAGCTTATACCCTTTCTTTCTAACTCAAAAACACTATAACAGCCCCAAGCTTTCTAAGCTCGATCACGTGGAGGTCTAGAAAAAGATGAATTTGTATTCATGTGAGACACATCTCGGTAAGGGAAGAAATAATATATTAAATCGGCGTGTGACCAATATAAGGTTTGTAAATAACATATGCATATGCATTCATCATTTGCATTTAATCATAATTTCTAAAATCCTTTCCCGAGCCTAATCAAACACATGCAAGGTATTTTACCAACGAGATTTCCTAAGGATTAGGATGATTACCCGCCCATACAAGTAGCACCTCTCTGCTCTAATACTTTAGGCAGCCAATGGTCACAACTAAAGCATATCAAGGCACTTACCTTACTTAGTAAGCCCTCAGGTGAAAAAGTAATCTCGTACTCACACAATTCATACAAAGGTTTACCAGCGAAGGCTCCCAAGAATAAGAAAATTTACCCGTCCGTACAAGTAATTTTCCTCTGCCCTAATACGTTATGCAGCCTACTGCTACATCTGATACCTACTAAGGCACTCGCCTTTCTCAGCAAGCCCTCGGGCAAAGAGTTTGCTCCACCCATGACACATACAATGTTATACTAGCATACATACCGATACTACTGTAATACATTATTCTGCCTGTCATTATTCTGTATCTCTCATCTGTTCATGTTCTTAACTTTGACATTTTATAGCATTACACTTTATGTGGCTCTTTCCCATTTTACATTATTCACATTTTATATTTCAGTACCATTTCATTTCATTCTTTCATTTCATTCTTTTCATTTCATTTCATGCATTTGTATTACAACTCTTGTTAGGTATACATCAGTTAGTCATACTACAGCTCCTTTTAATTGAACATCAGCTAGTCCATATAGATATGCGCTAAATCTGCTACTATAGCTCCTTTTAGTTGTCATCAATTAGTCTACAACTCATTTCAATTGTTCATCATTTAGATGGTTACATTAACAATCACATGCAGCATAGTTTATATAACATTTTCATTCTCATTTCATTCCTTGTACAACCTGTATCTCATACATATAACATAATTCAGCACAGAATTTTCATTTTACTCATGCAACACAATTTAACAATATATTTCAAACATTTTCTATAAAATAAGCCAACCCTCATTTCATCAGTCCATTTTCAAAAATACATATCTAATAAAACAACCTTAGGCTCAGAAATCATAATTTAAACGATTGACATTTTGAACCCATACAAAAACATATATATATATATATATATATTCATAACATAATCAATTTATCCATTTAATTCATAAAAATATTGTTTAATATATATTCCCCCTTACCTGCTTTCTTGAACTACGCCAACAGGAACCCTTGAAGATGCCTGTGACACTCACCCGAACCCTGAATCAAAAACCCTAATTTAATTAGATAAGCCCCAAATAATCTACTATTTCTACATTTTCTCAACCTCAAATAATCATTTAAAACCCCAAAAGTAAGAATCTTAACCCTTATCTCAACTTTGGAGCATTTCCTGAAAAGCTCAGTTTAGAAATCTGTTCTGCTAGATGTGTAGAGAATCTTCCCTAGAACACCGTAGCGGTCTCCTTTTGTCGATTCGGGTTGAATATGGGTTGGATTCGAAGAGAAAGAAAGAGAGGACGTTTTAGAGAGAGAAAGAAATGAAGGAAAATGAATTCTTCACAGAGAAGCAGCCTCACTTCATTTTATACTCGCAATTGCCACATGGATTCGTTAGCGGGAAGACAAGATTCGTCGACGAATCATAGAAGGAACTTCATCGACGAGAAAATGCGTTCGTTGAAGAAACTTAAAATCCAAAATTTACTCACTCGGGATATCTTTATTGATAAGAGACTGAACTTCTTCAATGACCCAAGAAGAACACTCATCGACGAGAATAGAACATTTGTCAACGAGGTCTGCTGCTTTTCTTCTTTTAAATCTTCCTTCTTCCCTTATTCTTTATTTATCTATCCCATTTATTATTTTTCCTAGCTATTTAATCATTATAATTTTCTAGGTCATTACATTCTCCCCTTCTTTAGAAAATTTCGTCCTCGAAATTTCTTTAATGGTTCATTTCTACATTCCACTACATCACGTACAATTCAGCATTATCACCAGATAAACTTTTACATCATCTATAATTAAGTAAAATCATCATATAAACTTCTCAATCATCCATAGCCAAATTAAATCATTATTATCTTAATCATAAACACATACCTGCCCCCTTGGCAATATCTGCCTCAGTAGGGATCAACGAGTACACTCGTGCTGGTCCACCTCTACCTAAAGGTACTTGATGGTTTCCTCCGATACCATAACCTCTGAAATCAACTAACCAACCTCATACCACACATTTCTATATACTCCAATTTAAATATCAAACACCCAACTTGACCACAAACCATTAAATCACATCACCTAAATTATTCTTCTTCAAAGATTTTTTTTTTTCTACACAAATCAACCAATCTAACCTTCGAGTCCAAATTTCTTTGCTCGGAAACATCACCATTGATGGATTTACCATAATTTTCTAAAGTTAGCTACTTCTTCAGAAAAACATAGAAGCCCATTAAGGGATTTCTGCCCCCAAGCTTATGAAATACAACTCAAAATTCCTAACGGTATATTAATCTACCTATCCCTATCCTTATCGTAACTCAATCCTATACTCTGGTATTAATCCATTCTAGAGTTTGCAGAACCCAAAACCTAATGCTTTGATACCAAATTGTAACACCCTGAACCCAAAAACCCAGTCCGATGCGTTATACCTTAATAAACTGTGCTTCGTGGCGCCCCGAACCCGCTTAGTGGGACCCGGGTGCCACGTTATCCATTCATTTACCTGATACCTAACATTTTTATTATCATTTACGCAGAGAAAAACATAAATATAATCCTCCAACAATAAAATACCAAAGTTTCTAACTATAACATCACAAATAATCCATCCATCAACCTGCATCTACATATATATATATATATATATATATATATATATATATATATATATACATATCTCCGAAAACATAATTTACAACTTTCAGTATTCACAACTCAGAAGACTTAAAACATAAAACATAAAACATAAAAACTTAATAAAGCTCAAAAATATCATCAAGCTTATACCCTTTCTTTCTAACACAAAAATACTATAACAGCCCCAAGCTCTCTAAGCTCGATCACGTGGAGGTCCAGAAAAAGATGGACTTGTATTTGGGTGAGACACATCTCAGTAGGGGAAGAAACAATATATTAAATTAGCGTGTGGCCAACATAAGGTTTGTAAATAACATATGTATATGCGTTCATCATTTGCATTTAATTATAATTTCTAAAATCCTTTCCCGAGCCTGATCAAACACAGACAAGGTATTTTACCAATGAGATTTCCTAAGGATTAGGGTGATTACCCACCCATACAAGTAGCACCTCTTTGCTCTAATACTTTAGGCAGCCAATGGTCACAACTGAAGCATATCAGGGCACTTACCTTACTCAGTAAGCCCTCGGGTAAAAAAGTAATCTCGTACTCACACAGTTCATACAAAGGTTTACTAGCGAAGGCTCCCGATAATAAGAAAATTTACCAGTCCATACAAGTAAATTCCCTCTGCCCTAATACGTTATGCAGTCTACTACTACATCTGATACCTACTAGGGCACTCGCCTTTCTCAGCAAGCCCTCGGGCGAAGAGTTTGCCCCGCCTATAACTCGTACCATGTTATACTAGCATACATACCGATACTACTGTAATACATTATTCTGCCTATCATTATTCTGTATCTCTCATCTATTCATGTTCTTAACTTTGACATTTTATAGCATTACACTTTATGTGGCTCTTTCCCATTTTACATTGTTCACATTTCACATTTCATTTCATTTCATGCATTCGTATTACAGCTCCTTTTAACTGTACATCAGTTAGTCATACTACAACTCCTTTTAGCTATACATTAGTTAGTCCTCATAGATATGTGCTAAATCTACTACTACGGTTCCTTTTAGCTGTCATCAGTTAGTCTACAGGTCTTTTCAGCTGTTCATCAATTACATGGTTACATTAACAATCACATGCAGCATAGTTCATATAACATTTTCATTCTCATTGCATTCCTTGTATAACCTATATCTCATACATATAACATAATTCAGTGCAGAATTTCCATTTTACTAATGCCACACAATTTTGCAATATATTTCAAACATTTTCTGTAAAATAAGTCAACCCTCATTTATCATTCTTATACTGAAAATATACCTTTAATTTCTTACACAGTTAACCTAAAAAACCTTTCTTTTTCATCAGTCCATTTTTACAAATACATATCTAATAAAACAGTCTTAGGCTCAGAAATCAATTTAAACGGTTGGCATTTTAAACCCATACAAAAACATATATATATATATATATATATATATATATATATTCATAACATCATCCATTTATCCATTTAATTCATAAAACTATGGTTTAATTGTTGACTTTTTTAGTCTGATCTCGTTTTGATAATGACAAAACACAATTATCTCATCTATGCATTAAGCCTTTTTAGCAGGATCATTATTTAGCATGCACGGATGATACGAATGGTAAGCATGATATGGAAGCCAAGAAAAACCTAAAGAACATACCATTTGGCTCAATTCATGGAACTAGAAGTGTAGAAGAATGAAGATGCAAATGTCAAGTCCAAGTTCTTCATAAGAATGGGTATTTAGAAATTGAATGTATTTACATATGTCATATGATAAAATTTGAAGCTCAAATATGACCTTAGATTGACCATAGGACCTCTAAGTAACATGAAAAACCTTTTTTAATAAAATTCATAACTGATGAAAATGTTTTAAAATGGTTTTGAAGTTAAAAGAAGACAAAAACTAATTTTTACAAAGGGGATAGTCAACCGGCTAGTCAACCAAATAGTAAAGATGAGCAATTTTATTAATCAATTATTTCTTATCTTAATGGGTTCTCAACATGAAAGTTATGAGATTTTCTCTTAGCTTTCTATTGATACTATGAATGTGCAATTTGGAATGGTATAGAAAAAGTTATGGCCAAAACACTGAAAGGTGTACGTAGTAGAAAAATTCTCTTCATGTTTCTTATGTCACATTGATGGGCATTTTTATTAATCTATAACTTCTTATCATAAAATGTGTTCAACATAAATGTTGTGATATTTTCTCTTATATTTCTGTTGACACCAAGAACGTCCAATTTAGAGTTATATAGTAAAAGTTATGTCCAAAGTCGCTCACGCAGAACGTCGGTTCAGCGTGGATACATGCGAAATTTCTTTTAAATAAATTGATCGAATGGCCAGAAATCCATCTAAGGTTGAGAACTCTTATAAAATTAACCTAGAAACCCAAATGTCTCTCTTTCTGCATAATATTAAGAGACTTGAACATTCTTGCACATCTCTTGAGAAGTTTTGAATACTCTTACTAAGAATCATTGTCTGCACTGCAAAGAACACACTTTTACTTGGGCATTCGCATATTCAAGATCTGAGCAAATGCATGTGCAACTTCTGTTAAATCTAAGTTTGATCTTGAGGTTTGGAAAAATAGTTTATTGAACTTTCAATTTTTTTATCAATTGATCATCTTCTCCATTATTCGTTTATTGAAAAATCTTTTTGGAAGTAAGAAACTTATTTTCCCATAATTATTTATTTGAAAAATATTTTGGGAATAGTTTTCTAAAGTTTGAATCCTTGTGATATTCAAAGTTGTATTTTTATTCAAACAGATCTATCTTATTGGTGCAAAATGTATTTGAAAAATATTATTTAAATCTTGGAAATATTCAAAGTCACATTTTTATTCAAAGATTTAATCGTACGAATCATTTGATAGCAAGAACTTAGATCTGCATAATACTCAAAGATTTTTTCATCTCACAAACTTATTGTTGAATATTCATTATGAGAGATTGGAATTATTTGATTGCAAATACTAAGAGCCTCTAAATACATATTTTTTAAGAATATTATTTTTGAAACATAGTGTTTAAATCTTTGCAACATTCAAGGTCGTATATTTATTCAAAGATTCAACTTCAAAAATTATTGATAGCAAGAACATAGATCTGCGTATTATTAAAGATTATTTTTGAAAGGATATTATTTTTTAATCTTGCATAAAGTATTTTGGAATTGAATCATATGTTTCTCCAAAGCATTCATTTATAAAATCATTTTTTGGAGATATTGACTTAAAAGGTAAATTTGTGAAGCATATCATTCATATAATGATCTTATCATTACGTACATACTGAACTTCAAGTTTTATAATATGAATATGTGTTAGGAATTTTTATTGTACTCATTAGCTTGTTCATAAGCATCTGAGTGCTCAGGAATTTCATCTATCTATTGTATTGACGGTTCGGGTTGTGAACTGGGAAGGAGAAAGTTGTGCCTCGTGTTAGCAGCAGAGTAGAAGGAAGCTGCGCCTCTTGTAAGCAGCAGAATAGGAGGAAGTTGTGTCTCTTATAAGCAGCGGGTTTGTAACGGGAAGCTCCGTCCTAGTTAAAGGAGCGGATTAGTGCAATCCTTGGGGGTTTTTCCCAAGGTGAGGACGTAGGCCGGGTTTGACCGAACCTTGTTAAAAATTCGATGTCTACGCTCTATCTCTCTATCTTTTTTTTATATTTTTGCACTTATATTCATATTATATCTGCTGTGCATGTGTTAAATATTGATATATATATATATATATATATATATCTAAATTACGTGACAATAATTGGGTAATGCTAAATTAATTGAGATATCCACGAATTAAATCAATTGAGTTGTATAATACTGAAATCGGTGTGTATCCAAATTTGTACTTGTAAGTTTGGGTTTTCAATTAAGGATTGAAGTACCAAAATATTTTTAAATACTCAATTCATCCCCCCTCTTGGGATTACACCTAAATTAACAATTGGTATCAAAGTCTCGTTGTACTAGACTTAAACATTTTTGTAAAAGATCACGATGGCTTACATCAGTGTAACCCCATTCGATGAGGGACGATCTTATCTTAGTCCTCCAATATTTTACAGTGAAAATTTTTCAGCTTGGAAACTAAAAATGAGTGTTTTTATAAAATCAATGGATTGGAAGGCCTGACAGGTAATAGTTGAAGGAATTTGTGTGTCTACAAATGAAAATGATCCTAGTTTAATACATGCAAATTCAAATGCCATGGATATGCTTTATCGTGCTTTAGATTCTAATATTTTTCATGAATTTATGGCATGTACATGTGCAAGAAATATTTGGGAAGAACTTGATAGGAAGTATGGAGAAACCTAGGAGAAAGAAACCACCACTCTAGAAATGTCAAGTTCAAATGATCAAGAGGTGGCAAATTGTAAACAAAATGAGTTAGTCGAGGTGGAGGTATATATATCTTAGCCTATTTCATATAATGATTCATTTATTGATTCATGTGATGATTTTTGTGATAAATCTTGCGATAAATCTTATGAAAAACCATGTGATGAATCTTGCGTTATATTATGTAATGAATCATGTGTTAAATCATTTGTTGATAATTCTAATAATAATTCATGCAATGTCCCTTGTGACAATATTGCTATTAATGCATGCAATAATTCAAATGATGGATATTTTGACAATTCTTGTAACGAATCATATGTGGAATCATCTGTTGATGATTCCGTTAATAATGCGTGCAATGATTCATGTGACGTGTACTGTAATGAATTATATGTTGAATCACAAGTTGAATTGTATAATGAAAGCATGGCTTCATATGGAGATCTGGAAAAAGCCTTAGTTAAAATGCATAAGCTTCGAGTTAGGATATCTAAGAAGAAAATGTGTTTGAAAAATGAAAATGAAATGATAGCTAAACAATTAAAGGAATTAAAAGATTATCATGCTATTCTAGAAAAGAAGAAAATCATGAAGATTCTGAAGATCACCTGTTTAGATAGAAAAATATATGAACATCCTGAAACAATTTCTAGGGTTACAAGTGAATATAGTTCAAATAAACCCTTAGAAGTTAAAAAAAAATTATATTTCCAAAAAGGGTTCGGATGTATTTCAAAAATTCCATAGCTATGTCTCATTAAGTAAGAAGAAAAGAAATAAACATATTTTCCCACGAATATACAAAACTTGCTTATTTTGTAAAATGAAAGGGCATACCCGATATAAGTGTCCATTTAGAGGTGTCCGAGATAAAGATAAGAAAATGACATGGGTAATCAAGAAAGGTTCCAATTGGAATTACATGATCATTTAATTCTTTCTTTGTTCTTAGGACTAGTTATAGGGTAGGTGATGACTAAAAGCTTAGAAATGGTCAGTGTCTAAAAAGTCAAAAATTAGTATATGCACTTACTATATAAAATTTTAAATACTAAGAATCTTGGAAAAGCAAGCCAACATGATTTCTTATAAGTAATTTAACCAATCTAAACTTAATGAATATATATATATCATAATGATCGGGTAAGATATAAAATATTGGTTAAAGCATGCTAACTCGATTTGTTCAAAGTAAAAGGATGAAAGCTTAACTAGCTAAAATATTAGGAACCTTATATCTTTGCAATGAGTAACATAAATCGTAATATTGAAAAATAAATCCACTTCCAACTAGATTAAAGTATCATTTTTTAGCAAATAATTCTTATTGCTTAACCCATGCTTAAATATTAAAATCTTAAGTTATGCAGATCATGTCCATTGCATAAGATTGAGCCTTAGGAAATAAATCATATACTAAACATCATCTAATCCTAAACTCATCTTTGGAGCCTTAAATGCCTAAATCAGTCATCACTTTAGCCACAAGTACTAATAATCATAAATTCCATGTCTATCAAGTGCTTATTAAAAGACATCTTGTTATAATCAAATTGGGGGCATTCTCTAAGGGAATCAAATTGATTATCAAGACATTTTTAATAAATATTCCCTTAAGTGCTTAAAATGTATAATTCCCTAATTTTATTATAATTAAGTCATTTCCTCCACAAGAATCTTTACCATACCATGATCATATCCGATAAAGATTCATCTACTTTGGCTTGATCTCTTACTTAAAATTAAGATCATACTTGTGGGATACCATCCAATGGTGGGATAATCAGAAATACCCAAAGAGCAGTATTCAAAAATTAATGTTCTCCCAAATTGCTCTTTGCCTAAATAGTTGGATATATTCACTTCCAAGAAATATTTTGAATATTGTCAACTCATAATGAATATTCTTCTGAACTTAATAATAATTTAATTGTTGAGAGTATTCGTTCAATCTCACTACACAAGCTCTCAAACCTCAAATCAAATCTATTAGAAGTTTTTTTGAATATGTTGAATGGCTAAGTTAATTGTAATAGTTTTCAATTTATATGAAAATGCAAATGACTAAGAAACTTATGCGTTGAGATCCATAAGAAAAGAAGCGATATAAGCTTATGACCCTGAAGAAGAATTGTTTATGACTTTTTGGTCATCTAAGCCAAAGCAGGTATAAACAAGCATAAATCATTGAAAATTTTAGAACACCCGGCTAAACTAGTGAAGAATGATTAAAAAAAAAGACATAAGATGATAATAAGTGCATAATTGAGGGGGAGCATCTCTCTTTCATGATTATATAAATTAGATGTTCTCATGATCTTGTTTTGCTTATGTCCATATGCATATGCAAGTGTAGCACCACAACTTACCATTCATATTGTGTTAAACAATTGAATCTCTTTAATGGATAGTAAGTATCTAATATCATAAGCTGTTATTGGTTATACAAATTAATGTGGTAAAAAAGGGATAACTATACTAACTGCTTGTGAGAAATGAATTAGTTTATATCCAGTATAGTTGTTCTAAAGATTAGGAATAATTGCTTATACTACTCGGTATGATTAGTGAAATTAATCATTGATAAATATAAGCATTTCATTTCATCTAAGTATTCAAACTCGTAGGGGGAGCTTTCAGAAAATTATTTCATATCTTATTATGCTCACCAATATTTTATGTTTAGATGTGCATTGAACTTTTTATGGCATGTACTTAATTATGATGATCCTATTAAATACTCTAAATGAAAAATATGCTGCTTTACCACATGTTTCTTGAATTAACTATATGATCTTGTTTTAAAATGCATTAATATAATTAGAGTCTGTATGGTTAATCTTTCTGGTTATATTTCTTTTCAGAATGTACTAGAGCAAAATTATTTTAGATCTAAAAGGGGAGAGAAATTTTGTTTTGATATCAAAAGGGGGAGAGATATTTTTTAAAATTGCATAGTCTACAACTTAAATGATACCAAAAAAAAAGGGAAAGTTTTTTTCAAAAAGGGGGATATATCCTTTTAAAGCTAAGAAAATTTAAAAAAAAAATTGTTTTCCATTTAACTTAACCATTTTTTCTGATGCCAAAAGGGGGAGAAGATTAATGAACAAAATGATATACTCCTTGTGTTTAGGGGGAGAGGATTAATATGCATATGCTTTATTACTTTATCTAGATGCATATTGAGCTGAACTTAAAATTCTCAACTTGAAATATCTCAGTATCTTCTTTCTAGATATAATTGAATTACAATGTCTATTTTAAAATTTATGTAGTTTGCTCTTATATTTGTCATCATAAAAAATTGAGAGATTGTTGACTCTTTGAGTTCGATCCCGCTTTGATAATGACAAAACACAAATATATCCATTTTTTTGGTGGTATTCTTGGTCGATCTGTTCTTGATTGTATCATACTGCCATGTTTACTGCCTTGCTTCCTTTTGAGTTGATGAGAATTTATGTTTTTAGCATATATTAAAAGTGAGTTCTGATTCCTCGTAGGCCAACTCCTGATGCCTTTATGTTGATTTATTTTAGGGGCATGTTTGGGGCGGGTGAGCTAGCGTGGATTAGGTATGTTAGTTTTAAAATGGATATGTCCAGACAAAAAAAATAAAGGTGAGTTTTGTTGGTAGTGTGTGAATTCATTGTTACAGAGGCACCTTCTGCAACCATTCTGCTATATCATGAGCTAATCTGTTTTGTACAACATTTTTTTTTTTTTTTTAAAGAAAGGCGGCACCTCCATTTATTTATTGATAAACCCTCACTTTTGGCGGAGGAATACAGTGGTTACAAGATAATCAAAGGGAGAAACAAAAGACAAAACTTTAAAGGCCTCACAAATAACAACACCAACATCTAAAAGAATAGTTTGTTTACAAATAGTAGTCAACTCCCTAAAGTTATCAATGAGTTGTATAAATTGGAGAAGATGGGTACGACTTATATGAGATATGTTTAACTGATTTCCTGTTGGTTTTGGTTTATGCTTTATGTTGTTTATCTGTTGTTTGTTTTGTTGCGTGATATTTGTTTTGTAGGTCATTATTTTGGTTTTGTTTTGTTTGGCCTCCCAAATGACAACACCAACATCCAGCCAAAACAGGATTACAAGTCCAATGAAAACAAAACCAAAACAAGGACCTGCAAAACAAATATCACGCAACAAAACAAACAACAGATAAACAATATAAAGCATAGACCAAAACCAACAGGAAATCATCTAAACATACCTCATATAAGACGTACCCATCTTCTCCAATTTATACAACTCATTGATAACTCTAGGGAGTTGACTACTATTTGTAAACAAACTATTCCTCCTCCTAGCACCTTGATGAGCCAAGGCATCTGCCACTTTATTTGTAAAGATATCAACAAATAATCATAGCAGAATAATTATTCTCCCTATATGCAAGCAAACATAGTGTATCTCTACTTTTATACGTGCTGAAAATAGTAAGAAAAATAATCAATCACACCAAACCATAAGAACACAAGCAATTTTTTACGTGGAAAACTTCCCCAGTGTGAGGAAGAAAAACCATGGGACCTAGTCCAGTTGAAACCTCCACTATCAATCAAATAACAGGTACACCAAGTCTTCTCTAATGTAAATTAGAAGCTACAAATATATCTCATCAAGATATCGACAATCTTGGCAAATACAAAGAGAATTGGAGAGAATATACCAAATTCACGGTTACTGTTCACGGGAAAAAATCCTAACTCTCGAGCTCCAAATCCGATCTCCACCGTCCAGATTGTATCTCCTTGAGTTGTGAACCTCTGCTCCAAATTTCAGCTTAATCGGACCACAAACGAAGTAGGATCGGAGTCTTGATGAAATCTAGGCAGCATAAGAAAAATCATGTTTTTCTCTCTTTCTTTTGAGAAGTGACGGCTCCTCCCTTCTCCCCTCTCTTTTTATAGCTTCCTTTAAGTTTTCACACTAAAAGGGATATGCTTTGGGATTTTAATAAAGCCCACTTGGGCTTTCCTCCACATGAAAGAAAATAACCCAACAAATCTCCCAATTTCTGACTACGTGGAGGTAATAGTCATCCCGGCGATCAAACAACAAACTTCAAGCTTCTCCCTTGGTAGTGCCTTTGTCAACATATCAAAACCATTATCATCAGTGTGAACCTTCTCAAGTTCCAATAACTTATCGTTCAACACATCTCTGATCCAATGGTATCGTACATCAATGTGCTTTGATCTTGCATGGGAACGGGAATTCTTAGCAAGGTGAATGACACTCTGGCTATCACAAAACAACACATACCTATCCTTCTTAAAACCAAGTTCTCTCAAGAACTTCTTTGCCCATAGCAACTCTTTAGTCATTTCCGTTGATGCAATAAACTCTGCCTCTGTAGTAGAAAGAGCAATGCACTTATAAAGTCTCGATTGCCAAGCTATAGCCCCACCTGCAAAAGTTATTAAATAGCCCGAAGTAGACTTACGAGTATCCACATCCCCAGGCATATCTGCATCTGTGTAGCCAACTAACAATGGTTGTCTGTTTCCCAAACCAAGTCTCAAACTAGAAGTGCCTCGAAGATACCTCATGATCCACTTCACTACATTCTAGTGCTCTCTGTCGCGGCGTCCTGGGAGCGCGTGTGCCCCGAGCGGCGAAATTATAAATCATTTTAATATTTTCAAGGAAAAATATGGTGTAGGAGTCGCCACTAACCTTTAGTGCGGTTAGAACACATGATTACTACCCCGTTAGGGGTAGAATCGGTCTACATTACCAGAGCTGGGGTCGGGAGTTCGGTTACGCGAGGGGAAGGTACGAGCACCCCCTACGCGCCCGTTCTTAAGAACGGTACCTAATTAATTTAAAATTATCTCTAAGTTAATCTAATAAATCTTTACATTACTCCTTTTTATGAATTTATAAATACATAGGAAAATAAATAAATATATACATATATTCCCTCAGAGCTTAGGGTACGTGATGCCCAAAGGCTAATACCCCTTGCAATTAAATCATAGGGATAAAAAAAAAATCAAGAAAATACTTTACAAAAATAGCTCCCAGATTTATTTTCAAAATTTATAGATTTTTCATAAATAATTTAAATTTTTTTCCAAAATTCTCTAGGAGATTTCAATACATGATAATAGGATAAAAAAAAAAACTAAGATATTAAACTCCCACAATACATATAATAAGCAATAAAATACCATATACTATATATATGAAGATATTAAAGATACTAAAACAAAATAATACCATATATATTAGAATACTAAATATATATATATATATATATATATACATTAATAATACAAAATATAATAATAATAATAATAATAATAATAATAATAATATAGAATAAAATACTAAACTTAATATAATACTAAAATATGCCAATATTTTTAATATGAACGTGTAATCTAAGGATACTAAATATAACAACATACTTAATATAACATTATACTCATATACACCATATAACAATATAACAATATACACTATAGGAATATTCACTACAACAATAACAATATACCAATACGACAATAATATAACAATATAACAATATATATAAACATATACAGTATGGAAATAATTAAAGAAACAAATCAATCCTACAATTAAAATGTAAACTATACAATATGGAAACATAGAAAAACCTAAAATTGAAACACAATAATAATATGAAAATATGTAAGCTAATATACAATAGAATGTGCATGAATATGTAAATAATTATATAAGGCAATCACAATAATAATACAAATATACAAACTATACAAAAAAAAAAATGTGCATTCAAAATAATATAAATATACAAATAAACACATAAGGCAATAACAATATACTAAAAATAGTGATAACAATATTAACAATGATAAGAATAAATAATAGTTATAATAATACTAATATTAACAATAATAATAATAAAAATACCATAATGATAACAATAATAATAATAAATAACGATAATAGTAATAAGAATAATATTAATAGTAATAATAATAAATATTGTTAACTAATAATATACATATTTTATTGATAGGTTCTTTAGCTTAATATTAACACGCTGTCAAAGATATACAACACACATATGCCAACGATTAATTAAAGAAATAAATCGAACTTAAAATTAACGTATGGAAACCAATGAAAAGGGTAAGAAAATAATTGAACTTATGGAAACAAGTTATCCCCGAAATTAATGTGTACCTATTCAATATGGCAACCAAAAATAATACACAACTATGAATTTACAATTATTCAACATAAAATGAATACAATAATAACCAAGACACCCTAAAACACACACAAGAATGAATATGGCCTAAACTCTAAATACTAATACATAAATAATATGGACTTCCTAAAATTAGAAAGGAGAAAAATTCTGCCATACAAGACAAATTGATATCAAATCTATATAATTTATATATAACTTAAATAAATATTGCTACAAAAGGAAGAAAAATCCTGCAAAAGAAACAAATTAATGTGAGATATATACGTATATAAAAAAAAAAAAAAACAAGGGCAATTAAATATACCACAATCTATAATAATAATAATAATAAAATACAAGTATTAGAGTAATAATGATAATAATAATAATAACAACGTAATCAAAAATATAAATATATATATGCAGATTGTGTGTGCGTGTGTAAGTGCAACAGTATGTGCAGTGTTCAGCTGGAGAGAAGCTCACCGGAGTTGGGTTGCGTCGGAGCTATAGCAGGTGGGTCTGTGGGGGGCTGCAGACGGGGGTGAAACTGGTGCAGAAGGAACAACCGGCTGGTCTGAGGCGACTGAGGCAGAGAGATGGTGGAGTGGTGGCTGCCGTGGACGGTGGTTGGAGCAGAGGGATACCACGAGGCAGCGAATGAGCGATGGGCAGCGAGTCAGCGACGGCGAAGGCAACGGTGTTTACGTGTCTGTGCTGCGGCAATGAAAAAGAGACCGGGGCTGGTGTCACCGACTTGCGGCGTCTCTGCAAGTTCAGTAGGTTCTGGATCTGTAAAGGTTCTCTGCGGCGACGAGTGGTGTCGCTGGTGCCGGTGAATAGAACTTCTCTGGCGTGGCTGTTGTGTCCGTGGGAATGGAGGTTCTTTGCAACTGCAAGGGGAGACTTGTGCGTAGAAGATGGAGAGAACAGAGAGGGAAGGCAGGGAAGGTTAGGGAGAGGCCATGGCTATAGAGGAAAGAAGAAGAAGACCTAGAAGGAGACACAACAAGAATTTTTTTTATTTTTTTGCTTCTTTGGCTGTTTTGGCCTGCGCCCCCAGTTTGCAGCGCCTCTCTTGGCTTTTTATAAAACAAAACTCCCAAAACCCTAGCTTATCAATAATAATAATAATAAGGTAATAAAAATAGTAATAATAAAAATAAATAACATAAATGATAATAATAAAAATAATAATAATAAGAATAGTAAAGTATCAACACTAATAATATATAAGATAATAGTATTAATAATAGTAATAGTAATAATAGCATAATAATAATAGTAATAGTAATAATAATAATAATAATAAAAATACTAAAAATGATAACAAAATAATAATAACAAAAATAAATAATAATAATGATAATAATAATAGTAAGCAAAATAATAATAAAACAATAATAATACTAATAATAATAAGATAAAAATACTAATAATAATAATAATAATCAAGAAAAATAAGAATAATCAAAATAAAAGTAAAGAAATAATAATAAAAATAATACCATAATAATAAAATAATATCTAAAATAATGATAATGATCATAATAAAAAAAATAATAATATCAATAATAATAATAAAAAATACTAATAATAATGATAACAATAAAAATAATAATAATAATAAAATAATAATAATAATAGTAATAACAAAGATAATAATAATAAAATAACAATAATAATAATAATAATAGTAATATATATATATATTGGGCCTGGGTAAAAATGGGGTGTCTACACTCTCTTCCCGTATTTGACAAGAATCGGCTAACTACACCAACTGCATAGGCTATATCTGGTCTTGTGCAAACCATTACATACATCAAACTTCCTACTGCTGAAGCGTAAGGAACTCTTTCCATGTCTTCATTTTCCTTATCTGTAGAAGGACATTCCTTTGTACTTAGTCTGAAGTGGGTAGCAAAAAGAGAGCTAACCACTTTAGCTTTGTCCATATTGAACCTCTGAAGTTCTTTCTCCATGTACTCCTCCTATGACAAATATAACTTCTTGGCACTCCTTTCACGACTGATTCTTATGCCAAGAATTTTCTTTGCTGGCCCCAAATCCTTCATAGAAAATGACTTACTCAATTGCTTTTCAACTGATCAATCCTTGAAGCATTCCTACTAACAAGCAACATGTCATCCACATAAAGTAGTAAGAAAATAAAATCATCATCAGAGAATTTTTGAACAAATACACAGTGATCTGAAGTTGTCTTCTTGTAGCCTTGCTCACCCATAACGGACTCAAACTTCTTATACCACTGTCTCGGTGCTTGTTTCAAACCATATAGGCTTTTCTTCAGCTTGCACATATAATCCTCTTTCCCTTTCACTCTGAAACCTTCTAACTGCTTTATATAAATCTCTTCCTCTAAATCACCATGAAGGAAGACCATTTTCACATCCATCTACTCAACTTTCAAGTAAAGACTAGCTGCTAAGTCGAGTACTGTACAAATTGATGACATCTTAGATCTCATCAAAATCAATATCTTTTCTCTGACTGAACCCCTTTACAACCAATCTAGCTTTGTACCGTGGCCGTGAAGAGAACTCATTTGGCTTCTTCTTGTAAATCCACTTGTTCTGTAAAGCTCTTTTTCCTTTAGGCAGCTTCACTAACTCAAAGGTGTGGTTATCATGCAATGACTACATCTCATATTACATGGCCTCAACCCACTCTATCTTGTTTTCATCTTCCGTGGCTTCTGCAAAACACTAGGGCTCTCCCCCGTCAGTCAATAACACATATTGTTCTGCTAAATACCGAGTGGAAGGATGTCGGTCTCTGGCTGACCTCCTGAATGGAATCTCTGGTAGAATCTCTAGCACTGTCAACTGCTCATAAGTATCAACATCTCCCTGAACCTATAAGGGAACATCCACATCACCTCTACCCTGGTGGTCATCCTAAACATCATTCTTAACTTGAGATGGAAATTTCTTCAAAGGAACTCGATCCACATCAATCAAACTGTCACCCTGCTGAGACATAGATTTCTCTACCTTCTCAATATCTCGAATCGTCTTATCGTCTACAAACACGACATCTTTACTTCTCATAATTTTCTTCTCAACTGGATTATAAAGCTTGTATCCAAACTCATCTTGACCGTAGCCAAGGAATATACACTGTCGCGTTTTCTCATCAAGTTTGGACCTTTCATCTTTTGGAATATGCACAAATTCTTTGCACCCAAAAACACGTAGATGATTATAGGAAACATCCTTACCTATCCAAACTCAGTTTGGTACATCAAACTGTAGAGGAACACAGGGTGTAAGATTCAACACATGAACAATAGTGCTCAATGCCTCCCCCCAAAAGGATTTTGGCAATCAGGCTTGTGAAAGCAAACATCTCACTCTCTCAACTAGTGTTCTGTTCGTCCTTTCTGCTATACCATTCAATTGAGAAGTTTTCGGAGGAGTCTTTTGATGCCAAATACCCTGCGGTCTGCAATACTCATCAAATGGACTAGAATACTCTCCACCGTTATCAGTTCGGATGCACCTCAATTTCTTCCCAATTTGTCTCTCAACTAGGGCTTGAACTTGCTTGAACTCAACCAACACTTGGTTTTTTTTGAATTCAAGGTATATACCCACAACTTCCTTGAATGATCATCTATGAAGATCACAAAGTATCTGGAGCCACCAAGTGTTCTTGTCTTCATAGAGCCACATACATCTGAATGTACCAAATCTAGTATCTCTGACTTTCTCGAATGAGGGGAATTCTTGAAGGAAACTCTGCTCTACTTCCCTAACAAACAATGAGTACACCTTTTCAGAAGTGTACTTTTTAGTCCACATAGTAGACTTTTCTTCCCCAGTAGAGCTAATCCTTTCTCACTCATGTGAGTCGGTCTCTTGTGCCACAACTTTGCTATACCATTATCCTCCATTGCATTAACAATGTTGTTGGATATCTTTGCTTGTAGAATGTACAATGCAGAGTGCTTCATGCCTTAAGCCACAAACATAGCACCCCTGGTGAGCTTCCACTGGTCATCATTGAAAGTGCTGCAGCACCCTTCGTCGCCAAGTTTACCTACAAAAATCAAATTCAAACAAATGTTAGGAATATGCTTCACATCTTTAAGAATTAAACTCGTGCCATTATTTGTCTTCAAATACACATTCCCAATTCCAATGACTTTAACCAAGCCATCATTTCCCATTATTATTGTTCCAAAGTCACCAGATCTACAGGATGTAAAGAAATCCTTCTGAGATGCAGCATGAATGGAGGCACCATTATCAATCACCCAACTAGTCTCATGATATGCAATATTTATCATCTCATCATCATAAACAATGAGGAATTCTGCAGGAGTGGTAGTAGCAACTCTATCATCACCATCTTTGTCATCTCCATTCTTCATTCCCTTCCCTTTCTCATTCTTGTTTTCTTTCTTCAATTGCCTACAATATTTCTTGATGTGTCCCTTTTTCTTGCAATGATGACACTCAACATTTGCAAACTTGTTGGACTTACTTCTGCTGTTATCTCTGTTCTTCGAACCTTTGCTCTTACTTCTCCCCCTCTTTTCTATAACCAAGATCTTTGACTGTGAAGAGAATCTCTGTGTTTTTCTTCTCATCTCTTCATTTAATAACAACTCTTGGGCATATCCATTGTGATTACACCTTCTGGAGCGAAGTTAGACAATGAAGTTCTGAGTGTCTCCCACGAGTCCAGTAATGAAACAAGCAACTATAACCCTTGTATCTCATCATCAAACTTAATACCCATTCTAGCCAACTGATTAATAATTCCTTGGAATATATTCAGGTGATCAGATAAAGGAGTCCCGTCCTAGTACCTCAAAGCCATCATTTGTTTAATCAGAAACAACTTATTATTTCCAGTCTTTCTAGCACATAACTGTTCAAACTTACTCCATAGAGAATGTGCATTTGTCTCTCCACTAATATGGTTTAAAATATTATTATCTACCCACTGTCTGATATACCCACACACCTATCGATGTAACAAAGTCCATTTCACATCAGACTTTTTTTCTGGTTTTTCAATACTAAATACCGGTAGGTAATAATCTTTCACATAAAGAAGATCCTACATTTTTCCTTTCCATATGTGATAATTTGAACCATTGAGATTAATCATTCTACTCGTATTTGCTTCCATAACTCAAACTACCAACCTGACAATCTATTAACTTGGCTCTGATACCACTTTGTTGGGAGAGATATCAACAAACAATCACAGCAGAATAATTCTTCTCCCTATATGCAAGCAAACATAGTGTATCTCTACTTTTATACGTGCTGAAAATAATAAGAAAAATAATCAATCACACCAAGTCACAAGAACACAAGCAATTTTTTACATGGAAAACTTTTCCAGTGTGAGGAAGAAAAACTACATTATAATATTAAGGAATAAACATTCGAATGATAAAATTTTGGATTAATTATTCCTTGTGTATTCCCCCTATCCTTTCTCACTTTTCTTCAAAATCAAATATGAAAGTGTAGATTATTTATATTTTAAAATGGGTTTGATTCGTTTTAACTCATAAGCAACTTAGTTACTACCTTGGATGGACTCATTCAGAGTTGGATTAGGATTATTTATAGCCTTGTTTAACAAGGTTGAATTAGACTTGTTAATTATAATGAACTTAAAAGGATAGCTTGTTTGTACATAAACTTATTTAACAACCTAAATTTAATGATACGGTACCTTTTGTCTCATAAAACTATTAATAGCCTTTTGCTTCGTACAATGATAGACTCTAAAGAGCCAAACTATTAATGAGCATTTCTATAGTTTGGCTTAGGTAAGGACAAGGACATCCAAGTTTAATTTAAGTAATGAATTTTTGAATTGAGAAAGTTTGACTAGGCTCGGCTCAAAAATCCAAGATCTTACCACCTACAAGGGTTTTTCTTTTTTTAAAGAGTTAATGACACCTTAATTGACTTTATTAATTATCAATGCTATGCATCAAGACATAGTAGAGGAATTAAGGGTTTTTTTCTTTTAAAAAAAAAAACTCAAAATAAGTTTATATTGCTCGCACTGTTCTTCATTTGTCTACATAAAACTATTAAGCAATGTCCATAATTGTTCCTAATCAAAACCTGACTCTACTAAATCCTTGATCAATAGAAAACTATATCATAAATAACTTGAAAGATCCATTTGGAAAAAAAAAATTGTGTGAGAAAAGAAAAAAAAAGTTAAAAACTATTTTCTATTGTATCTTTCTATCAAATATTATTAAAAGTGAAACTATTCTAATGTGTTTAAAACATTAAAATATATATTAATCATGAGTAGAACTAAATTTTTGTTCATTGAATTGTTATGCATTATGATTCTTTTAAATGTTTTAAAATTTTTTGGATAACCAAATATACATATACCAAAAAAAAAAATACTAAAAGAAAGATTCCTTCATATTTTCTTTTCCTTTTTTAATATTGTGCAAGTTTCAAAACGCCATCTCTCATGAACTTGCACATTAAATCTCTATTTCCTAAGATCATCCCTCACCCAGATAACAAGGAAATCAGCCTCCAACCCTCTCCTTCCTTCCCAAATCCCAATGGGCAGAATCAAAACCCATCCCACAAAACTAAAATATTTAAACCCCCACTTGAGTCCTTGACCAATATGAACAGAAGGCTTCTAAGAACATGAATGGAAATTTCCATTGCTTCACCTAACACAAATGAACTACTTAAACTAATCTAAGAAGGGTCATCTAGTCCGATTGAGTTAGGCCATTTCCACTTCTATATAATCCCATCGCTGTGAAATTTCTTCTTTGTGATTCCCAAATCTGTCCCCTGAAATTCGTTAAGATGGCTTCTGCGGAGGGTGGGGCAGATAAGTATCGTTCTTACTTGCAGGGTGAAGGAGAGAAGAACACCCAGTGGAGGTTTGGTGCTCCTCCTAACTATGATGCTGTCAACAAGCTCTTTGAAGAAGGCAGGACTATGGTAATTATATATGGAAATTTTGATTATGGGTTTCATTTTTTTTATGTATACGACATGCAATGCTAAATTTTATGAGCTTATGATCATTACGGGTTCACGTGACAGTAAGAGATTAATGAATACAAAGGTATATCTGCACCTTTCTTAGTCTTATCTATTATTACAAAAGCCTGTAATGATCATGGATTGAAATAGAAAGCTTTATTTTGAAAACTAAATCTCTCTTGATGTGCGAGTAATAATTAATAGGTATGGCCTCCGGGGTCACTTGAAGAAAAAGTGCAGAACCTTGTGAAGACATGGGAGATGGAGCTTTTCCACAAGACCTCCTTTGACCAGTATAAATCATTTGAACCAAACAAGTATACCTTCAGCTTAAATGGTGATTACCAATTCTTGCTACCTTCTTCTCATCTTTTATTTATTTATTAAAAGTAAATTTAGGGGCATTTGACTTTCGAGGTAATGAATACTTGTGTTTAATTAGGAATATTATGACAAACTTAGGAACATCTTGAATTCTCCAAGAAAGTAACAACATAGGATGACCAATATAACTATTTAAAACCTTAAGCGATCTTCAACTCTTAATTGAATCAAATTTACAAGACCGAAATATTCTTATCATTTATTTCTGTGGGAAAACAAATTTTTTTCTTGTTATTATTATTATTATTATTAGATTTTCTAATTATTATTTAATAATAATTATCGTTATATTTTTCATTATTGTATTCAAATCATTCATTTTATAAGTAATTTTAATTAAATTTAAAATAACAATATCATGTAAATTTAAAATAAAAGTAAAAAGACTCATAAATTTATATTATTTTACAAAAAATTATGAAGAACATTTGAAAATTTTTCTACTCTTTTTAATTATCACAAACAAAAAATTATCATTAAAAAATCAATTTTGAAATATATTAATTAACTAAAATAATTATAATGATTTTTCTTTGTATTATTATATTTTTTATTTGTATAATTTTTGTATTTTTATAATTTCAATCATGTTTTTTTAATTATTATTATATTCAATGACAAAAAAAAATTGTTCAATCAATTTTTTAAATCATTATAAATTTAAAATATTAACCAGTCATGTTATTAATTTTAAATTTTTAATATTTATTTCTAATTTTTAATTTCTTTTCTTGTTCTCGTTCTCATAATTTTTTAGAGTAATATTAATTATTAAACGTCCCTCGGTTCATCATAAATTTTTCCTGTTTAAACTCTTATGATTCGTTTGGATCAAGAATTTTATTCGAGAAAAGGAAAGGGAAAGTAGGAGGAAAAATATTTTTCCTCTTTTTTTTCCCTTCTATGTTGAATACTATTAAAAATGAAAATTTATTTTAATATGTTTGAAAATATGAAAAAGTTAAATATTTATAATCAAAATAATCAAAATTTTGTTCATAAATTTATTTTATTTATTTTATTTTTCTTAATAACTAACGATAAAAATGAAAAATTATTTCATATTTTTCTTTTCGACCTTAATTATATGCGAGAAAAATTATTAGTCTTTTCGAGATATGTTACACACTGCAGGAAGGGAAGCGTTGAGCTTGGAAGAGAAGCGTAAGCTGGGGGGAGGCTACAACGCCATGTTGCAGACCTCCTTGCCGGAGAAGTACCGCTGCTACGACCCCGCCGCCCACACCGCCGACTCCTCTCACCGTGCGTTCACCACCACATTCCCTCGCGGTTTTGCGCTCGAGATTCTGCAAGTCTACTCCGGGCCGCCGCTCATCGTCTTCAAGTTCAGGCACTGGGGCTTCATGGAGGGTCCTTTTTTGGGGCATCCCCCCACCGGCGAAATGGTCCAACTCTTCGGAATCGGCATTTTTCAGGCATCCTTCCTTCTATTTACTTCTTCTTCCTCAATAATTTCAAGAGTATTTCTTAATTTCGTGTACAAGATTGATGCTCTTATACGGCCTAATTAATTGGTATTTCTTGTTGTGCGTGGGTGTTGAAATTAATTAATTTGCAGGTGGATGAAGATATGAAGGTGGTGAAGGTAGAGTTCTTTTTCGACCGGGGAGAACTGCTCGGTGGTCTTGCGAAGGCCGCCGGATCCGGCGGCGCCGTTGATGATCTACCTTCAAGCTGTCCCTTCCTTAGGAACACTGGGTAGTCAATGACTCATAATGTTGTATTGGAATAATAAATTTGAGAATTGGAAGTGCATTTAGATTTCGTGAATTTGAACAAAAAATCGCACGCTTTTGTACTTTTGTTTTAGATGGGTTAATTTCATGAGAATTTTAAATTGAGCATTTTTAAAAATTTTGTTCTTGGAAATTAATGAGTAAAAAAAGAATTTAGTAATAGGGGTGTACAAAAATTACCCAAAAAATGAAAAATGGGTTAGCCGAATCGAAACACATCTCAATTTGGTCTTCTGGTTTACGGTTTTAAAATTTAAAAACATTTCGATTTTGGTTCCAGTGTTCGATTTTGTTAACAACTGAACTGAATGAAATCAATTACAGCCCTATTTAGTATAAATGGATGTGACTTTGATTGGATAAACTTTGTTCCATGGGAGGCTTTGGCTCGACGACATAGTGTTTTAGACCTTTTAAAATGACAAGTTTTCCTCTATTGAATTGAATTGTGTTGTATAGAAGAATGAAACAAATAAAGAGAAATGCACAAAACAGAAATAGTATATTTATGTTTTGAATAATTTATTTTGAAATAATAGAAACTAATATCTTGTGAAATTTGATGAAAAGATAGTAAATTTTTAAAAAATTTAAAAATTTTAGGAATCTCTCTTGAGATTTCAAGAATTTCAAGGGCATTCATGAAATTTGTCAAAAAAATACAAATATTTTCTTGTGTTTTGCAAAAAAAATAAATTGTTTAAGTGGATGTTTATATCTTTTTGACAAATTTTAAAGAAAATTTGTGATATTTTTAAAATTTCTAATAATGTAAATTGAATTTTTGAAATCTTAGAGGGAGGTTAATATTTTTTGTTATTTATTTTACCAATATTTTAACATATAAAATAAAAAAAATTAAAATTAATCGACATGATTAATCTACATGGCCTTGGTGTGAGGGGTATAGTGAAGCATTCAAATAACTTTCTTACATACACACAAAAGTTATTAGATTTTTTATTTCAGAATTGCTTCAGTGAGGTCCAAGCCAAACTAATAAGAATTTATAATATAATGCAGCATTTGGGAGTATAAATTTTGAATTTTGGATATGATTTTGAATAGATTTGAATAAAGTTTAATACGATTCTATATTATATTTTATTCAAATTCAATACAAGTCAAAATTCAAGGTTATGCGAACATAAGGTAAGAGTAAAGGGAACAATTGCTTGTGTAATCATATAAAAGATTTTGAAGAGAATGATTATTTGCTCACTTTTATATAGGTAATAATTATTTCGAATAATATTGTAAATGAGTTTATTATTTAACAAATCAAACATATGAAACTAGTCAAGAATTTAATTGTTTGTGATGCATCTTTCTTTTAGTGAATGTGATGAAAATATTAAGAACTCTAATTTGCAAAAAAGTTTTACTTTTTGTAATTAAACTACTTCTAGAAGCATAAAAGGAAAAACTTGGTAGACCCCAAGTGACAAAAATCATAATGTCAAATATGCTCTCAATATGTCTTCATAAAAAAATAAAAGTCCAAATAAGTCCCAAAATCCAAAATTGAATGTGTACCCCTTTCCATCTTCACTCCTATCTCTTGAATTTTAGACTATTCAAATTTCCTCTTTGAGCCTTCACTCATGTCTAATGAATTTTTTACTATTCAAATTTCTTCATTCCCGTCTCAAATTATGTCTACTTAAATCCCAAGAGGTAATCTTTCTTTTCCTCCCCTGCTAGACTCCCACCTCACGTTTTGAACCTTCATTGGGGCTCACTCCATCATCGACCCTTATGGTGCTTATGCATGTCACCATCTTGCATTTCACCCAAGCAGTCGCTGATAGCCTTGAGCTTCCTAGAATCACGTTATTGACAAGTAGTGCCTCCTCCATCATGGGTTTTGCGACGATTCCAATTCTATGAGATAAAACTTACCTCTCAGTGAAAGGTGCTTATGTTTTTCCTCTGAAAATGGGTTACTTTGGTTGCTTATGAGAGCACATAAACTTCAATTTTAGATTTTAAATTTACATTTATGTCAACTTCAAAACATTCAACAAAATTCAAGTTTCCCAACATAAGATACGTCTTTTGACGGATAATTCATCATATATTTTACCTATAAATTAAATTTTATAATATATATATATATAACACATATACTATTAAATTTAGAATATGTTACTTAATAATATAAAGATAATAACATTACAAAAGCTCAAGTAGGCTTACGGCAAAATTGAAACTTAACTCATTGACTTAGTTATCAAAATGTTTGGTGCCTTTGGAACCAAATTGGAGAAATGGTACATGACTACCAAAATAAATAAATAAAAATAATGAAATTAACGATACAACCCACTTTAATTAATTAATTACTTCCTTGTCTAATTAAGCATGGTGGTTTGATTTTTTCTTTGTTTTAATTTAATTAAATATATATTAATTGTAACGCTCCAAACTCGAAAACATGATCTGGTGTGTTATACCTTAATAAACCGTGTTTCGTGGCGCCTCGAACTCGCCTGGTGGGACCCGAGTGCCACGTCATCCATTCATTTACCTGATACTTGACATTCTATTATCATTTACGTAGTAGAAAGTGTAAATATAATCCTCCAACAATAAAATACCATAGTTTCTAACTATAACATCTCAAATAATCCACCCATCAACCTGCATCTACATATATATATATATATATATATATATATATATATATATATGTATATCTCCAAAAACATAATCTACAACTTCCAGTATTCACAACTCAGAAGATTTAAAAAGTAAAACATAAAACATAAAAACTTAATACAACTTAAAAATATCATCAAGCTTGTGCCCTTTCTTTCTAACTCAAAAATACTATAACAGCCTCGAGCTCTCTAAGTTCAGTCACGTGGAGGTCCTGAAAAAAATGAATTTGTATTCGGGTGAGACACATCTCATTAAGGGAAGAAACAATATATTAAATCAGCGTGTGACCAACATGAGGTTTGTAAATAACATATGTATATGTGTTCATCATTTGCATTTAATCACAATTTCTAAAATCCTTTCTTGAGCTTGATCAAACACATGCAAGGTATTTTACCAACGAGATTTCATAAGGATTGGGGTGATTACCCATCTATACAAGTAACACCTTTCTGTTCTAATACTTTAGGCAACCAATGGTCATAGCTGAAGCATATCAAGGAATTTACCTTACTCAGTAAACCCTTAGGTGAAAAAGTAATCTCGTACTCACACAGTTCATACAAAAGTTTACTAGTGAAGGCTCCCGAGAATAAGAAAATTTACCCGCCCATACAAGTAATTTCCCTTTGCCCTAATATGCTATGCAACCTACTGCTACATCTGATACCTACTAGGGCACTCCCCTTTCTCAACAAGCCCTCGAGCGAAGAATTCGCCCGCCCATAACACGTACCATGTTATACTAGCATACATACCGATACTACTATAATACATTATTATGTCTGTCATTATTTTATATCTCTCATCCGTTCATGTTATTAACTTTGACATTTGATAGCATTCTGCTTAATTTTCACACAATTTTTTTTTTTCCTTTTATAATAAAACCAATATAGTAAATCCAAAAAATCATAATCAACCTGAACCCGTGAGGTACCAGGAATACATCAGAAAATAGCACGGAAGCCTAAGCAGTAGGAAACATAAATCATACACATCATGTAATACAATGTACCCAACATCACTCATCACAATACCAGAGTTACTACATCCATTGTATTTACATATACACAATACACAACGCAAAAGATGTCCTGGGGTCACTTCTCAAAAGTCCATCTGACCCTATCAAAGTACTTACCCTTTAAAAAGGGCATATCAGCAATAACTACCTCAGTAGAGCTTTATCCGCTCTCCTATAAGGGGCTCCTGAAACGATCATGTAATTTAAGGTGAGACACCTCTCAGTAAGGGAAATAAACTAATACTAGTGTGTGGCAACATGAGTTTATCTGTGTTATACATAAAAGCATATATATATAATCATATTTAGTAAATATGTCTGTATCATTTTTGGGAAAAACATGTAGAATCATAGCATGACAAAACATAATGGATTTTCATAGCATAATTCATCTAACATAATAATAATATGAAACAACTCTGGTAGGTTAACTAGCTGTTGTCATGTATTACCCACACATGATAGGTTGTATGGCCAAGTCAAAAATACAGTTTATAAGTCCGATGGGTCTACTAGACCTGATCCGTACACCAGGGGCGTCCACACTTCTTAAAACCACATCGACTATCAGTCCTCACACTACTCCATATAGCAGCGTTAACACAATATCATGATGATCATGAACACATAGCAACGGTTTTGTACAAGTGCTAGCCTAAACCAAGCCAACCAGGTTCTGATAACATATAGCATATGTTAATATGCTACCCTACATGGATATTTCATACTAATATTTACCAAGTTAATATCATCACATCATTTTGCATATATATATATATATACATTATGAAAATCATCAGCCCGTATGCCAGCATTTCATATTTTTACCATAGCTCCGTTCGTACGTCAGCAAATCATATCCATAGTTTTGCCCATATGCCGGCAAAACATATCCATAAGTCGGCCTGTACGTCGGTAAAACATATCCATAGCTTGGTCTGTATGGCAACAAATCATATTCATAGCTCAGCCCGTACACCGGCAAATCATATAAAATTCTTGGCCCGTATGCCGATTTTTCATTATAAAAATCCATAATATTATCATGTTCCCAGAAAAATAGTAATTCATCATAATTTCTACTCATACCACACAAAATAGGTATTATGTATATTCGGAACATATCATCATTTTTAGCATTATTTCCCAACATAATACTCATATATATATATATATATATATATATTTATATACATATATTTTCATATAATCAAATGCTATACAATTTTACTCATAATTTTCATAAAACAACTAGTTTAGTTTATCCCCTTACCTGATTCTTGAGAAGCCCTTAAAATAAACAGTCCTGCACTCGCAAGGTTTCCCATTCAACACCCTAAAAATGATATTTCTCAAAACTAAACTTCAGTATTTTTACGCGTACTACGCTTTCTACAACTATTGTAAAGTCAAAAACTAAGTAGAAATCCTTACCCTGGATTGGGATGAATTTCAAACTCGTCCCATCGACGATCCACTCCAATAGATTTGCAGAGAACTTCCCAAGGAGTGTTGTGGTGGCCTCGGATTGTCGAACAGGCAAAAGATCGGCTCGAAATTCTAGAGAGAAGGAGGAAAAATCGAAAGGAGAGAGAGAGAGAGAGAGAGAGAGAGAGAATTCCTGCAACCAAAAATGGCTGAAAAATTGCTTTTAGGGCTACTTATACTATGACCTTCGTCGATGAGCTACGTCACCTCGTCAACGAGTTCTAGAAGGCAACTCGTCGACAAACTCTCCCCTTCGTCGACGAAATTCAGAGTCGCCCAAATATTCTCTTGATATCTTCTCGTCAATGAAGCGCACCCTCGTCGACTAGCCCAAAGTGCCACGTCATCGACGAACGCGATTGTTGCCGCCTCTTTATTATTATTAAAATACCATTATTCTTTGGGTTATTACAATTACACTTTATGTGGCTTTTTCCCATTTTACACTATTCATATTTCATATTTCATTTCCATTTCATTTCATTCTTTCATTTCATTCTTTTCATTTCATTTCATGTATTCGTATTACAGCTCCTTTTAACTGTAATCAGTTAGTCGTACTACAACCCCTTTTAGTTGTACATCAGTTAGCCGTACTACAACTCTTTTTAGCTATACATCAGTTAGTCCACATAAATATGCGCTAAATTTGCTACTACAACTCCTTTTAGCTGTCACCAGTTAGTCTACAACTCCCTTCAATTGTTCATCATTTACAGGGTTACATTAACGATCACATGCAACATAATTCATATAACATTTTCATTCTCATTGCATTCCTTGTATAACCTGCATCTCATACATATAACATAATTCAGCACAAAATTTCCATTTTACTAATGCCACACAATTTAGCAATATATTTCAAACATTTTCTGTAAAATAAGCTAACCCTTATTTATCATTCTTATACTGAAAATATACCTTTAATTTCTTACAAAATTAACGTGAAAAATTTTTCTCTTTCATCAGTCCATTTTCACAAATACATATCTAATAAAACCCTTAGGCTCTTAAATCATAATTTAAAAGGTTGACATTTTAAACCCATATAAAAACATATACATATATTCGTAACATAATCAATTTATCCATTTAATTCATAAAAATTTGGTTAATATATATTCCCCCTTACCTGTTTTCTTGAACTATGCTAGTAGGAACCCTAGAAGATGTCTGTGGCGCTCACCTGAATCCTAAATCAAAAACCCTAGTTTAATCAGATAAGCCCTAAATAATCTACTATTTCTACATTTTCTCAACCTATAAACCTCAAATAATCATTTAAAACCCCTAAAACTAAGAATCTTAACTCTTACCTCAACTTTCGAGCGTTTCTTGAAAAGCACAATTTAGAAATCTACTCCGCTAGATGTGTAGAGAATCTTTCCTAGAACACCGTAACGGTCTCCGTTTGTCGATTCGGGCAGAATCCGGGCTGAATTTGAAGAGAGAAGGGAGAGAGGATGTTTTAGAGAGAGAAAGAAATAAAGGAAAATGAATTCGTCAATGAATCATAGAAGGAACTTATTCGTTGACGAAAGAATGCGTTAAACTTAAAATCCAAAATTCACTCACTCGGGATCTCTTCGTCAATGAGGGACTGAACTTCGTCAACGATCCTAGAAGAACACTCGTCGACGAGAATAGAGCATTCATCGACGAGGTCTGCTATTCTTCTTATTTTAAATCTTCCTTCTTCCTTTATTCTTTATTTATCTATCCCATTTATTATTTTCCCTAGTTATTTAATCATTATAATTTTTTGGGTTGTTACATTCTCCCCTCCTTTAGAAAATTTCATTCTCAAAATTTCTTTAATGATTCATTTCTACATTCCACTACATCACATACAATTCAGCATTATCACTAGATAAACTTTTACATCATCTATAATTAAGTAAAATCATCATATAAACTTCCCAATTATACATAGCCAAATTAAATCATTATTATCTTAATTATAAACTCATACCTGCCCCCTTGGCAATATCTGCCTCAGTCGGGATCAACGAGTACACTCGTGCTGGTCCACCTCTACCTAGAGGTAATTAATGGTTTCCCCCGATACCATAACCTCTGAAATCAACTAGCGAACCTCATACCACACATTTCCATATACTCTAATTTAAATATCAAATACCCAACTTGACCACAAACCATTAAATCACATCACCTAAATTATTTTCCTTCAAAGATTTTTTTTTTCTACACAAATAAACCAACCTAACCTTCGAGTTCAAATCTCAAGTTCTAATTTCTTTACTCGGAAACATCACAATCGATGGATTTACCATGATTTTCTAAAGTTAGTTACTTCTTCAAAAAGACATAGAAGACCATCAAGGGATTTCTACCCCCAAGCTTACGAAACACAACTCAGAATTCCTAATGGTCTATTAATCTATCCATTCCTATCCTTATCACAACTCAATCCTATACTCTGGAATTAATCCATTCTAGAGTCTGCATAACCCAAAACCTAATGCTCTGATACCAAATTGTAACGTCCTGAACCCGAAAACCTAGTCTGGTGCGTTATGCCTGAATAAACCGTGCTTTGTGACGCCCTGAACCCAACTGGTGGGACCTGGGTGCCACGTTATCCATTCATTTACCTGATACCTGACATTTTTATTATCATTTACGCAGCCAAAAACATAAATATAATTCTCTAGCAAAAAAATACCAGAGTTTCTAACTATAACATCCCAAATAATCCATCCATCAACCTGCATCTACATAAATATTATAATACAACTTAAAAATATCATCAAGCTTATACCCTTTCTTTCTAACTCAAAAATACTATAACAACCCCAAGCTCTCTAAGCTTGATCACGTGGAAGTCCTGAAAAAGATGAGTTTGTATTCGTATGAGACACATCTCAATAAGGGAAGAAACAATATATTAAATCAGTGTGTGGCCAACATGAAGTTTGTAAATAACATATGTCTATGCATTCATCATTTGCATTTAATCATAATTTCTAAAATTCTTTTTTGAGCCTAATCAAACACATGCAAGGTATTTTACCACCGAGATTTCCTAAGGATTGGGGTAATTACTCGTCCATACAAGCAGCACTCCTCTGCTCTGATACTTTAGGCAACCAATGGTCACAGCTGAAGCATATCAAAGCACTTACCTTACTTAGCAAGCCCTCAGGTGAAAAGTAATATCGTACTCACAAATTTATACAAAGGTTTACTAATGAAGGCTCTTAAGAATAAGGAAATTTATCCGCACATACAAGTAATTTTCCTCTGCCCTAATACGTTATGCAACCTATTGTTACTGTAACACCCCGAACCCTTAAACTCAGGTCCGGCACGTTATACCTGATAAAATTCCTGATAATTCATACTTCATAGTATACGCAGCGGAAAACATAATTGCAATCTTTCAAAAAATATAATATTAGAGTTTTCTACATCCATCTACACACCATAATAAATCATGCATCCACCTGTATTCCCATATATACACATATCTCCCAAAATTATTTAGTATTCACAATACCAGTATGTTTCACAACCATTCATAATATCTAGAAGATTTAAAACATAAAACATAAATTTTATACATCCCAAAATTAACATAGAAATATACCCTTTTATTTTTCTATTTCCCAATAATGCTATAAAAACCTCGAGCTCTCAAAGCTCGATCTCGAGGAAATCCTAACAAAGATAAATTCATATTCGGGCGAGACTCATCTCAGTAAAGGAATAAACAATATATTAAAACAGTGCGTGGCCAACATGAGTTTATAATCAACATAATATTTAACATTTACAAATTTTAATATAATTTTTGAAATCATTTTCTGAACCTACCAATCACATGCAAAGGTTTAACCTACAAGATTACCCAAGGATAGGGGTGATTACCTACCCATACAAGTAGCACCTCTCTGTTATGATATTAGGCAACCCTAAGGTCATAACTAAAGCATACCAGGGCACTCACCTTTCTCAGTAAGCCCTTAAGTGATAAATTGATCTCGTACTCACAATTCAACAATAGCTTACCCGCAAAGGCCCTAAGGATAGGGAAATCCACCTGCCCATACAAGTAGGTTCCCTCTGCCCTAGTATGTTATGCAGCTACTGTCACATCTAAAGCCACTAGTGCACTCGCCTTTCTCAATAAACCCTCAGGCGAAGAGTTTGCCTTGCCCAATCGTAACATGTTCTATATACATAGATACTTCTAATATCATAATACATTATTCCTTCTATTAATATTCATTCATACGCATCTATTCATGTTCTCAACTTTGACATTTCATAACGTCTCACTTTATATGACTTTTTCCCATTTTGCATTGTTCACATATCACATTTCATTTCCATTTCGTTCTTTTCCACTTCATTTTCATTTCATACTCATTTTTATTTTAATTCATAAATATTCGACATCTTTTCAGCCGTGATTGGTTAGCTTTGGCATCCTTTAAGCCGTGGTCAGCATCTTTTCAGCCGTGATTGGTTAACTTTGACATCCTTTCAGCCGTGGTTGGCATCTTTTCAACCGCGATTGGTTAGCTTCGACATCCTTTCAGCCGTGGTCGGCATCTTTTCAGTCTTGGTTGGTTAGCTTCGGTATCCTTTCATCCGTGGTCAACATCTTTTCAACCGTGGTTGGTTAGATTCAGCATCCTTTCAGCCGTGGTTGTTTCCATGATTGCATTAACACTCACATGCAGCATATTTCATATATCATTTTCATACTCAATTCATTTTTTGGTATATCTTGCATCTCATATATATAACATAATTTCACACAAAATTTTATTTTACTCATGCCACACAATTTAGCAGTAAAATTCATATATATGTATTCCCCATAAAATAAGTCGACCTGCATTTAACATTCATATTCTAGGAAAAATACCTTTAATTTCTTACATAATTATCCTAAAAATATTTTCCACTTCCAGCAGTTCATTTTCGCATATACATATCTAATAAATAACCCTAAACTCCGAAAAACATAATTTAAATGGTTGGCATTGCAAACCCATACTGAAACATATACATGTATATATAACACTATTTATTTTCTATTAAATTCATACAAATTCGGATTTAATATATATATTTTCTCTTACCTGATTTCTTGAACTACGCCAATAAGGACAAAAAAAAAAATGTCTGCGGCGCTCACCCGGACCTTGAAATTAAAAATTCTAGTTCAATGTAATTAATCCTGAATAAAATATTATTTTAATATTTCCTAAACTTATAAATTCTAAATAAATAAATATACCCTTAAATATAACTAAATTACCAAATTTCTCAAATCTCACTCTTGCCTTAGAGTGAGGCATAGAAAACCCAAATTGGAACTTTACTTATGTCAAAATGACGACGATCACGACTAGAACCCAATGGTGGTGCCTGATCGTTGATTTAACAACAAATTTAATAAGAAATTGAGAAATTAGGAAAAAACTGTCTTACCCCAGGAATAGTGTCTACGTTGCTCCTACGACAAATCTGCTACAATAAAAATGTCAGTAACGGAGTTAGGAATCCAATGGCACCTTCCGTTTTCCAATCGATCGAATATCTATCGAGAAATGAGGGGAGAGAGAGAGGCGGAGACATAGAGTGTACTCTGCGCTTTGGATAGATCCAGAGTTCTTCTTCTTCTTTATACTTACTTTACATATAATATAATAATAATATATTTTATTATATATATATATATGTATATCATATTATTGATTTAATATATCAGATTTAATAATACTTAATTAATTAATTAATTAATTCATAATAATAATATTTTAAATTTTATTTATTTAATTAATTCAATAATGATTAATTAATTAATTAATTAATAATTAGTCTTAATTTTTTTCATACTATTTTTTATATTTTTTATTTAATACGTTAATTTAATAATGTTTAACTAATTAATTGATTAATAATTTTAATTAATTAATTTTTTTTCTCGGGTTATTACAATTACATCTAATACCTAATAGGGCACTCGCCTTTCTCAGTAAGCCCTCGGGTGAAAAGTTTGCCCCGCTCATAACACGTACCATGTTATACTAGCATACATACTGATATGACTGTAATACATTATTCTATCTGTCATTATTCTGTATCTCTTATCTGTTCATGTTCTTAACTTTGACATTTCATAGCATTACACTTTACGTGACTCTTTCCCATTTTACATTGTTCACATTTCACATTTCATTTCCATTTCATTTCATTCTTTTCATTTCATTTCATGCATTCGTATTACAACTCCTTTTAGCTGTACATCAGTTAGTCCACATAGATATGCGCTAAATCTACTACTACAACTCCTTTTAACTGTCATCAGTTAGTTTACAGCTCCTTTCAGCTGTTCATCATTTACATGGTTACATTAACAATCACATGCAACATAGTTCATATAACATTTTCATTCTCATTGCATTCCTTGTATAACTCGTGTCTCATACATATAACATAATTCAGCACATAATTTCCATTTTACTAATGTCACACAATTTAACAATATATTTCAAACATTTTTTGTAAATAAGTCAACCCTCATTTATCATTCTTATACTGAAAATATATCTTTAATTTATTACACAATTAACCTGAAAAACCTTTCTCTTTCATCAGTCAATTTTTAAAAATGCATATATAATAAAACAGCCGTAGGCGCAGAAATCATAATTTAAATAGTTGACATTTTAAATCTATACAAAAATATATACATATATTCATAACATAATCCATTTATCCATTTAATTCATAAAAATATAGTTTAATATATATTCCCCCTTACCTGCTTTCTTGAACTACTCCAATAGTAACCTTAGAAGATGTCTGTGACGCTCACTCAAATTCTGAATCAAAAACCCTAGTTTAATTAGATAAGCCCCAAATAATCTACTATTTCTACATTTTCTCAACCTATAAACTTCAAATAACCATTTAAAACTCAAAAACTAAGAATCTTAACCCTTACTTCAACTTTGGAGCGTTTCCCGAAAAGTCCAATTTAGAAATCTGTTCCGCTAGATGTGTAGAGAATTTTTCCTAGAACACCGTAGCGGTCTCCGTTTGTCGATTCAGGCTGAATCCGGGTTGGATTTGAAGAGATAAGGGAGAGAGGACGTTTTAAAGAGAGAAAGAAATGAAGGAAAATGAATTCTTCACGGAGAAGCAACCTCACTTCATTTTATACCCGCTATTACCACGTGGATTCGTCGACGGAAAGACAGGATTCGTTGACGAATCACAGAAGGAACTTTGTCGACGAGAGAATGCATTCATTGACGAAACTTAAAATACGAATTTCACTCACTCGAGATCTCTTCGTCAATGAGGGACTGAACTTCGTTAACGATCCTAGAAGAATACTCGTCAACGAGAATAGAACATTTGTCGACGAGGTCTGATGTTCTTCTTCTTTTAAATCTTCCTTCTTCCTTTATTCTTTATTTGTCTATTCCATTTATTATTTTCCATAGTTATTTAATCATTATAATTTTTCGGGTTGTTACATTAATGTTATAAAAATACATTTATAAAAGTATTGTTGTTAATTAAAAATAATGTTATTATATTATTTTAATTTATGTAAAATATTTATATGTGAATTAGAAAATTAATAAAATTTTCAATTAAAATTTTAATTACACAATATTAATTTTTTAATTTATAATATATTAATAATAACAATTTATTATTTTACTATGTGTCATGACATATTATTTAGTGGATTCAGCACTGGAAAGGGTATACATTTGTGTGTGTTTGAACTTTGAAGATTTATTTTATAAATAATGTTAAATGCATAATTAGGAATTGTTTGGAAGCACTTATGCAGAAATATATATTTTTTAAGAGTACTGAATTTAATAAGTATTAATGTGATGCCCCGAACCCCCCAAGTGGGGCTCAAGTGCCATATGTTCCATTTACTTGTATCTGATACTTTAACATCAATTATGCAGCGGAAAAATAAACTAAAATCCTTTATAACATACCAAAGTTCTATATATATATATATATATATCCTTTATAACATACCTTGCTAACTTTCTTCTAGATCTCTCCAGATGTCATAAGTTTTGTCATGGTATGCAACACTGTTATGTAACTCCTCATTGAGTGAGTTTAACAACCATGCAACTACCATAGCATTGCAAGTCAGCCAGCCGCTCTCTTTCGAATCTCCTTCTGGTTTTGGTAATTTTCCCTTAACAAATACCAGTTTGTGTTTTGATTGCAGAGCATTGACGACAACTCTCCTCCATGTTGAATAGTTGGTCCCTTTTAGTGGACGAGACACAAATAAGTCACTTAGTCTATCTGAATTGCTCAAATGATAATGAGGTGATTTTTCACTCATGATTTTGGTACAAAAATAAAAAAAACAAAAAAGTTTATTTATTTATTATGGGAAAGAAAACTACACATCTTTCATTAAGAAAATGCCAGCATATATACAATTTCTACATCCTTTGATGTTTACATCTACACTAAAAATTTTTAGAAAATTTTTAAATTCTATTTACGGGAGATTGTGGAGAATCATAGATGATTTTCTTGTTGTAATAATATGAGGATCCCATTCAATTTGGGGTTTGCTATTGTAATAATTTGAGAATCCTATTCAATTTTGAATTTGTTATTCTTAGAAATGAGGATGCTCACAAATTTTGTAATACATCCTTTGCATAATTAAGGTTGAATTAATAAACCATATCCTTTTACATCGTCTCTGACTAGAAGTCTTTGGAATGTGGTTTTGATTCTTATCATACAGAGGTGAGTTTGTTATTGTTTGTTTTGTTGAAGGAGAGCTCCAGGGATGGAGAGGGATTCAAAGGAAAAGAAGGTTTAGTCTCTCATTCATTTTATAATTTTTCTCATGTGTATCGAAAGAGAGATGTGTAATGGAAATGTGTCTCGAGAGTTGGATTGATCGAACGTCATTGATACACAAAAGTCATGTCCCTATCTAGACTTTACCTTGATCAGCGAGATCAAGGGGCGGAGGACGCTGATCCGTAGATTTGCTACCGCACCAAGAGATTCGAAGTGCTCGTCGGTGGCTGAAGTTCTTATGCTATAAAAAAAAAAAAAAAAGAGTTACCATCATTACTATATGATATAGTAAAATATTAACCAATAAGTTTAATGTAATTTTTAATTTTTATAATACCCGTGGAGGTGTTTGATTTCCCGTGCTTCCATTTGGCATCCCTTGATTCCCTTAATACACATTTTTTTTTTTTGTTGATAAAAAAACCACGGCTACACAAAAGGAGTAAATTTTCACTTTGCACAAAAACTTTAGGGCCACGTGTCGCTATTTGGCTGGGTTTGATGAACTCTGTGTAAACACCGTGGCGATACCAGAATAAATTAGAGAACTCAGGTAGGGTTTATGAGCGGCATTTAAACAGAGCAGCCTCTAGGGTTTAAGGAGGGAGAGAACTCTTCAGGCCCCTTTCAAAATTTCCGACCAGCTCTGGCTGAGAGAGATGTCTTTCTGGGGTGGGTTTTTTCTCTTCACACTCCTCGAAGAAATGGTTTTGATTGATTTCTCTCTAATTTTCTTCTCGCTTTTCTGTTCGGGTATCGGGAAAAGAATGAGAAAAAACTTGGAATTTTTATATCTTCCAATTCGACCTCGACCTGTTAATATGTTAATTTTTCCTTTTTCTTTGATGTTCGATTAGCAGGCCATCTGGGTGGTTTGGTTTAGCGTTAGAATTTGTGACCCCGAGTTTCTTAACTACTTCTCTGTGTTTTCTCTGCTGCCGAATGATATTTGCGTATTATAGTGTGACGTTAGGCTCTGTTTGGTAATGAGAAATCATGGAAAAATGAATTAAGAAACTTGGAATCTTGTTGACAGGTTGGGGTTGAAGTGAATGTTGTACAAATTTTTTAGTCTGTATTAGTTTCAATTATATGGAGCATTACATCAGTGTACGTGTATGTATCGGTTATGTGTTTATTCATGTTTGTGTGCGTATTTTTTCCCTTTACAGGAGTTGAAGTAAAACCGGGCAAGCCATACATTCATCATAATGAAATTGGGCAGGGAAGAATTCAAATAACTCAGGTTTGTTTTTGAAGCTCAAAGCTATTACGTTTTCTTGCTTCCGAGTCTTGAAAGTCTTTTTGAAGTCCTTTATTTGGATGATTGGAGATGATAATTAGCAATTGGGATTTGTTATCCGTTTTAGGGTCTCAGGAATTGAGTTACATTTTGGACTTTTAGAATGTGAGTTATAGCTGTTTGTTTTATAAGTGCAGAAATTAGGCTTATCTTTTCAGGTTCTAAAATTTTCATAAGTGGCTATTTAAATCATTTGAGGTTTGACATATGTATATATTGTATTTCATATTGTGGGTTTTAAAATTTCTGAAGTTGGTGAGCGGTTAAGATTATTAAAGGATTTAAAATTAATTATGGTTTAAACAGTGTATTTTGATCATAAAGAACTATTCAATAATGCAATTTTGGCTTAGGCATAATTGCTGAAGTGGATATTTAAAGTATTCAAGAATTTATAAATTAAATTTAACTTTTTAAGGTTTTGAAAATTTTCTAAATTTAGGCTATGACAATTTAGATGGGTAATGGTTAATTGTGCTTGATGGTTTATATCTCTGATGATTTAGGCTACGTTAGGTACTGGTTCGTCAACAAAGAAGAGCACAGTTCAATGTAATGTTGCAGATAAGAGTCCAATTTTCTTGTGTACACTGTTGCCCGAAAGAATTGAATCATGTCCTTTGCATCTTGAATTTGAGGATGATGATGAAGTAACCTTCTCAGTGATTGGTCCTCGAAGTGTTCATCTTTCTGGCTTCTCTGTCAGCAATGATCAAGATTTTGACGGAGACGAGTATGACATGAATTTCTTTTTATATTTTGGTTAATTTTTTCCTTCATTTTTGATTGTTTAATTCTATGATTTAAAAGACTGAGGCTTGCCTCGAGATGAGGCATGCCGAAACACCTTGAGGCTCAGCCTAAGATACCAAATCTGAAAAAGGCTGATACATTACGAATTGAGGCTTGTGCATTCGAACAAAGGCATGCCTTTTGCACGGTTTTTGTTGAGGCTTATGCATTTTGGATTTGTGAATCTTAAGTTAGATTTGGGTACAAAATTTTAGCTATAAGTTTATGTGAAAGGATCAAAGGAATGTCATTGTATGAGTTGATTTCTAAAAATATTGAATCTCATCCTTTCTGAAATAATTGAGAGTTGCATCCTAGATCTATAAGAGAATTTGAAGTTTGTAATATTATAGCTGTCTCTTGGCATGACTTATACATAATGAATTCAAGTTAGCATTTTTAGATTGGTCAACCAATTGTTTACAAATTATATTTATTTATTTATTTATACATTTTATTTAAAATTTTCTTAATTTTTATTAATTTTAAAAAATATATGTAATTTATTTACATATTCTTACCCTTAGTTTTAAAAGTCAGTGTGTAACGGCCATTACAGACATTACGTAACGGTGTCGGTGGCTTCCGACACTGTTATGGACTGAAATCTCAAAGCAATTGCGAATCACAACTGTAACAATGGTTACAACAGACTGTAATGACTGTTATGGCGTGTCTCAAGCCATTTCAATGCCAGATTGGATGTGAATGACTAAAAAACAGGTTTTTAATTTCTTTTTTTTTTTTTTTTTCATTTTCCCCTCTCTTTTCCCTTTATTGAAGCTTAGGAACTCAATTTAAATTGGTTTATTTAGTAAGTGATTTTTTTATTAAAAAAATTTCATTTTTCCGGTTTATTTCCCTCAATGTTTTAAAAGGCTTAATCGAGGTTCACCTCAAGGAAATGCATGCCTAAAATGCCTTAAGGCTTAGTCTTAAATATCAGATCTCCCAAAGCCAGCATTTTACACACCAAGGCTAATGCATTTGTTACAATATTATGCTTTTTGCGCCTTTTAGGTTGAGGTTTAAGCATTTTGGGTGTGTGAATTACAATTAGATTTTGCTAGAAAATTTTAGCCACAGGTTTATAAGGAAGAAATGTCATAATATGAGTTTATATCTAAACATCTTGAACCTCAAATTTTCCAAAATAATAGATGGTTGCATTCCAAATATTAAAAATAACTGTAACTGTGTGAAGTTATAGCCATCTCTTAGCATGATTTACTTAATGAATTCAAGTTAATATTTTTTGAATGACCAACGAGCAGTTTATTTTATTTATGATTTCCTTAATTCTTTCGTTATTTTTAAAATATATGTAAATTATTTCCATATTTTATCTAAAAATGAAACTCTCAAAAGGCTTATGCTTCAACTCCTTAAGGGTTATGTCTTGCCTCTTAAGGGTTACAACGCTTCCTCGTTATACCTTACACCTTACAAACATGGATTTTCCTTGACATTTAGTATGCATTTGTTTTAATGAGCACCATTCAAATAAACACAACTTTTTCTCTCATTAAATTACATATGATCGTATTATAAGTTTGTTCAACTTTATTTTATTTTATTTTCCTGTTTTCTTACACCTAGTTTGGAGACTAAAGTATGTTCTGTTCTGTGCATTTTTGTTCTTGTTTAACATATAAACATTTTATAGTTTATTTTTTGGATAACAAAAATTCCATTAAAGACAGAGTGCAAAAGATGGCATTTTATATTTTATATTTCTTTATATTCATGATTTCTTAGGTTGAATTTAACTTAATCAATAGAGTAGTGAAAAGTAGTAAAAGAAAATGCATGCTTCATCTTGCCAATAGCAAGTAAAGCAACTTGGTGTTCAATACTTGTAGTATGTGCTATATTTGAAGTGATTAAAATTTACCATCAATCATTTAAAGCATTAGCATATTGGATTGTCTTCGAAACATGTATACATGTTTTAAAGAAGTTTGCGAAAGTAAACAGTGAATTCATGGATGTGGTGTTCATTACCCATTATATAATGTCCATTACAGCTGTGACCATTACACCGCAACCATTACCATTATGTGGACTGTAACTGTTATTTAAAATCATGTTTTTGCCTAAAGATAAAATTCTCAAAGGCTTATGACTCAATGCCTTAGGGCTTATTTTTCGCCTCTTAAAAGTTAAAATAAAATGCCTTGTCTTATGCCTTAGCCTTTTAAATCATTTGTTTGATTCAACACATTTTGGGTACTGTTTTATCGAGTTATAAAAATATTCGTATTGTGTTTTAGGAAAGTTTATTTTTGTGGATATTTTCTGATTTCTTTCTGTAATTTGAAGTGATCCTTTTGGGGAAGACATTGCTGAGACTGAGACAGAGGAATCTACTGAGTATGACACTGAAGATGAATATGAGGATGATTTTATTGATGATGATGATATTGAAATGTTTCCCCCCTCTCCTGTCCCAAACAGTGGAGGTAAGATTTTGATGCTGATATAGACATCTTATCGTTTTCTAGCCTTTTATTGATACTTTTTGAGGGTAAGATGTGAATGTTTGTTGTTTTTAACTTTTGCTTTCATGCTTATATATTTTTCTGCTGAAAATTGTTGATGTTAGTTGGAAATTTTTTATTCTTCTGAGACAGGTATTAAGTGGAAAATTTGGAGGAAAAATAAGTCAATTGGTCTAGTCATATATTTGTGACAGCAGATTATTGCTTTCTCATAGTTCATGAAATACTTATATTGATATATAGTTATTCTCATCTTGTTGTTTGTCATTTTATTGTTTGTGTTTTTGACTTATATTATTTGTCCAATGTAGTTTTAATTGAGGAGATCTTGGATGATGAGAAACCAGCAAATGGAAATGCTAAATCTAAACCACTTGTCAAGAAGAGTCATTCGAAGGAGTCTGATGATGATGATTACTTGCAGAGACAAATTATTGTCAAGAGTGATGCCGCTGTCCAAGGTCTGGTGAGTGAAGATGAAGATGGCTTTCCAATTCCCGATTTGCATAAAAATGAATCAAAAATTCAGAAGGCTGAAGAAGCAGAAGAAATGACAGATAAGAGGACAGAAGAGCCCAAAAAGAAGAAGAAAACAAAAAATGATAGTGATAGTGTTACAAACTTGAAAAGAAGGGTTGACACTCCCATCCAAGATGATGAATCCAAAAGGTGAGAATTTTCCAGTTAGCATCTAGTAAGCACACTAAGCCTGTTAATATTTATTTTTTGCATGAAGCAAATGTTTTGTTTTGTTTTTGCTTTTGTTTTCTCCTTTTGCTTTCTTCCTCATGCATCCTGAGGGATTGGGGATGGGGAGTGTAGGCATTTATTCTCTTTTCTTAATTGTATTTGGCACTCAGGTTTCAACTATGGGTTAGTTAAAGATTCTTCTGTCTTAATTTATATTTTTTCTATCTTTGTTAGTATTTCCTCTTTTTTTTTTTTCCCCTCTCTTTTGTGCTTCTTGGGAGCCAATGTTCTGTTTGATTACTTTGGTATATTACTTCTATCTAAATGTTCCTGAAAAATGCCAGGAAAAAGAAGAAGAAGACTGCGAAAGAGCAGAATCAAGAAGCAAAAGCTTGTGAATATAGTAAAGATAAGAAGACTGATGCCTTTAAAGAGGATGAAGTTAAGCTTGAAAACGCAAATGTTTTTGACGTGGACCAGGCTGTAACTGCTAAAAATGAAAATATTCAGAGTCCAAGCAATGAGAAGTGAGTGCTGTCATCCCTTGTTTTAAAGTTATGAAGCTAATAAAATGCCTGTGCCATTGTTGCAAAGTAGCTACTAATGTGTTCATCAGCATAGCTTAATGTAGAGATGACATATAAAAATTAGGTGGTTGGCTGCATAGCAAATCTTAATATAAAGTGACTCCCTCTCTCTCTCTCTCTCTCTCTCTCTCTGTCCCACACAGACACATGCACACACACACGCGCGCGCGCAGCCTATTCAAGAATCCTACAATTTCTGAACATGTTTCATCCCAATTATATACCCATGAAGTGTTTGGAAATTGTAGGATTCTTGAGTAGGCTATGCGTGCGCGCGCGCGCGCGCGCGAGAGAGAGAGAGAGAGAGAGAGAGAGAGAGAGAGAGAGAGAGAGAGACTCACTCCTTGCTTTAGGGGATTGATGAAGAGTTTGCATTCTGGGTTTATTGTGGATGGTCTGGAGTTAAAATTTTTGTATCCTGTTTGATGACAAAATAAGTATTAATATTATTCTTTTGTGAATGCTGCCTGGTATTTGACTGAACGTGGGTTCAGGAACCTGGGCAGTGATGTTGATCTTGTTGCTGGTGAAAACCACTGCGAGGATAAGAAAAAGAGAAAGAAAAAGAAAAAGAAGGCTAAAACCCAGGTTTCTGAAGGGGATGCAAATATGAAGCAAATTTCCCCAGGAACTGGAGATGAACACAAATCCAGTGAGGTCAAACCCTTTCAAGTGAGGACCTTTGGAAATGGATTGGTCGTAGAGGAGCTAGCAATGGGGAAACCTGATGGAAAAAAGGCTTCTCCTGGGAATAAGGTAATTCTTCATTCCCTTTGTGGATTGGTCTGAATAATTTCAGTTTCTGTAAGAGTCGGAAGATGTGGGCTTGGTTCTATTTCTCATGTCCTAAAGCATGAGTTTGATGAACCTATTCAGCCAAGAACTTGGTGTTATAATTTTCTATGATAACCTTTTTTGTTTCATATAAAATATTTCAGACCACCATGTTAGATGTGCACTCAACATGCATGGTGTTGAGCCCAATTTATCATTTATTCACTGAAGATTTGCATGCTTCGTTTAATGTAGGATTCAAGGTACAAAATTGAAATGGAGGATATATGATCAGTGGAATAAACCCCAAGTAGTAGTTTTAATAATAATAATAATAATAATAATAGTAATGAACTATTGTGTAGATCTGAAATCAGAACACTCATTCTATGTCCTGCAAAATTTTTTCCATGAACTGCCAGCTGCTGTAACATTAGAAACTCACCTTTCATTTCAGGTCAGTGTACATTATATTGGCAAGCTACAGAAGAACGGACAAATATTTGACTCTAATATTGGCAGCGCCCCTTTTAAGTTTCGCTTAGGTAGAGTAATCCATATTAAAGCTAACATAGCAGAAACTTGATTTGTTTACATGTTTTATAATTAGTTTGTTTGTTGTGTAGGTGTAAACCAAGTTATAAAGGGGTGGGATGTGGGAGTTAAAGGTAGTTATTAAATAATGAAAGCATGACCAAATTTTTATTATTTAAATTTAATCTGAAAGCAATGGTAACATAGTTTTTGCATTTAATTCTCAGGCATGCGTATTGGGGACAAACGGAGACTCACAATTCCACCATCAATGGCGTAAGCAATTTATCCCTTCTCTCTCTCACTAATACATGCACACGCACATACACAAACACACACACACGCACACACACACACACACACACACACACACACACATCCCATCAAAATAGGGAAAATTAGAATCATAATTTATAGTGTGGAGCATGACATGATTTAGAAGGGGTGTGGTTTATTTGCCAAGGTGGTCCTCATTTTGAAAATGAGGAATTGACAAAACAGCTGAGTTCCATTTTCTCATATCCTTTCTTCAGTTCATGTTTTTATATGAACTTCTTTGCGACGCAGTTATGGTGCTAAACGACAGGGGACAATTCCTCCAAACTCGACGCTGGTGTTTGATGTTGAGTTGGTTGGTGTCCATTGATTTTGCCTGCTGTTGCACTATGCTTGAGGTTTTCCTTCTCTCCAAGCCCATATTCACGATTGGTTTTGACATGCACCTTGTTCTATAATTATACTCCTTTTTTTGGCCCTGATCACTTGCCTTGGTTTACGAGCTGCTTGTACTATTAGTAAAAGGGAAAATGTAAAAAAAAAAATTATGTATTTTTTGCCTTATGTTTCTTTTAAGAGCTGTTATGCCTTTGTTTCTATTATAATTTTGATGTGAGTCCTGTTTATCATGTTTTTTTAGTTTAATTGTTATTTTATTTACTTATTCTAGTGAGAAAAAGGGAGGCTAATTAATTTTATCAATACTTAATGTCCAACAACTGCATTTTGGATGGTATTCTAATGTCAGATTTTTCACTATGTACTTGGGATGCAATAATGATGCAATTATTGATACATTAGTCATTTTTGTAATTAATCTCAATATTTATCGTTCTCTTTACCATCTTAAACAAACAGTAAACACTTGCTTATTAATATCTTCTTTTCCTTTCTTTTTCCCTGTATTATTTATATTCTCCTCATTTCATTCTTCTATTTCTTTTACTAACCAACATCATTTGAAAATTCATAATCCATGCTTCATATTTGGAAGATCATGTGTAGTATAATCTAAAATTAAGTATATATATATTAAATTTTTTTTATTAATCATAAATTTTTGGTGGGAAGAAATTCAATCCTAATGAGGATTATATGTTTTTATGCTAGTTTAAGTTTTATGATTTCGATCTTCATGTATAAAATCACAAGGGTTGTAAAATGTATAATTGTGTGAATCCAAACAAGTGATTTAGGTCTATGCGAACACTGACCATAACCCAATAGTATGATGACTCCATCCACAAATCACTTTCAAATCAACTTGACCACACCGATATGCAAAAATGCCTCGCCCTTATCATAGCCAAAAACTATGCGTATTTTTTAAGTTCGCCGCAAGAAAACCTCTAACCTCACCCAATAAAAAGCCCAACTATTCTTTTCTTTTATTCTGTAAAGAAATGGTGATCATTTCCCTTTGCATATATGTAATGGTGATCATTTAATACTCAGTATATCCATTGGTATTTCATTGGCTCAAACACTTTCTTTGGTCTTGTTAGAAAATTTTGATTTCCTATTGTGGGCTCATATTTAAAAGCAATAATGTTACTTGGATATTTTAGTATCTATTGGGTACAAGCTTTGCGAACTGATGAGCTTTTAAAATACGTAGTATATAAGGAAAACTTAATAGGGCTATGTCCCCAAATCAAATCAGAAACAGTTTCATGTTTTTTTTTTCTTTTTTCCCCCCTTATCTAAAGAGAAGAATACAAGTGAGATACCTAAGGATTTGATTGTGGAAGATAAAAAACTCTCCGCTAAAAGCTGTTGGACAATCAAATCAGAAAAAATTATGGATCAAGGTATTTATTTTGCATTTAGTTTTCTTACTTGAATAACATGATGAATTTGAGTTATTAGGTTTTATGGGCTGAAGTTATTTCTAACAAGCGATATCAAAGCCTAATCATGTTGTTGATTAAGAAACTGTGCATGATCTTTTTTAGGAATGATATTGATAGTATTAAAACCCTAGATCTAGGTTTTGCATGATAAAGTTTAAAGAAAACTTAAATTTGATGTGTTGCATGATTTTATGGATCAACATGTTTTAAAGTTAAAGGAGTTTTATTTGCCATGCTTAAAATCATGTTATTCCCCCCTAATTTGGATATTTTAAGGTTTGGGATCGATTTGGAGTAATTTCAATCGAAATAGAAAAAAAAAAGGAAATTCTTTAGGGCTCGTTGGCTAAAATAAAAATAAAAATAAAAATAAAAATAAAAGGACTTTAGGCTGTAGCGTCTATGACGAATTTTTTTTTTTTCTTTCTAAGGTAGTTTGTGTATGTCTAGTGTTTCAGTATAAGTATATTGAAGTAATAAGTTGTCAAAGTAACCTCTATTATGTAGATGCATTTATATTGAAATATTAAGGACATATGTATGTTGTTTGTGCAACTAATGATCGGTACAAAGGAAAGTCATTGTTAGGCAAAAAAATTTGCATACTTGCGGTAATAAATATGTGACAATTGTTACTTTATCCATGTGAATAATAAGTCAATCCAAAGAAAGACTTGTTGTTTGACAAGACTTGTTGTAAATATTTGACCACTATATGAAGGATACAACTAACAAGTTAATATTTCTGTCTAAAGATAGAATGTTAATGTTGTACTAGGTATCTTCATATGAGACCCACTTTTATTTGTTAACATACCTGTCATGTATATACGAAATTGATTTAGTAATATAATAAGACTGAGCATGTTGTTTGGTTTTGTTCTGCATTGAGTTACTGCATTTGCTACTACGATTTTAGCTCGCATAAATTCCATTCAAGTGTTTAATAACTCCAACTTTAAGAACTGGAAGGAGAACGTCATGATTGTTCTAGGCTATATGGATTTGGATCTTGTGCTACAGACAAAACGACCACCTGCTCTTGCAGATACAAGTACTTTTGATATGAAGAGGGACTTGGAGAGGTGGGAGCGTTCTAATTGCATGAGCTTAATGATCATGAAACACTCTGTTCCAAAAGCATTTAGGGGCGCAATGTGTGATGAGGATGATGCTAAGGTATTTCTTAAGGAACTACAAAAATGTTTTGCGAAAAACGAAAAGGATGAAATAAACAACCTTTTGGCTAGTCTTGTTTTAATGAGGCATAAAGGAAATGGTAATATCAGGGAATACATTATAGAAATGTCTAACATCGCTTCAAATCTAAAGGCACTAAAGTTAGAGCTATCTAATGATTTGCTTATACACTTAGTTTTGATTTCCCTTCCTACACAATATAGTTAGTTCACTGTGGGTTATAACACTGAGAAGGATAAGTGGACTTTAAATGAGTTCATTGCTCATTGTGTGCAAGAAGAGAAAAGGATTAAGCGAGAAAAGACAAAAAGTGTTCACTTAACAACTTCCTCAAGGATAACAAAAGAAAGAAGGAAAATGATGCTGCAGTTGGGACATTCTAAGGAAAACTGCAAAAGAAACTAGACCAAGAATTTGGTTGCTACTTCTACAGGAAGGGAGGACACCTCAAGAGGGACTGTGCCGATCACGCCGCTTGGCGGGAAAAGAAGGGTATGCTTCTAATTTTAGTTTGTTTTGAAGTTGATTTGGGTATAGTACCTTTACATACTTGGTGGGTAGATTCAGGTGCTACTACTCACATAAGTGTGTCAAAGTCGGTTGATGCTAAAAGATTCATCTACGTAGGCGACGACAATAAAGTTGAGGTTGAGGCAATTGAGATATTTAGATTGCTATTTAAATCCGGTTGTTTTTGGGATTTGGAAGAGACATATGTGGTACTGTATTTTAGATGGAATTTGGTTGATTGTCCAACAACTTTTAGCGAAAAGTTTTGATTTTCCACTGTCAAATCCTTAAGTGCCTCACTTGTGTTCTTCTCTTGTATCAAATAAAGGTACCCATAGCACGAGTAATCGTCTATGAATGTGATAAAATATTGTTGCCCATTCCAAGAAGTCATAGGGAACGAGTCACATATGTTGTATTAGTTCTAAGACACATGAGGCTCTATTGACACATAAATTTCTTTTGTTTGTTAGTTTCCCCTTACTACATTCCATAGAAATTATAAAGTTTGTTTTCCCCTTACTATATTCCACACAAATTATAAAGTCTGTTAAGTTAAGGGGTCCCAGGATTCCGTCTGACACAAGCCTTTCCATTCTCTGTTTAGAGATATGTCCTAGCCGCTTGTTCCGTAAGGTGGCGGAATCCTCCTCAGTTAATTTGCGTTTAATACCTTGTGAGCTAATATGCAAGGACTCATTATTAGAGGCAATAGTATCTAACATATATAAATTGTCAATCAAAGATCTTGTTGCAACCATATTGAATATTGAAAAAGATAAAATTTATTATTTTTGAAAGAACAAGAATAATCAAATTTGTCCAATACATAAATTGAAACCAAATTTCATCTAAAAGATAGTACCATATATGTCTCTTCCAAATCCAAAATACAATCGGATTTAAATAATAATCTAAATGTCCCAATTGCCTCAACCTAAACTTTATTGTCGTCACCTACGTAGATGAATCTTTCAGCATCAACTGGCTTTCGACTTCTTAGGTAGCCCTGCATTGACACACTTATGTGAGTAGTAGCACCCGAATATACCCACCAAGTATGTAAAGGTACTATAGACAAATTAACTTCAGAACAAACTAAAGTTAGAAGCGTGCCATTCTTTTGGCTATAGTACCTTTACATGGTGGGTATATTCGAGTGCTACTACTTCTTTTCTCACCAAGCGGCGTAATCGGGACAATCCCTTTTGAGGTGTCCTCCCTTCCCGCAGAAGTAACAACCAAATTCTTGGTCTAGTTTCTTTTATAGTTTTCCTTAGGATGTCTCAACTGTAGCATCCTTATGCTTCTTCCTTTTATTATCCTTAGAGGAAGTTGTTAAGTGAGCACTTTCTGTCTTCTCTCGTTTTATCCTTTCATCTTCTTGCACACAATGAGCAATGAACTCATTTAAAGTCCACTTATCTTTCTGAGTATTATAACTCACAACAAAATGACTGTATTGTGTAGGAAGGGAAATCAAAACTAAGTGTACGAGCAAGTCATCAGATAGCTATAACTTAAGTGCATTTAGCTTTGAAGCGATGTTAGACATTTCCATAGTGTATTCTTTGATATTACCTTTTCCTTTATACCTTATTGAAACAAGACTAGCCAAAAGGTTGTTTGTTTCAGCCTTTTCGTTTTTTTGCAAAATGTTTCTGTAGTTACTTAAGGAATACCTTAGCATCATCCTCATCAGACATTGTGCCCCTGAATGCTTTTGGAATTGAACGTTTCATGATCATTAGGCTCATGCGATTAGTATGCTCCCACCTCTCCAAGTCCCTCTTCATATCAGAGGTACTTGTATCTGTAAGGGCGAGAGACCGTTCTATCCATAGTGCAAGATTCAGATCCATATAGCCTAAAACAATCATGACGTTCTCCTTCCAATTCTTAAAGTTGGAGCCATTAAGCACTGGAATGGAATTTATGTTGGCAAAAATCGTAGTAGTAGATGAAGTAACTGAATGCAGAACAAAACCAAACAACATGTTCAGTCATAATATACAAGTCATATTATATTTTGAATCAGTTCCATATATACATGAGAGGTATATTAATAAATAAAAGTGAGCCCCATCTAAAGATACCTTTTACAACATTAATATTCTATCTTTAGACAGAAATATTAACTTGTTAGTGGTATACTTCATGCAGTGATCAAATACTTACAATAAGTCTTGTTAAACAACAAACCTTTCTTTGGTTTGACTTATTATTCACGTGAATAACCTAACAATTGTAACGTATTTATCACCGCAAGTATACAAGTTGTTTGACCTAGCAATTACCTTCCTTTTGGCCTATCATTACTCTTATAAACAACACACATACGTACCTAATATTTTAATATAAATGCATCTACATAATAGAGGTTACTTTGACAACTTATTACTTCAATATGCTTATACTGAAATACTAGACAGAGTATTAAATGATCACCTTTAAAGAATCTTTCAGGATTATAATGGCATTAGGTATTGACAGAAGCCTGCTTGAGCCCATAGATGGATTTCTTTAATTTGCAAACTATATTTTGTGGATTTTCAAAAATAAATTTTTAGGCTGCACCATATAAATCGTTTCATTAATGTCACCATTGAGTGTATTAGTGTGGTGATCATTGATGGGTTTAGTTACGTATACGAGTGTAATGAATACCGCTTTGATCCCATGCTAGTATATGAAGTGAACAAGATTGAATTAAGGAGATGTTATAAGTATAATAACCATATTGTGTACAATTAAGGTTTGGGTAATATAATTGTTTTCGAGATTTATGTGTCGTCCAAGTGAGAGATTGTTAGGAAATTTTAATTTTCTATTATGGGTTCACATATTTAGAGACAATTATGTTACTGAGCTATTTTAACATGTATTGGGTATGCAACTTGCAATGTGTAGAAACCAAATACTAAGTTAATTTAGGACTGATGAGCTTCTAAAATAACCTAGTATATAAGGAAAACCTAACAAGACTATGATCCTCAAGTCAAATAAGAAATAGTTTTACGTTCTTTCTTTTTCTCATCTAAAGAGAAGAACACAAGTGAGATACTTAAGGATTTGACTGTGAAAGATAAAAAACTCTATGCTAAAGTCTGTTGGACAATCAAATCAGACGCATCTATGGATCCAAGTATTTATTCTGGATTTAGTTTTCTTAATTGAATAGTATGATGATTTTGGGTTATTAGATTTTATGGATTAGGCTGAATGCTGACCTCTTGCTCCCTGTTAGTTCCGAAGGTAACGGCAAGGAAAGATGTTAATGTACTATGAGGGCCAAAATGTTCCCCAACCACAACCCCTGTTTGAAACAGTTCGACACAGATAGCTATAATTTCACCAAAAAAAAAAAAAAAAAAACAGACACGCATGCCTATAAAAAACAAGAAACTGAGCTATATACTACCCTTCCTCCAAGGTGGAGAACAACCGCCCATACAATAGCTGCAGGAATTCCAATTATATAGTATGGTCCGAGATTGATCACTGCACCAATTTTCTGCCAGCTACTTCCTCTAGCTGTGCCTAAAGTTCAACCAGCACTGACAGATTAGTGTTAATACATTTTTGTGTAGAAGAGTGTTTAAAAACCATTCTTTGCAAGTACTACATCACTAGAATCAAACTCAACAAGAAATCAAGTTCGTGACGGGTAGAAATGCATTGGCCATGGAACCAGAGAGAGCTAATTGACCAAGATGACCCACAACCATCACTGATATTGTCTGTAAACAGTACTGTAATAGACCAACACCAATAAGAGGCAGAGCCAACCACAGTTGCTTCCTCATTTCCTCTGTCATCTCCTTTCTCTTCATAACACAACCTTTCTCAGCTCTCATCCATTCATTGCATCCATAACCATCTTCTTGAAAGCTATGAATCTGAAATGCCCTTTGCTCCTCTCCCTCCATTTCCTTTTTCTGGCGCTTCTCCTTCAGGCAGCCACTGATTTTTGCAGAGGCTGCAACAGAAACACAACGCAGAGCACACTACCAGGGAAGATTTATATGTAGCTTGTGACTGAAACTTTCAGATGGGTGAAGTGATGGTGGAGATTGGATTAATGCCACATGCAGTCATTTTTTAATGGCGGGATGGAGGTTTTATAATGTCAAAGGATGTGAGGCTAGCTACCATGTAGGACTTTGATCAAAACTACTAATGAGAATGCATCATGTGTGAATTCGCTAACATAAAGGGCAACCCGGTGTGCAAAGCTCCCACGTATGCGTGATCCGAGGAAGGGACGGACCATAATGGGTCTATAGTATGCAACCTTACCTTACATTTTTGCAAGAGGTTGTTTTCACGCTTCGAACCCGTGATCTCCAGATCACAAGGCGACAACCTTACTATTGCGTCTAAGCTCCCCTTCTATGGGTTTGCTAACATGCATTTGCAAATTTCTAATCTCTTCATAATTCAAAGTTGGTATATACCTTAGGAGAAAAGAAAAGGAAATGGAAAAAAAAGAAGAAAGAATCAAAATTCTTTTGCATCATGTTTGGTGTACAGATAGAATGGAATACACATTCCGTTTAGGAACATGAATTTTAAATCTTGGATTTGGATAGGTTTCGATAAATTTTAATATATATTTATATTACTTTTTTTTGTATCGAAATTCAATATAAATACAAATCTAAATCTAAAGTCTATCTAAACGTAGGGAGAATGAATATTTAAATAGGAGGATGAAGAAATCAAATGGTAAATTTGATTCCATTTAATTCCTATGTACCAATCATATCATTAAAACCTTACAAAAAAAATAAAGAGATGAAAATAGTAGAAATTATGATAATGACAACTAGTACTCTTGTAATGATTCTCAAATTTTATAAAGCAAAAGTCAAGTCTAGTGAAATTTGTTTGTTTATTTATTTATTTATTAAATGACTGTTGTTATAAAATAAGGGGTTTCGGTGGAAAAGTAATATCGAAAGTCTAATTTTTCAAAAAGAAGAAATACTTGTTATTTCATGTCTTGTTCTTATCGACAATGAAAAGAGTCATCTCTTGATGATGAAAGCAAGTTCTTTGTTTTTTAAGAATTAAATTTTCTTTCTCATTTTAATTCTCAGAAAGTGATTGTCATTAATATCCAAAAGAATTTGAATGTCGAATGTTATATCTACATTTTTTTAAAAAAAGTAAATCTTCAATTGTAGCACTTTTTTACTTTTTCTTTGTCATTTTTAATTTTGGATACTTATTTCTTTTATTAATACCATACATGCAAACTACTTGTATCTTATTAGATTAGAACCAAAATCAATGAAGTTAACACAAATTTTACTCACTACAAAAAACTTGACTATTGATGAAGTATGAAAAGCATTTTTAATAATTAATATCAAGTGTTGATAGTTTTTAGTGACACTTTTTATTGTATCGTAAAGTTGTCGGTAATAAGTACATCCTCTATCTCTAATAAAACAAATTCTCTCTAACAAAGTCTAGGTCAATGCAAGTTTATTAAATAAAAAATTAGACATGATAGGGTGCCATTAAGCGCCTGCCTTCCATTCTAGTTCCTACTATTCCAATTTGGTTTTATTGTAAAAAATAAATATGAATGCAAAGAAGAAAATTGAGAAAGTTTATCGGTTCACATGTACGTATCACTAGCAGATTTAGGGTTAGAGTTTAGGGTTTATGATTTAGGGTTTTAGGGTTTTGGTTTTAGGGTTTAGGATTTATGATTTAAGTTTTAGGATTTATGTTATAAGGTTTAGAGTCTAGGATTTAGGATTTAAGGTTTAGATTCATTAATGATAAATAATCTTTCTTTAGCAAAATTGGTTTTTGCTTTCACTTTTTTGAGGTCTCGTTTGAAATTTTTAAAAAAAATTAGAAAAATGAAAGGAAAATACGGAGAAATTCATTATTTTATATTTAGTTATTCAGAAAAGTGAGAGAGAAAATAATATATATATATATATATATATATATATATATATATATACACACACACACACACAAAATCAATAAAAAAAATTAATCTCACACGTCATTAACATTTGATTTTAAAGTTTTTTTTTAATTATTCTAGAACAAATATTTTGTATTTAATAATATTTGATATAAAAAAATATAATGAAAAATAGATTTGTTTATTTTTATTTTTTCTTTTACTTGGGCAAAATCCTTGATCCAGGCATATCTTGAAGGTCTTTTAAGTCTCTTTTGAAATTCAAAGAATATTGAGGAAATGAAAGAAAGTATAAAAGAAAAGTTTCATGTTTGCTTATAAAAAAAAGTGAGAAAGAGAATAAAAAACACAATAAATCAATAAACAAAAATTAAATTTTGTACCACCACGGGTATGACGCGGTGGAAAGACATCAACACATAAGAAGGAGTATCGGGGGTTTAATTTCAAGTAGATACACTCACGGAATCAACGGTATTTGTGGATGGTGAGAATTTACTCTGTGAGTCAGCGGAAACCGTAGATGGTGAGAGTTCGCTCTGTGAGCCAGAGGGTACCGTAGATGGTGAGAGTTCTCTGTGAGCTAGTGGAGACTATGAATGGTAATAGAGATGTGTCCTGAGAGTCGGGTTGGCCGAACGTCCAACTAATGCATAGAAGTCGTATCCGCATTCCGGACTTTACCCTGATCAACGAGACTTTGAGGGAGGACGCTGATCTGTAGGTTTAGTGCTGCACTAGGGGATCCGAAGAACTTGTTGGTGGTTGGAGCTCCTATGTAATAAAAAAAATAAATAAATTTTGTACATAATTAATATTTGATTTCTCTTAATTTATATTTATTTTAGAAAGATTTTTCGCTTTAAATAGTATTTGATATAGAGAAAAAATATAATAGAAAATGAATTTCACTTATATTTTCCTTTTCTTTCCATTGCTCAACAAAATCTTTAATATGATAAGAATTAAAATTCTTTTATGTCATGTTGTCATGTTTGTGGTTTGTAAAATAGAATGGAATATAATGAATATTTGAATGGAGAGAATGAAGAAATTAGGTGATAAATTTGATTTCATTCAATTCCTATATACGAAGTATTTAATTAAAACTTAATTTAAAAAAAAACAAAGATGAAAATAGTAGAAATTATGATAATGACAACTACAAATATAGTAATTATTTTCAAATTTTATAAAGCAAAAGATAAATGCAGTGATTGTTTTTTTTTTTTTTTTAAACAATCATGTTTTAGTTATAAAATTACTAAATGAGTTTAAGTGAAAAAGTAACATAAAAAATCTAACTTTTCAAAAGAAAATAATATTTGTTATTTCATGTTAAACATTCATTGACTATGAAAAGAGTAATCTCTTGATCATGATGAAAGCAAATTCTTTGTTGTTTAGAATTAAATTTGCTTTCTCATTTTAATCTTCCTTCATAATCATGTATGAGAAAGCCTTTGTTATTAATATCTTGAAGAACTTGAATATCAAATGGTATACCTACATTTTTAATAAGTTAATCTTCAACTGTAGTACTTATTTACTTTTCATTTTTAACTTTGAACAGTGATTTCTTTTATCAACACCATACATGTGAATTGCTTGTACCTTATTGGATTAGGAGCAAAATCAGTGAAAGGTAACATATATTTTAGTTGCTACAAAAAAAAAAAAAAAAAAACACTTAACTGTTGATGAGATATGGAAAGTATTATTAATAATTAATATCGATTACTGATAGTTTTTAGTGATGCTTTTTATTGTGTTGTAAAGTTGTCTTAAACAAGTGCATCATCAATCTCTAACAAAATACACCCTCTTAGACAAAGCCCTGGTCAATGCAGGTTTTGTTGGGCTTTGTGGAGCTTAGTTTGCGTTTGATCCAGAAGATGACCCGACCTGAATTAATGTTGCGTGATTTTTAATGAGAAATTTTAATCCTAAGGCTTAGTCCATGAGCGGTTGCGGATTGGGCTGAAAAATTTTTGGGCATGTTTTGTAGCCCATTGTTGTGCGCAGAATATAAAAGTATTGTTTTCGGTGATTAGGGTTGGCCATTCTTTTTGAGTGAAAGAGACGCAGTTTCTAAGAGAGAGCCGCACTCTGTAATTTTTTCTTGATAATAGTGAAATCCCTGCAACTTTGTGGACGTAGATAAATTGTTGAACCACGTAAATATTATCTTGTGCGTGTAATTGATTTTTTTTTTTGCGTGTATTTTCTTTATTTTTTTTTTTCACAGGATTTAAGAATTTTGTGTTAATTCCCTTATGTGTTCATTAAATAAAAAATCACAAATTATAGGGAGTGGAGACCCTATTTTCTATCTGTAGTTCCTACTACTCCGATTTTATTTTATTGTAGAAATGAATATAAAAGCAGGATGCAAAGAAGAAATTGAAAAAACTTATCGATTGAGACGTGTGTAGCATTGACATTAGGGGTTGAATTCATTGACGATAAATATTCTTTCAGAACTAGTTTTTGCTTTTGCTTTTTTTTTTTTTTAGGTATGTTTTGAAACTTGGAAAAAAAAATTTAAAATAAAAAATATATGGAAAAATTTATTATTTTATATTTGGTTATTGAGAAAAGTGAGAAAGAAAACGATATATACTCAAAATCAATAAACAAAAACTTGATCCCACACATTATTAACATTTGATTTTCTTAAAAAAAAATTATTATACTAGAACAAAATTTTCGGTTTAATGGTTTTTGATATAAAAAAAAATACAATGGGACATAGATTTTTTATTTTATTTTTCTCTCTCAAAGTTCTTTGTTGACCTTATAGGTCACACCCGGTTTTGATAATGATAAATACTCATTATATCTAATGGGTGTTTGAGGTTATGTGCAGAAACTAAATTTGACAGATCATAATGCACATAGAGAGAGTGAAGTTTGAAGACCAAATTTCTATTGAAGACTCAATTCTTTATGTGTTGTAATGTATTTCATTTATGTAAAAGATCTATAATAGTAATTAAGGTTTTTGGTTTGTAATAAGCATACACACATCACATGTATGATCTAATACATAAGCTTAAAAGAAAAAAACTGAAACAAGACTTAGAAATGACCCTAGGACACTCACTCATGCATACACATGTTTGATTATTTGAAATAGGGTGTTTGTTGGATGAAACATGACTGAATTGCACGAAATGTGCACCTTCGGTCGACCGGCAATTCATGTTCATTTTGCCCCCGGTTGACCGAACCTGGACCAGGTTAGCTGGTTGACCACGACCCGGTTGACTAAACTTTTGTAGTTTAATTGGCCCCGGTCGACCAAACACCCCTAAGGTCAACTTTAATGACCTCGTGGTCGACCGAGTGATTTTTGAATACCACCAACCTGGTTGACCGAGTTCCCACGAGTGGGAACTTAACTGTCTGGTTGACCGACCAGTTCAGTTCAAATTGGCTATGGTCGACCGAACCTCACAAATATTGAAAAATTGCCTTCAGACTTACATGTCCAGTCGACCGAGACCCTAGTTCATTTTTAGCCTGGTCGACCGAACCCCAAGAACTTGAGTTGACCGAACTTGCCCTGGTCGACCAATGCTCTCGGGTTGGACCTATTTTTTTACCGCAGTTAACTCGGTTAAACAAGGTTAAAATAATTAAATATCATTAAATCTTTTCTAATAATTCCAACCATGTATTCTCTCTCAAATTTCAAAGTTCCTACTATTGATTTCCAAGCTTCATTCACTAACTCTCACCTTCTCTCATTGCAAAAACTCTTTGTAAGTTTAATTTGAGTGATTGTTTGAAAGGTTTGCTCTCCTTGATTTGTTTGTTTGATATGATTTTCTTGAGAGCCAAACTTAAGTGTTCTTAGGAGACTTTGTTGATAAGTCTCTCTTAAGAAGACTTGTATTAAATTTCTGAATATTGTATATTTATTGTAATATCTTGAGAAGTTTGTATTTGTTTTTGGATTGGAAAATTTTTCAAAACATTTTCAAATATCTTGAGTGATTTATCTTGACATACCTTTGAAAAGATATTTATTTATGTGATAAGAATCTTTATTATAATATTCATTGACTTACATATCATTTGCTGAATACAAAAATTAAATATCTTTTGCAAACCAAACATATACATTATTTAATACTTGCACGATTGAGATATCCTGCAGATTGAAATATTTGAGATTTGATTGACATCTTTGTTTGACCATGTTGATTGAATATCTTATGATACAAAGATTATACTGATTGCACTCTCACGCACTAATTACATTAATAGCAAACATATTTGAAAGTTGATATATTAAACCACATTGAGCTTACATATTATTTCATATTGGTGGTGTATGTGATTGAGCACAATTGGGTACATATATGCTTTATACGAAAGTATAATCACTGTACCAATATTCTTTGATTGTAAAATCTAAGTGTTTTTAGGCGTGGCCTAAGAGGGCGGTAATCCAGTCCAGTAAGGATTGGTTGTAAATGTTGAGGTCAGTCCTATGCTAATTGACCTGATTTGTTTAGATGCCACTCCACTCGTTTAAGTGAGCAATTATAGTGGTAATCCTTGTGCTTGTTAATCAAGGCGGGAACGTAGGCAATTGGCCGAACCTTGATAATATTTCTGTGTGTCACTCTTACTTTACTGCTTTCTGATGCATGTGTTGTTAATTAAATTCCTCTACTTAATTTCCAGTTTATATTTACATTATTTACACTAGACTGATCATATAGTTATGAATATACTGCTGTTAGGAGATTTACCTAGAGTTTAAATTTTAAAAAAAATACCAATTCACCCCCCTTTTGGAATCACGGTAAAGCTAACATCCTTGATTCAAACGTATGTTGAAAGTCATTTAAGTCTCTTTCAAAACTCAAAAAACATTGAGGAAATTGAAAGAAAGTATAAAAGAAAAGCTTCATGCTTGATAGGCTTATTAAATTGAAAATCACAAATGTAGGGAGTGGAAGTGTAAGGAATCCTAGAGTGGGTTCCATCGCACGCCTTTCTTCCATCCCTACTTCTTGCTAGCCAGATTTGATTTCATCGTAAAAAATAAATATGAGAAGAGGATGCAAAGAAGAAAATTGAGAAAACTTATCCACGCTGACAACTTATCGATTGAAATATGCATAATACTGATCTTAGGCATTGAATTCATTAATGATAGATGCTATTTTTTTTTTTTTTAGAAAAATTGGTTTTTGCTTTTGCTTATTTTGAGGTTTTATTCAAAACTAGGGGAAAATTAGAAAAATGAAAGAAAAATACGGAAAATTTCATTATTTTATATTTGGTTGTTGAGAAAAATGAAAAAGAAAAAAATATATACGAAAAATCACTAAACAAAAACTTGATCACACACATCATTAAAATTTGTTTTCTTAAAAATTTGTAGTCATACAAGAATAAATATTTCTATTTTAGTAGTATTTGAAATAAAGAGAAAATACATTGGAAAATAGTTTTTTTTTCTCTTTTGTTTTATGTCCTTTGTTTAAACAAAATCTTTAATTCAAATCAACCGTAATAGTTTTTTGTTTTGAACCATCGATATTATCTTTTCAAAAAGCAAATTTAAATATATTTGCCTTTTGATTTATTAAAGTCTGATAGAGGCATGTTGCTACAGTTACAGTTGTAGTGGAGAAGGGTAAAGGAGTGAATCCATTATTTCAATGGATTAGTCGAGTATCCAAAGGATCTCGGACACCATCGTTAAAAAAAAAGGTTATAATTGTTGTTAGTATAATTTATGCTACATGCATAGTATTCTTTTCTTCTTTCTCAATATTAATGGCAAACTCTAGCAAAATATTAAGGAGTTTTGTATTGTTTTATTTTTTAATGAGAAAAAGGGAAAAGCAAACATCATAATCAACTAAGTCCATCAATATAATAGTTATTAACAATAAAAAGTTGGTTACTAAATGATAGAAACATTTTTGTCATTAGTTTTATAAATAAGAGAGTTTTGTAAAAAATTTTGAAAACACAAAAAAGTACAATGTCATTTTGGAAACTTGAGCAGGTTATTTGATCCTATTCATGTTAATTCAGTTGATTAAAATTTATATTCAATACTTAGTAGGTAATCAAATGATTTTATTGACATTTTCTTAGCACCTCTATGCACTATATTTTGCGATACTAAGATAGTCTGCCATCTTGTAATTGGTGAAAAAACGCTTAGAGATATATAAACATTTATTAAAAAAGGAAACATTAAAACATTTTTTTTTTCTGAAACAAGAAAATTTAATGTTAATTTAGAACAATAATAAGTACCCATTAGTTCTAGTAACTGTCTAAATGAAAATCAAGTTAAATATTAGAATATACATGCACATAATCATTTTTATATTGGTGCCATGTCTAAAAATAGAAACATTTTTATATGGTGCACACTATGTTGATAGGAAATAGAAAATGAATGGCTAACTATGTCATGTATGTAGAACTCATAGATATATTTTTGTAATATTATTGATAAATAATAAATATAACCTCCCCTAACTGTATAAAATGTCTGACTATCAAACCTCATATTCACAACCTGTAAAGACCCGGAAAATTAAAATGATTGAAATAATAATAAAAAATAGATAAAATAACAAATAAATAAATAAAAGGAATGACGTGAGAAAAAAAAAGAAACAAATTAAAAAAAAATTAAATTAAATTAAGATAAATTAAATAATTAAATAATTAGTTATTAAATTAAACATTATTACAATGGATTAAAAAAAAAAACTAATTGAAATATATATATATATATATATATATATATATATATATGTAAAAGTAAATCTAGAGAACAGAGAAGATTCACGCCCCCCCTCGAAATTTCTTCTGCGTGCCGCGGTCATCTCTGTTTCTGTCTCTCTCTTAATTTCTCGATGGATTTGCTGCGGATCGGGAAACGAAAGGTGTCGTTGGATTCCTAGTTCCACTGCCAACATTACAATTAGAGCAAATTTGCCGTGGGAATGACTTAAGCACTACTCCTGGGAAAATGTAACTTTTCCCCATTTTTTCAACGATCGGGTACCAGCATGTGGTCCTAGTCGCGATTGTCGTCATTTTGGTGTAGGTAAACTTCTAATTAAGGTTTTCTAGGTCCCACTCCAAAGCGAAAGTGAGATTTGGAAAATTTGACAAAATGGTTATATTTGTGGGTATAACTATTAATTTGGAAATTATGGCCCTAGGAAATATTTAAATAGTATTTTATTTAAGAATAATTTAATGGAACTAGGGTTTTTGAATCAGGGTCTGAGTGAGCGCCGTGGGCATCTCTGTGGGATTTCTGTCAGTGTAGTTCGAAAATTTAGGTAAGGAGAAATTATATATTAAATTAGATTTAATGAAATTAAAGGTAATAATTTATGTTATATTATATGTATGTTTTGGTGTGAATTATTAAAATGCCAACCGTGTAAAACTATGATGTCTGAGCCTAGGGCCACTTATTTAGTTATGTATTTGTGGAAATGAACTGAAGGAAGTGGAAGAAATTTTCTGGATAATTATGTAAGAAATGGAAATTGTATTTTCAGTAATTAAATGCTAAATGTGGGTTGGCCTATTTTATAAGAATATGTATGAATTTTACTGTTAAATTGTGTGACATGAGATTATGTGTAAATATATGTTAAATGTATGAGATGTAGGTTAAGTAACTAAGTATTGAGAATAAAATATGTTATGGATTATGTTACTTGTGTATGCTAAATGCAACCATGTAAATGTAAGACAGCTGAAATATAGTCATGTTCGCAGATTCTAACACATTTCCATGTGGACAAACTGTAGCAGATTCTAACGCATTTCTATGTGGACTAACTGATGATGGCTAAAGATCAGCTGTAGTACGAATAAATGAAATGAAAATGTTATGTAATGAAATGACAATGGAATGACAATGCAATGGAATGAAATGTGAAACGTAAATGATACAAATGGGAAAGAGTTACTTAAAGTGAAATGCAATGTAATGTTAAGTTATGAATATGAACAGATGTGTGTGATTGAATAATGATAGAAAGAATGATATATTATGATATTAGAAGTATGTATGTACGTAGAATATGTTACGATTGGGCGAGGCGTACCTTTCGCCTGAGGGCTTATTGAGTAAAGTGAGTGCACTAGTAGTTACAGATATGGTAGTAGCCGCATAATGTACTAGGGTAGAGGGAACCTACTTGTATGAGCGGGTAGATTTTCCTATCCTTAGGGCCTTTGCCAGTAGCTATTGTTGAACGGTGTGAGTACGAGATCAATTTAACACTTGAGGGCTTGCTGAGTAAGGTGAGTGCTTTGGTATGCTTTAGTAGTGACCTTCGGGTTACCTAAGTATCAGAGCAGATGGTTGCTACTTGTATGAGCAGGTAATCACCCCTGTCCTTGGGTAATCTCATGGGTTAAACCTTTGCATGTGATTATTTAGATTCAGAGAATGATTTCAATGTTTATGAAAATGTTTTACAAATGTTATTAAAATGATATTTATATACCTCATGTTAGCCACACGCTGTGTTTAATATATTGTTTCTTCCCTTACTGAGATGTGTCTCACTTGAATATGAATTTATCTTTTTCAAGATTTCCTTGAGATCGAGCTTTGAGAGCTTGAGGTTTTTATAGCATTATTGGGAAATAGAAAAAGAAAATGACATATTTCTATTTTAATTTTGGGGAATGTAAATATCTATGTTTTAAGTCTGTTGAGAACGGAATGGTTGTGAACATACTGAAATGTTTTAGAGATTTGTGTATGTATGGTAATGCAAGTGTTGGATGGGTAGTATGGATGTTATATAGGGGTAGTAAACTCTGGTATTATTGATTATGATTTTTATATCATATGGAGATTATGTTTATGTTTTCCGCTACGTATATCATGGATCATGGATTATCAAGGATTTTATCAGGTATAACGCGCTGGATCCAGGTTTAAGGGTTCGGGGCATTACACAAACAATATGATTGAAGGAGCTTTGTTGTAGAGATACGAAGGAATTATATTAAGAAGGAGGAGAGAAAAAGGAAATTGAATTTAAAATGCAATAGGGGTCTCGTCAACGAACGTAGGACGTTTGTCGACGAACATGCTAAAGGGGGACGTTTTACGACGGGGACACGTGTCTCGTAAACAAAAAGTTACTGAGAGACTAAATTTAGCTCTGAATTTCGTCGACGAGGAATGAACATTCGTTGACGAACTTCCTTTGTGGCCTCATCGACGAAGTGACATGGCTCGTCGATGAGTGCAGGTGTATAAATAGCCATAAACTTGGATTCAGCGCAGAATTTTCATCCAAAAAAGATTCTCTCTCTCTCTCTCTCTCTCTCTCTCTCTCTCTCTCTCTCTCTCTCTCTCTCTCTCTCTCTCTCCTGTTTGTCCCTTCCCCCTTCTCTCTAAGATTCTAGGCCGGATTCTTGTCGGTTCAACGATCCAAGGCCACCACGACACTCTTGGGAAAGTTCTCTTCAAGTCTGCTAGAGTGGATCGTTGGTGGGGCTAACTTGGATTTCATCCCAAATTCATGGTAAGATTTTATGTTAAGTATTTGAATTTCCTACAGTTGTAGAAAATGTAATACTTGAAGAAATACTGAAGTTTTGTTCAGGAAGATGTTGATTTCAGGATGTTAAGTTAGGAGCCCTACGAGTGCAGGACTAGTCATATTAGGGGCTTCTCAGTAGTCAGGTAAGGAAGTAAACTAAAGTAATAATTTTTCATGAAAATTATTATTTTTTAATAACATGTTTATGTTCAGAAAGCATGTATTATAAGCATATTTGTGAAATTATATATTTGGGAAAATAATGCTGTTACATAGGAATATATATTTTTAGTATGAATGGTCAAGAAATGTGATTTCAGAATAGAATTCATGATTCTATTCAATATTGTGTGGCATGAATATTATTTTACGCAAATTGTATTATGTTAAGTCAATTTTACAGGAAAAGCATATTTGCAGTTATTTCATGAATAAAACAATAATATAGTAAACTATGATTTCAGAGTATATGATAAACAGTACATTTATTCAGATTAGTATGTATGTTATGTTTGATGCAAGACCGTGATTGATAGCCGGCGCAAGGCCGCAGTTATGCATGTTTTCAGCGCAAGGCCGTAGTTATGAATATATTCGACGCAAAACCATAATTATTTATGTTATTACAGAATTTAGAAAATGTAATTAATCTATTTACGTTAAACAGTATATTATCATGTATTATATGTTATCAGAACCCAGGTGATAGTTCAGATCAGTTATCAGGAGCACGGTACCATAACTATACAGTTCAGTTTAAACTTATGCTAACTGTCCCTGCTAGTAGAGGGGGTGGGAGATGGATGTTATCAGGAGCACGGTACCATAACTATACAGTTCAGTTTAAACTTATGCTAACTGTCCCTGCTAGTAGAGGGGTGGGAGATGGATAGTCGATGTGACTTTCAGTGTAGAGTTGTAGACGTCCACCTGGAAGTCTGAACCAGGGTGCGGCGAACCCATCGTACTTACAGACATTTTTGACTCAACAGTGGTCGACTAACCATTGTCGGGTCCTGCCTTCAGGCTACACAACCTGTCATGGGGGGTAATATATGACATCAGTTAGCTATTCATCTTGGGTAAATTTCAGAATTACTAGTTATATTAGATGATTTCATGAACAGTGAAATACAATATGATTTAGTAAACCATGAAATTGTATGTTTACTCAATTATGTTATTATGAGTGTTTTTAAGTATGTGACGTGTACTGTACATTTATTATATCACGTAAATATTCATGTTGCCACGCAACTATATTTAGTTTATTTCCCTTACTGAGAGGTGTCTTACTCCAGCTTAAAGCATTTCAGGAAACCCAGATAGACAGGCGGATTGAGCCCACTGTTGAGACAATTTTTATTACCCCGTTAGGAGGGTAATTTTTGAGTTAGGATCAGCTGGTTTTTGATATTAGATCCTAGTTTCATCTTTTGGTGACTTTAAGGATTGTATATTTAAATGGTATGTGGTGGAATGTAGATACTTTGGTATATTGTGTTATATGGTTGAGTGGTTGAAATTTATGTTTACTGCTGCTTAGGTTTCCGCTGTGTATGACAGGTGTATCCCCCTTACCCATGGGTTCGAGTTTACTTTATTATGTTTTAAGTTAATGATAATTAATATGGTTTATAATGTAGTAAATTAGGCAGGTCGTTACAATTTGGTATCAGAGCCTAGGATGCTAGTATCTGTAGACTCTAGAATGCAGCACTAATAATACCAAAGTATATGATACGGGAATTTGAGGTCTAATTTTGTAGTCTAGATGTAGGACTTTCGTGATGGTTTGTGTGTCTTTCCTAGGGTGACGATTTCAGGAAAGTCATGGTAAACTATTGTCGGGTTGGATATCTAGGTTATAGAATTGAACTTTGAATTAAGATTAGGGGTGATGAATTAGTTAAGGATATAATATACTAACTAGATGATATGTTACGGTAATAGGGTTCTAAGTTAAGTTTATTGTATTTTCAGGATGGACCCTAGAGGTAGTAGCGCCTATGTTAGTGGGAATGAGGGGGCTTGACCCTCGAGAGTCGTGGGTGGCAATTTGGATGCAATACTGTGCAGCGTGGCTCAATAAGTCATGGCTAAAATCGCAAAGAACTCCAGAGAGCATGGTGATCCATCTGCAGGTCACAGCAGTTCGATTGAGAAGTTCATTAAGATGAATCCTCCGGCTTTCTCAGAAGGAACAGTTCCTGCAGTTGCTGAAAACTAGGTGCAGGAGATTGAAAAAGTGTTTGCAGTGCTATAGTGTGCTGAGGAGCAGAGGCTGCTGTTCACTATATACAAATTGACTAAAGAAGCCGAGAGATGGTAGATGGTAGTGTAACTCTTGGAACAACAGAGGATAGTGCTCATAGAGATGACATGGGAGCAATTTAAGGAGATATTTTTTGATAGATATTTTCCAGCCTCGTCTAGGGAAGCTAAGATAGAGGAGTTCCTAAATCTGAAGCAAGGACCGCAGACAGTGCAGCAGTACACAGTGAGGTTCATTGAGTTTTCTAGCTTCGCCCCGTACATTATTCCAGATGAAACTAAGAAGGTATGACAGATTGAAAGAGGTCTGAGGAGAGAACTGTATAAGCAAGTGTTGATACTAAAATTGCAAGATTTTTCTGAACTAGTAGATAGGGCAACTATGGCAGAAGTTGGAGAGCAGTTAGAGGCTGAGGAGCAAAGACAGAGACAGAGATCCACGCCTTCTAGTTCCCAGCAGGGGTCCAGTTGAGGTTCATGGAAGAGAGGTGGCTATTGCAGGGATCGGAGGCAGGAGTTAGGGAATCATGGTTTTCAAGGTATGTAGTCTTTTCCAGCTTGCCCAACTTATGGGAAGAGACACCCGGGTGAGTATCGTGCCGGGCGAGGTATTTGCTACTGATGTGGGGAGCCAGGGCATATGATGAGGGACTGTCAGGCTCATATTGGAGCTACTCCTGCTTCTAAACTTGTTTGGGGAGGCTATCAGGCACCATGTGGAGGCCAGCAGAGGAATATGACTCTAGCTAAATTTTTTGCTTTGACGCTGGGTGATGCTAAGATAGCCAGCGATGTGGTGACAGGTATGGTTAGCATGCTTCCGTTTAAAGTTATTGTATTATTTGACTTATGAGCCACACACTCGTTCATGTCTATGAGATGTATTAAATTGTGTGGGGCAGAAACACAATTATTAGATACCAAATTATTAGTAACTACACCGACTGAGTCAGCAGTAAGGTGTAGTAGGGTGCTCTGAGGCTGTCCAGTCGATATTCAGTGGTGTCTGCTGATTTGATAGTGTTGGACATGCATGAGTTTGATGTCATATTCGGCAAGGAATGACTAGAAGCTAACTTTGCCAGTATAGATTTTTGTTCTAGAGAAGTGATATTCAGACCTCCAGGAATACCAGAATTCAGTTTTATAGGGTCACGAGTGCAATTCCTACCCCAATTAGTTTCAGCTATTCAGGTGAGGAGACTGCTCCTGAGTGGTTATCAGGGGTTCATGGCCTTTGTGAAGTAAATGTCAGAGAATGAATTGAAGCTCACTAATACACCAATAGTAAAATAGTTTATAGATGTTTTTCCAAATAAGCTACCAGGCTTACCACCTGATCGTGAGGTAGATTTTCCTATTGATCTGCTTCCAGGCACAACGCCGATCTCTAAAGCACCTTATCGAATGACGCTAGCTGAGTTAGCAGAAATAAAGAATCTGTTGCAAGATTTTCATGATAAGGGTTTTATATGACCTAGTGTATTTCCGTGGGGAGCTCTAGTATTATTTGTGAAGAAGAAAGATGGGTCCATGAAGATGTGTATAGATTATAGGGAAATTAATAAAGTGACAATTAAGAATAAGTATCTTCTACCTCGTATAGATGATTTATTTGATCAGCTCCAGGGTTCACGAGTGTCTTCTAATATTGACCTTAGATCAGGCTACCATCAAGTGAAGGTAAGGGCCGAAGATGTATCGAAGACGGCTTTTCGGACCAGGTATGAGCATTATGAGTTTCTTGTTATGCCTTTTGGTCTGACGAATGCTCCTGCAATATTCATGGATTTGATGAATAAAATTTTCCACCAATATTTAAACCAGTTTGTTGTTGTTTTTATTAATGATCTACTAGTCTATTTGAGGAGCTATGAGGAGCATGAGATGCATTTGAGTTAGGTCTTACAGACGCTCTGGGAAAAGAAGTTGTATACCAAGTTCAGCAAATGTAAATTCTGACTTGAGAAGGTTGTGTTTTTGGGGTATGTCATCTCAGGGGATGATATTTCTGTGGATACTAGTAAAATTAGTGTGGTAGTGACCTAATATTTCATGTCATTATATATATATATATATATATATATATATATATATATATTACTGTAAAATTCTACTGCTCTGATACCTTTTGAATAAAAGTCAAATCATCATCACGGTCCAGATAGGACCCATGGAATCTGAGACACAACAAACTACTTAAGCAGCGGGAAGCAAAATACATACAACCATAATAATATATACAATACCAGAGTGTCGGATTATTTCCCAAAATATGCATACACAATCATTCCAAAACACCCTCATCTAGACCTAGGGACTACTCAAAAATGACTTCCCAAAATACTCACCCTACAGATAGAGTAGTACTGTAGTCCCTTCTATCTGTGAGCCTGATATGCTCACCTAACTGGATCACTTGAAAAATGTTAAAATCACTGGGATGAGTCGACGCTCAGTAAGATAAAATATGGTATTGCTAGTGTGTAGCAGGTGAGATTATACACTTGTAAAATATGATTTAGAAATACGATAAATAACCGAGTTTGAGAAAACACATATAAATACTACAATATAGCTCATACCTATGTTTCTTAGCATAAACTTGTTTTCTGAATATTCTATTCATAATACTTCTAGTATTTATAGATACATCTATGGTTTTCGTGAATTTGAATATATATAATAACTGAGAAAATTTTCCTAGATGGATAACTGAAAGTCATGATTTAACCCCTCATTACAAGCTTGTGTAGCCCGAAGGCGGGACCTATCCTAGTTGGCCGATTAGGATTAGTCAACTGAACTTCGAAAGTCATATCAGCCTCCTCAATCTTAACTGACGGAGAGCTTGTCCACAACATAGGCACGATCGACTGCTGAAAGTCTACATACTATCTGAGTTATGTGGTTGCACTCTAACTGAATATAGCTACGGTACCGTGCTTTGGTGACTGAATCTGATCCATCAGGGTCTGATACTATATATGTAAATGATGTTTCTATATTACTGTTTTGCTATGATTTTGAAATAAACATAACACTGTAAAATTGGTCTAAAAATCTGAATAACTAACTGAATATTTAATATTTGTATAACTGAATATCTATTTGAATATCTATCTGAATATCTGAGTATTTGAGTGTTATGGTTCTGAAATCATAGTGTTATGAAATTGTTGAAAATATATGTTTTTGTACATATACAGTAAATCATGTTTCTGAATACACTGTATAATTTCTATCTATATGTATGCTGAAAATTTATCATTCTATAAAACATATATATCTCATGATATTTTCTGCTAATATACAGTAAAACATGGTATTTGTAGGTGCATAAATACTATGCTAAACTGTTATGAGCTTATGCCACACAATTTAAATATTTAGATTTACATGCTCTGAAATCTATGTTTTTTTCTATGCAATTATTTTATGGTCTGAAAAATAATAATCTAGTAAATAAGTAATTTCTGTTGATAACCATACTAAAATACCTAGCATAGCATATTTCCCTTACCTGACTATCTGAACACTAGTTGCTATTTACAATCTCACACGTGTGGCATTTATAATTTCAACATCCTGAGATATACACATATAATTCCCCAATCAAACAACTGAATTGACCTAAAAATATTATCGCATTCAATTTCCCTAAATCCACATATGCATAATTCCTCAACTATAATTTATATATCATTTTACCTGGGTTCTTGAAATATCACCCATTGGGATTCTCAACCCTTGCCTGAAGGGTTGCAAAATACCATATTCTTGAAAATATAATACCCTAATTTTATTTCACAAAACTCCAGTATATTCGCATCTAATACAGAATCTAACCTCAAATGAACTTGGTAATACTGGAAATACTAAAATAATCCACTTACCCTGGTTTTGGGATGGTTCCCAAACTTCTCAAATCAACATTTCGCTCCGGCTATGTTGTAAAGAATCTCCTCAGGATCACGGTGGTAGCTTTTGATCGTCGAATTGGGGAGAGACAGAGCTGAAAACTTAGAGAGAACTGAGAGAAACCTGTTTTTAGAGAGAGAAAATGATAGAGAGAGAAATTCCTTCGCTGAAAACCCGTTTCCTGCCTATTTATAGATGTCTTGACATGTGGCCTCATCGACGAGCCACATCACCTCGTCGACAAGTCCAAGAGGAATTTCTTCGATGAATCCTTACTCCTTGTCGATGAAATTTAGGTCCTGAAAACCGTCCTCTCGGTAACTTATCGTCGACGAGAAACGTGTCCACGTCGACGATCCCAATAAGCCTGTTCGTCGACGAACGCTCCACGTTTGTCGATGAGACCCTGCTGACCTTTTTAAAATTTTCCTTTTCTTCCTCTTTTCTTTTATTATTTAATTACCATAATTTTATAGGTCTCTACATTTACCCCGAATGTACGTACAATGCTTTCAAGTCCGTCAGGTAGCCGTATTTAGCATCCTAGCGATCAGAAGCGGGTTTGTTATTAGCTTCCGTTAGTGCCTGCTTAGGTATGAGTTTTGTAACTGGGTTGTCGTGATAGGTTTTGTTGATACCCGGAGTATGTACGGTATTTATGAGATTGTATACCTTAGTATTGTATGGGTTTGTGTATCCTAGTTTTGTACAAACTTTGGTATGGTATGTAAAATAGATAGATGAAACATTTTCCACTGTGTAACTAATGAGTATGCTACCTAGATGACATTCTGACCATGTGGCACTGACGGTAGCCCAGTGACGAAATCTATGGATATGTGGTCTCACTTCCACTCAGGTATGTAAAGTGACTGCAATTGCCCTACTGGCCTCTAGTGCTCAGCCTTAACCTGCTGGCACATCAGGCACTGCTGTACAAATTCAGTAATCTCCCTCTTCATGCCACTCTACTAGAAATACTCTCGCAGATCCCTATACATTTTAGTACTGCTAGGATGAACCGTGCATAGAGATCTATGAGCCTCCACTAAAATCGTTCTTTTAATAACATCATCTGCATGCACACACAACCTGGAATAGAACCTCACAGCCCCATCATAAGAAATTCTGAACTTCTCTCCCTGTTCGTCCTACACTCTGGTTATTACCTCTACTAATTCTGGGTCCTTTTTTTGAGCAGTTTTAATCTTTTCATATAGCGTAGGCTGCACAACCAGGCAAGCAATAAATGTCTGGTGACCATCCTTCACTAACTCCACGCCAAGCCTTTCTAAGTCCTCTGAATTGGGTGCTGAATTATGGCTATTGATTGCATTGTACCCTCTAATTTACGGCTCAGTGCATCAACTACCACATTTGCTTTACCTAGGTGTAGCTGATGGTGTAATCATAATCTTTGATGAGCTTTAACCATCTTCTTTGTTGCATATTTAACTCTTTTTGTGTGAAAAAGTACTTTAAACTTTTGTGATAAGAAAATATCTTGCATCTCTCACCATACAAGTAATGTCTCTAAATCTTTAGTACGTGTACCATTACAGCCAATTCCAAATCATGGGTTGGGTAGTTCTTTTCATATTCTTTCAACTGTCGGGTGGCATAAGCTACAACCCTACCATGCTGCATCAACGCACAACCAAGTCCTTTCAAAGACATGTCACTGTAAATTACATAGCCATCACCTCCAGATGCAATCGTCAGTACTGGTGCAGTGACGAGTCGCTGTTTTAATTCCTGAAAGCTTTGTTTGCATTCATTATCTCATGCAAATCTAGCATTCTTCTTAGTCAATTGCATCAAAGGCCCTGATAGTCTTGAGAATCCATCTACAAACCGACGGTAATATCTCGCCAGGCCCAAGAAACTCCTAATCTCCTGAACATTTCTCGGCCTTTCCTAATTTACCACTGCCTCTATTTTACTGGGATCACTAAAATTCCATCCCTTGATATAACATGCCCTAGAAATGCAACTTTCTCTAACCAGCATTTACATTTACTAAACTTCGCATACAATTCCTTTTCCCTGAACGTCTGAAGTACCAGTCGTAAGTGTGCCTCATGCTCCTCAAAATTCCTCAAGTAAACTAGTATATCATCAATAAAAACCACAAAGAATTGGTCTAGATATTGATGAAACACCCGATTAATTAAATCCATAAATACCACTGGTGCTTAGTCAACCCAAACGCCAAAAACTCATAATGCCCATATCTGGTTCGAAATGCTCTCTTTGATATGTCTTCTTCTTTAACCTTCACCTGTTGATAGCCTGATCTGAGGTCAATCTTAGAATAGACTCGCGTACCCTAAATCTAATCAAATAAATCATTTATATGGAGTAAAGGATATCTATTCTTAATGGTTACCTTATTTATTTCTCTATAATCTATGCAAAATCTACCTCGCGATCGGGAGGCAACCCAGGTAACTTTTCTGGAAAAACATATGAAAATTCCTTCACGACTGGTGTACTATCAAGCTTTAATCATTTTTTGACCTCTCTTTTATAAAAGCCGTAAACCCCTGACATCCTTCTAGGAGCAGTCTACTTGCTTGCATGGCTTATACTAACTATGGCAAGGCACGCACACGTGAACCAACAAATCTGTATTCTTACTCACCAGGGGGTCTAAAAATTACTTCTTTTTTATGGCAGTCAATACTAGCGTGATTAGCTGCCAACCAATCCATACCCAATATTACATCAAACCCCTGCATGTCTAATATCACAAGATTAGTTGGTAGTACTTTCCTTTAAATAACCACTGGAAAATTTCTAAGTACCTTCCTACATCTTACAGTAGATCCAGTTGGCATAGATACACCCAACTCAACATCTAACAACCGTGTTTAAATCGCAGCTAACTTAGCATACCCCGATGAGACAAAAGAATGAGTGGCACCTATGTCAGATAAAACAACGGTTCGATACGGGAAAGCAGTAAAGATACCTATAATGAAATCTCTAGCCACCTCAGCGTCTCCTAGCATCAACGCATATACCCTCACCGGGGCTACATTCCTCTGCTGGTCTCCCCGAGGTGCGTGGTAACCTCCCCGGTAGGGTCTGGGAGCTGGGACCTAGATCAGCGGTCCTAGGCATGCTCGTGTCATGTGGCTAGGTCTTCCACAATGATAACAGACGTCTTTCCTAGCTAAGCACTCTCCCAAATGTCATCTCCTGCACGTCTGACACACAGGGTAGGTCTGCACTCCCTGATTCTCATGAGGTCTCGTTATCTACCTCTGACCTCCCTTATAACGGTCTCCTCTCAATAGGCCTCGACTAGAACCCGCCTGAAAATCCTGAGGCGTGGGCCTCTTCCTCTGACTCTAGGCTGTAATGCCTTTCTATATGCCACTTTCAATAACCGCAGCCCTATCCATGACCTCCGCGAATGTCTGAGCCCAAAAATTAATAACCTGCTCAAACAAGTTCTGCCTCAGGCCCTCTTCAAACTTCCTCACCTTTTTCTCCTCGTCCAGTACCAAATGTGGGGCAAACTGAGACAAATCAATAAATCGAGTTGCGTACTGTGATACTATCATCTGCAGCTAAATGCATAAACTCTACTGCCTTTGTGTTTCAAACGATAGTAGGGAAATACCGTTCAAAGAACAATTCCTTAAATCGACTCTACGTCACTAGCACGGGTTCCGATCTCTGCTCCTCAATCAACCTCGCTGATCTCCACCAATGTTTTTCCTCTTCTATTAGTTTGAACGTTGCAAATACTACCTTATGTTCATCTGTACATGGAAGCACTGCCAATGTCCCCTCAATGTCTTGGACCCAATTTTCAGTCACAATAGGGTCAACTCCTCCAGCTAAAGATGGGGGCTTCATTTGCGTAAACTGCTCGATCATGTAGCTACGCTCCCCCGAGCTCCTGGCCATCTCAGCTATCACTTGCTAGGTGACGCTGCGCAATACAACATCAGTATCTCCACCTCCCAGACTAGAAGGTCTTGCTCTATCACCCTCAGCATTCGTACTGCTGCTCCCTAAGTCCATCCTGAAAAGACAAAGAACACCATTTAAGGACCCTATCTCCCATACAAATCTAATTTATTTTATCCAATTGAATTCTTATATTCACGATTAACTATCCTCCCTAATCTTAATTCAAAATCTAATCCTGCAACCTAGACACATGACCTGACAATAGTTTGCTATGGCTTTCCTGAAATTGTCACCCCAGGAAAGACATAGAACTTGCCACGGAAATCCTGTACCCAGACCACAAAACAAAAGCTCAAATCCTTTCTTATACTCTAGTATTGCTTCCGCTACACTCTAAAGTCTACATAACCTATCAACCTAGGCCCTGATACCAACTATAATGATCTGATATTTCATGCCACATATATATAATTGTAAAATTCTACTGCTTTAATACCTTTTTGAATAAAAGTCAAATCATCATCACGGTCCAGATAGGACCTGTGGAATCTGAGACACAACAAACTACCTAAGCATCGGGAAGTAAAATACATACAACCATAACAATATATACAATACCAGAGTGTCGGATTATTTCCCAAAATACCATCATCTGGACCTGGGGACTACTCAAAAATGACTTCCCAAAATATTCACCCTACAGACAGGGCAGTACTGTGGTCCTTTCTATCTGTGAGCCTGATTTGCTCACCTAGTTGGATCACTTGAAAATGTTAAAATCACTAGGATGAGACGACGCTCAGTAAGACAAAATATGCTATTGCTAGTGTGTAGCAGGTGTGTAAGAACCCGAACCACGAGAAATGGAGTTATGCGGACTTCGTCGATGAAACCAGAATTCGTCGATGAAGGTAGAAGTCTTTTCACCGACGAAATTTAGAGCTTCGTCGACGAGGAGAAGCTAAGACGTTTGTGGAAATTATAAATATCAGACATCGTCGATGAGGTTGCCGACATCCTCGAAGAAATCCTTGACTTTTCGTCGATGAAGGCACATTTCGTCGACGAAAACCGGCACGGTCAAAGAGGTATAAAAGAATTTTCTCTTTCTTCTTTATTAAGTTTTCTAAATTTCCCTCTCTCTCTCTCTCTCTCTCTCTCTCTAAAAGCTCTCTACTTTCTCCTTCTCTCTAGAATCCTTGGCCAATCATTAATGGATTTGGAAATCTAAGGTTACCATGAGGATCATGGAAGGATTCTCTACAACTTCTACATATCAGAATCTCGTTTCGAAGATTTTTGAGTTTCGACGAAAAATCGAGGTAAGACTCGGTTTTCATTTTTGATTTGGTAGTTTTGTAGAGGATGGTCTTGTGAGTATATTGTGTACTGTGATTTGTAGGTTTTGAAACTCGATCCGCTAGTTAGGAGCCTTGGAGTTCAGGATTTGCTTACAGGGTTAAGGTAAGGGAAACTGTGTTATATTGGTTGTTTTTGAAATCGAACTTAGTGGAACTATGATCCATGGTCCTGTGTGTGTTTTGGCTACTCATTTGGGGGGATCTAACAGGAAAAAACTATGGGTTTTTCATTATTGCAGTTTTGGGAAAAAGAGGGCGATGGGCTGAATCCCGGGTTTTGTTGAAAAACGAGTATATGTGTGATTTATACTGTGATATTGGGATAGTCGTGCCTTGACTTTGTTTAAACTATATTTTCTTGAAAAACCATGTTTTAGATTACCAAATGGGTGGGGTTTGTTTGGTTATATGAGCATGCATGTGTGTGTGATTGTGGAATGGCTGATGGGATCGTAGTTCCAAAATGAGTCTAGGTACTGAGAGTGTCCGGCTCTATATCCGAGGGCGTGTTATCTCCTGCCACATAGGCAAGAGTGTCCAGCTCTATATCCGAGGGTGTGAGCCTATTCCGGCAGATCAGGTGGAGGGTGTGGATCCACCAGTTAGCATCGGCACGATGCTATGGGAGTCGAGGACTAGCCATGTGCCGGTGGCGCCGTGCTTCGCGGATGGCTTCGGGCCAACGCTGGATTGTCGTGGGCCTGCTTCGGGCCGATGGGTGTGATGAGATCGGGTTACTGATCATGTGTGTGTATTGTGACGAGGCTACGTATAAATGGTCGTTGTATATGTGCGTGAACGCACTGTGTGAATTAGTACTTGATTCCATTCAACTGCATGTATGTTGTGTCATGATAACACTCAAATGCCACACACCGATATAACCTGTGTTCTTCCTTACCGAGAGGTGTCTCACCCCTACTGTACGTACATTTTTATAGGTCCTTCGAGTAGCCGGAACTAGCGTCCTGGTGTAGGGAGCGTAGTGGTCGGTGTACTGCATTAGTGCTTTGGTAAGTTCTAGGACTATAGTTTTGTTGGGTTGCCATTTTGGGTTGTATTTGGGCACCCAGTTTGTACATTTTGTTAGAGCCATGTTCTGCTCTTGTATAGACTCTGGTATGGTACTGTATATGTTGATATAGAATGACTTTTTCGCTGCGAATATGATTGTGTTGGATGAGTTTAGGGTGCCTGGGAACCCATGGGGTCGGACCCTCATCCATTGTACTTTATCTTTGATGATTTGTATGATACAGGGACAAGTTAGGTTACTTTACTCACCTCTGGGTCCCATTTCGAGGTTCGGAGCGTGACAGCTTGGTATCAGAGCCAAGTTGCTAGATCTTGTAGACTTGTTTAGGCTTAGTTATGAGTACATACCAGAGTATAAGATATGGATATGGGTAGTGTTGGTTGAGGGTTGTTCGGTTGTTAGACCGAGGATTGTCGACGGTATTCTGTGTTTTTCCTGGGATGACGATTCCAGTAAAAGTAGGGCAGATCATTGATGACTTTCGTGTTGGTGTGATAGGACCGACCAAGGCCTGACAAGAAGTAGTTAACACGACTAGTGTAGAACATTGTGTTAACTGTATGTGTTGTAGGGATATTTATAGATTCCTATTGTGTTACAACATGGAGCCTAAGGATAATAACCTGGGAAGTGGCTCCGAGAAGATTGAGAGTGATGAGTCTCCTTCTGTGCCTCGAGGTTTGACGAGGCAGGTATTGAGAGAGATCGGGCGGAGTGTGAGGAGACGCGAGCGCTCTCCTACTGCTGCAGGGTGCACCATTGAGAGGTTCACACGCATGCATCCTTCGACGTTCTCAGGAGGACTTGACCCGAAAATAGTAGAGGACTGGGTGGAGAAGACTGAGAGGATCTTGGATGTCCTACACTACACGGATAGGTAGAGAGTTCTTTATGCCACATTCCAGTTATTTGGGAAGGCGGGTCGATGGTGGACAACAGTGAATCTAATGGAGAGGTAGAGAGCTGGTCCTGAGGAGATGACGTGGAGTCGTTTCAAGGAGGTGTTCTTTGACAAATACTTCCCGACTTCAGTACGCGATGCGAAAGCAGATGAGTTTTCTGCATTGACTCAAGGGAGTATGACGGTGTAAGGATACGCGGCACGGTACGTAGAGCTGTCCTGCTTTGCACCATGTATGATCTCAAGTGAGTATGAGAAGACTCAGAGTTTTGATAAGGGTTTGTGGAAGGATATCCGCAGATTGGTGGATATGCTTCAGATCCGCGAGTTCTTGATGTTGGTGGATAAGGCCATGGTGATCGAGACTGGTATCCGAGAGGATGAGGTGGATCAGGAATCGAGGAAGAGGACGGTACCTTCTGGTTCATAGACAGGATCTCGTCAGGGATCGTAGAAGAAAAGGAGCAAAGGCTCGGGTTACCATCAGAATACCGATCACCAGGATTCTCAGGGGAGCCAGACTGGTGGTTATTGTGCCAGATGCCACAAATGGCACGACGGTGAGTGCCAGTCATTTGGAGGCAGTTGCTACAACTATGGCCAACTAAGCCACAAGTCTCGTGATTGTAGAGCATAGAGGCGAGATGTGCCTGCAGTTAGTAGGGACTGAGGGAGCAATCAGATACCTCGGGGAACCATTCAGACGAATACAACTCCTGCTAGAGTATACTCTCTTACTCTAGCGGACGCTGAGTATACAGGTAAAGTGGTGACAGGTACCTTATTATTGCTTTCAAATAAAGCTTCTGTATTGCTTGACTTGGGTGCAACCCATTCTTTTGTATCTGTGAATTTTGTGGGATGGTGTGGGGTTGAGACCCGAGATATGAATGAGGTGTTATCTATTACTACACCATCTGGGAGAGTATCTTTCTGTAGGAAGATGTTGATAGACTGCCCAGTGGGAATTCAGGAAAGCTGTTACCGACAAACCTTGTGGTTTATAACATGTTGGGGTTCGATGTCATTCTGGGGATGGATTGGTTGTTCTCCAGTTATGCCGTGATCGACCGTCGTAGGAAGGTAGTAGTTTTCAGACCTCCTGGGGAGCAAGAGTACGAGTTCGTAGGTTCGTGTGTGCATTCAGTGCCACAGATTCTGTCGGCATTACAGGTAAGGAAGCTACTCTTGGACGGATGTCAGGGGTACTTAGCTTGTATAAAGGGATCGTCGTGGGATGAGTTGAGACTCGAGGACATTTGGGTAGTCAGCGAATTCCCACATGTGTTTCCAGATGATTTACCCGATTTACCTCTAGATCGTGAGGTGGAGTTTGCGATAGAGTTGCTGCCCGATAAGGCACCGATCTCTAAAACTCTGTACCGGATGGCTCTAGCAAAACTTTGGGAGTTTAAGGAGAAGTTGCAAGAATTATTGGACAGGGGATTCATTCGACCTAGTGTTTCACCTTGGGGAGCTCCAATGTTGTTTGTGAAGAAGAAGGACGCGTCGATGCGGATGTGCATTGATTACCGTGAGATTAACAAGGTAATTGTGAAAAATCGCTATCCTTTACCTTGTATAGTTGATCTCTTTGACTAGTTGCAGGGGACGCAGGTCTTTTCGAAGATCGACTTGCGATCAGGATATCATCAGGTGAGGGTTAGAGCGGAGGATGTAACAAAGATAGCTTTCTGAACCAGATATGGCCACTACGAGTTCTTAGTCATGCCTTTTGGGTTGATGAATGCGCCAGCAGTGTTCATGGATCTAATGAACAGGGTTTTCCATGAGTACCTAGATCGGTTCGTGGTGGTATTCATTGATGACAACCTGGTATACTCGAGGAGTACGGAAGAGCATATAGAACATTTGAGGTCAGATTTTGAGGGATTTGGAAAGCTCAGGTATAGAGTTGGTGGTTGGTGATTAGCAGGCTTATCTTGCTAGTTTGGTGATCCAACCGACTTTGTTTGAGCGTATAAGATCTGCACAGGCTAGTGATGCATAGTTAGCAAAGGTTATGGAAAAGGTACAGCAGGGATTGGCGACAGAGTTTAACATCTTTGAGAGAGGTGTATTGAGGTTTGGAACCAGATTGTGTGTTTCGAACAATGATGAGATCAGAAGGACGATTCTAGAGGAAGCGCATCGTTCTATGTATACAGTACATCCTGGTAGTACGAAGATGTATCGGGACTTGATCGAGACCTTCTGGTGGTCTGGTATGAAGAGGCAGATTGCTCAGCTCGTGAAGCAGTGTCTGACGTGTCAATAGATGAAAGCTGAACATCAGAGGCCGGCACGGTTGTTGCAGCATTTGCCTATTCTAGTATGGAAATGGGAGCATATTTCCATAGATTTTGTGATCGGATTACCGTCAGCGCTTCACCTGCAGAATACTATTTGGGTGATCGTGGATAAATTGATGAAATCTACTCATTTCATACCAATGAAGGTTAGCTATCCTTTGAGTAGGCTAGCTGATATGTATGTGCATGAGATTGAGAGAATGCATGGAATACCAGTGTCCATTGTGTCATATAGAGATCCGAGGTTCACTTCTCGATTCTGGACGAGTTTGCAGGAGGCATTGGGGACGAAGCTTACTTTCAGTACAACGTTCCATCCCCAGACTGATGGACAGTTAGAGAGGACGATACAGATATTGGAGGATATGTTGGGAGCTTGTATGTTAGACTTTGGTGGTAGCTGGATACAGTTTATGCCACTTGTGGAGTTCCCTTATAACAACAGCTTCCAGTCTAGTATCGGGATGACATCGTTCGAGGCTTTGTATGGTTGGAGGTGTCGATCTCCTTTGTATTAGGATGAGGTTGGTGAACGTCAGGTGTTAGGACCTGAACTTGTGCAACAGGCATATGAGAAGGTGGGTTTGATCCGGAAGAGGATTAGATCAGCTCAGAGTCGACAGAAGAGTTATGCAGATGTTCGCCGCCGTGAGTTAGAGTTCGAAGTGGGAGGTAAGGTATTTTTGCGAATTGCTTCGATGAAAGGAGTGATGAGATTCGGCAAAAAGGGCAAGCTGAGCCCGAGATATATTGGACCATTCGAGGTACTTGAGCGAGTGGGTCCGGTAGCCTACAGACTTGCATTACCTCCAGCACTTTCGAGAGTCCACGAGGTGTTTCACGTATCCATGTTGAGGAGGTACGTGTTGGATCCTTCACATGTTATTAGTTACGATGCATTGGATATTGGGGATACATTAGCGTATGAGGAGATACATGTTCAAGTTCTGGACCGTAAAGTTCAAAAGCTTCGCGCCAGAGAGATACCATTAATGAAGGTATTGTGGCGGAATCACAAGGTTAAGGAAGCTTCTTGAGAACTGGAAACAGAAATACGCCGGAAGTATCCACAGCTATTTTGAGCACTTGTACATGATCCTACTGTGGGTTGGGATAGGTGGTTTGTCGTCGGGAGTGTGAGTATTGTGAACTCGTGAGACTGTTGCACATGTAACCACGGTATTCCTCTACCATAAGTGAGGGTATGTATGTGTATGGTATCACGGGGTTGTGTATAAATGACTGCCGTATTCTCTAGAGTATGTATGTATAGTGTTGGGGCTATGCTGTGGTGGTTGTCAGTTTTCTCTAGAGTTTTGTTTGCGTATTCGATTGTATGTATAAATTTGTGAATGAGAGATGGCAAATTTCGAGGATGAAATTTTTATAAGGAAGGGAGATTGTAAGAACCTGAACCACGAGAAATGGAGTTATACGGACTTCGTTGACGAAACCAGAATTCGTCGACGAAGGTAGAAGTCTTTTCGTCGACGAAATTCAGAGCTTCGTTGACGAGGAGAAGCTGAGAGGTTTGCGAAAATTATAAATATCAGACTTCGTCGATGAGGCTGCCGACATCCTCAACGAAATCCTTGACTTTTCGTCGATGAAGCCATATTTTGTCGACAAAAACCAACCGGGTCAAAGAGGTATAAAAGGAATTTTCTCTTTCTTCTTCATTAAGTTTCCTAAATTTCTCTCTCTTTCTCTCTAAACTCTCTTTACTTTCTCTTTCTCTCTAGAATCCTTGGCTAATCATTGATGGATTTGGAAATCTGAGGTTATCACGAGGATCGTGGAAGGATTCTCTACAACTTCTACGGATCGGAATCTCGATTCGGAGATTTTTGGATTTCGGCGAAAAATCGAGGTAAGACTCAGTTTTCATTTTTGATCTGGTAGTTTTGTAGAGGATGGTCATGTAAGTATATTCTGTACTGTGATTTGTAGGTTTTGGAACTCGGTTCGCTGTTTAGGAGCCTTGGAGTTCGGGATTTGCTTACGAGGTTAAGGTAAGGGGAAACTATGTTATATTGGTTATTTTTGAAATCGAACTCGATGGAACTGTGATCCACGATCCTGTGTGTGTTTTGGCTACTCATTTGAGGGGATCTAACGGGGAAAAACTATGGGTTTTTCATTATTGCAGTTTTGGGAAAAAGGGGGCAACGGGCTGAATCCCAGGTTTTGTTGAAAATCGAGTATATATGTGATTTATACTGTGATATTGGGATAGATATGCCTTGACTTTGTTTAAACTGTATTTTCTTGAAAAACCATGTTTTAGATTACCAAATGGGTGTGGTTTGTTTGGTTATATGAGCATGCATGTGTGTGTGATTGTGGAATGGCTGATGGGATCGTAGTTCCAAAATGAGTCCAGGTACTGAGAGTGTCTAGCTCTATATCCGAGGGCGTGTTATTGCTTACCACGTAGGCAAGAGTGTCCGGCTCTATATTCGAGCGCGTGAGCCTATTCCGGCAGATCAGGCTGAAGGGTGTGGATCCACCAGTTAACGCCGGTACGATGCCATGGGAGTCGAGGACTAGCCATGTGCCGGTGGCGCCGTGCTTCGCGGATGGCTTCGGGCCAACGCTAGATTGTCACGGGCCGGCTTCGGGCTGATGGGTGTGACAACATCGGGTTACTGATCATGTGTGTGTATTGTGACAGGGCTGCGTATAAATGGCCTCCGTATATGTGCGTGAATGTACTGTGTGAATTAATACTTGATTCCATTCAACTGCATGTATGTTGTGTCATGATAACACTCAAATGCCACACACCGATATAACATGTGTTCTTCCTTACTAAGAGGTGTCTCACCCCTACTGTACGTACATTTTTACAGGTCTTTCGAGTAACCAGAACTAGCGTCCTGATGTAGGGAGCGTAGTGGCCAGTGTACTGCGTTAGCGCTTGGGTAAGTGCTAGGATTGTAGTTTTGTTGGGTTGCCATTTTAGGTTGTATTTGGACACCCAGTTTTTACATTTTGTTAGAGCCATGTTCTGCTCTTGCATAGACTTTGGTATAGTATTGCATATGTTGATATAGAATGACTTTTTTCGCTGCGTATATGAATGTGTTGGATAAGTTTAGGGTGCCTGGGAACCCATGGGGTCAGACCCTCATCCATTGTACTGTATCTTTGATTATTTGTATGATACAGGGACAGGTTAGGTTACTTTACTCACCTCTGGGTCCCATTTCGGGGTTCGGGGCGTGACAAGGTGAGTTTATATATTTGTAAAATCTGATTTAGAAATACCATAAATAAATGAGTCTAAGAAAACACATATAAATATTACAATATAGCTCATACCTATGTTGTTTAACATAAACTAGTTTTCTGAATATCCTATTCATAATACTTCTAGTATTTATAGGTACGTCTACGGTTTCAGTGAATTTGAATATAGGGAAAATTTTCTTGGATGGATAACTGAAAGTCATGATTTAACCCCTCATGATAGGCTTGTGCATCCCGAAGGCAGGACCTATCTTGGCTGGCTAACCAGGATAAGTCAACTGAACTCCGAAAGTCAGATCGGCCTCCTCAACCCAAAATGACGGGGAGCTTGTCTACAACATTGGCACGATTGATTGCTGAAAGTCCACATACTATCTGAGTTATGTGATTGCACTTTGAACTGAATATAGCTACGATACCGTGCTCTGCTGATTGAATCTGGTCCATTAGGGTTTGATACTATATATGTAACTGATGTTTCTATATTACTGTTTTACCATGATTTTGAAATAAACATAACATTGTAAAACTGGTCTGAAAATCTGAAAATCCGAATAACTGACTGAATATTTAATATTTGTATAACTGAATATCTATCTAAATATCTGAGTATTTGGGTGTTATAGTTCTAAAATCATGGTGTTATGAAATTGCTGAAAATATATGTTTCTGTACATATACGGTAAATCATGTTTCTGAATACACTGTATAATTTCTATCTGTATGTATATTGAAAATTCATCATTCTATAAAACATATATATCTCATGATATTTTCTGCTAATATATTATAAAACATGGTATTTTTAATTGCATAAATACTGTGCTAAACTGTTATGAGCTCATGCCATACATCTTAAATAATTAGATTTACATACTCTAAAATCTATGTTTTCTGCTATACAATTATTTTATGGTCTGAAAAATAATAATCTAGTAACTATGTAATTTTTGCTGATAACCATACTAAAATTCCTAGCATAACATATTTCCCTTACCTGACTATCTGAACACTAGTTGCTCTTAACAGTCTCACACGCGCGGCATTTATAATTTCAACATCCTAAGATATACACATATAATTCCCTAATCAAACTGAATTCACTTAAAAATATTATCGCATTCATATTTCCCTAAATCCACATATGCACAATTTTTAAACTATAATTCATATATCATTTTACCTGAGTTCCTGAAATATCACCCACTGGGGTCCTCAACCCTTGTCTACAGGGTCCCAAAACACCCTATTCCTGAAAATATAATACCCTAATTTTATTTCACAAAACTCCAGTATATTCACATATAATACAGAATCTAGCCTCAAATGAACTTGGTAATACTAGAAATACTCAAATAATCCACTTAACCTCAATTTGGGATGGTTCCCAAACTTCTCAAATCAACATTTTGTTCCAGCTGTGTTGTAAAGAATCTTCCTAGGATCACCGTGGTAGCTTCTGATCGCCAAACTAGGGAGAGACAGAGGCGATAACTTAGAGAGAAGTGAGAGAAACCCATTTTTAGAGATACCAATTGAGAGAGAGAGAGAGAGAGAGAGAGAGAGAGAGAGAGAGAGAGAGAGAGAGAGAGAGAGAGAAATTCCTTCACTGAAAACCTGTTTCTTGCCTATTTATAGATGTCATGACATGTGACCTCGTCGACAAGTCACGTCACCTCGTCGATGAGTCCAAGGGGAGTTTTGTCGACGAATCCTTACTCCTCATCAACGTAATTCAGGTCTTGAAAACCGTCCTCTAGGTAACTTCTTGTCGATGAGACACGTGTCCACGTCGACGATCCCAATAAGCCTGTTCATCGACGAACGCCCTGCATTCATTGACGAGACCCTGCTGGCCTTCTTAAAATTTTCTTTTTCTTCCTCCTTTCTTTTATTATTTATTTACCATAATTCAATGGGTCTCTACAAGATACCATTGGTAAAGGTGTTATGGCGTAACCACACGGTTGAGGAGGCTTCTTGGGAATTAGAGGCCGAGATACATCAGAAGTATCCTCAACTATTCAGAGATGTTCAGAGTTAGATAGGTAATGTAGATATGTGAGTGTATCCCTTTTTGCTTATGGTAAGAGTATGTGGATTGTCTCTTGGAGAGTTTGTATATGTAATGTGAGCTTCCAAGACTATTGTATGTAACCACGGTATTCCTCCGCCATAAGTGAAGGTAGGTAATAAATTTGGGACGGGATTGCTATGTGGGTGGCTGCCAGATTTTCCTAGAGACAAAGCAGCTAGGGTTCAGGTGATGTGATAGGACCAATTAGCAAATTTCGAGGACGAAATTTTATAAGCAGGGGAGATTGTAGTAACCCGATTAAAAAATAAAACTGGAGGAGATATTTTGAGATACTTATATATAAATATCTTGGAGGAGATATTTATTTTGATTACTTAATGGCTAAGTTAGGTTTTCCTTTATAAACTCTCACTCTCTCTCTCTCTCTCCAACATTTCCAAGCTGTGTGTTGTCGGAATTGACGATCCGACGTCGCTACGTGGATCAGGAAAGGAATCTCTACAAGTTCTATGGATCAAAATTTCATTTAGGAGATTTCTCAGTTTTTCCCAAAAATCTAGGTAAGGATTAGTTTTTTTTTTTTGGTCTGGTAAATATATAGTATACGAGATTATACTGAAGTGTTGTTCTTCAAGTATTAGGTTTTGGGGTTTCCATGCCGTTGTTTTAAACCGTTTAGGTTTAGGGTTCGAAAAGTTAGGGCTTGAGTTCCGGGTCATTTTGGACTCCGATTCACACACAAGTAAGGGGGTTATGTTAATACAGTGATTTATACAATATGAATCAATTGAAATGTTGAAATAGCTTTAAGATAAGGAGTTACGATGGTTTAAGGGTTTCCGAGCCTCGGTTTAGTAAACCGGCTTTATTTTCAAAACCAACCTATCAAATTCAAATGTTATATTTTTAGAATATTGTACTTGTCATTCTGGACCTTTTCACTGGTTGGAAATGTTGTTTTCATTGTTTAAAACTTGTAGTGTGATATTAACTATTTATATTTACTTTCGGGTTGTTTTCGAATGTGGAAAATTGTGTGGCAGGTGTTGATGTTGTGAAATATTAGAACTGTTGTGAAAATGTAGGAAGTTTATTTGACGGCTACAGGCTGGATTTCACGTAATGATGTGTTTTGTGAAATGATTTCAAAAGAGTGTTTAAATTGCTTAAATTGCACGATATGCTTTAAGAACCCTGGGGACTGATAGTGTAGGCACGGATCTGTTGCCAGTGAGGGCACCATACTTTTGATTTATATGAACCTAGGCTGTATTGAGATAGTAGGGGCGATCTTAGTGTGAGTTTGTCTCTTGATCGTGTACCCAGGCTGTATTGAGACAGTAGGGGCGATCAACCCCGATTGTGGGGATTTATACATGGTATAGAGTTTGAGGGCGTGTCCTATCCTGCATATTTGGACATTTATGTAATTGTTGTTATATACTATGGGACTGTTCATATGATGAAAATGGGTTACGTATTTTACAATTATGGAAACGATGATTATATATGTTTATGTTTTTGTTAAACACATAAAGCATGCTTGCCACACATTGTTATTAGCTTAATCGTCCCTTACTAAGAGGTGTCTCACCCTATCGTACAAACTATCTTTTCAGGTCCTTATCGAGGTTGAGATTAGCAAGGACTGGGGCAGGGTAGCGATTTGTAGGTTATGTTATAGGTTTTCAAAACTTTTAAAATGTTGTAAGACTCGAGGATGCGTTGAGTATCATACAGTATTGTATATGGATGTTGGAATAGCTATATGTCTCTATCAGGCAGTTAGAACTCTAGTAATAGTTTGATGGATGTTTATGTTTTCCGCTGCATATATATATTTATTGAAAAGTATATCAGGTACACAGACGTCACTACAGTAACACCCGGGTCGTAAGTTGGGACCGAGGCATAACATGTGTCATCTATTGAGTCTCCTATTTCTTCATTCCCTGACCCATCTATTGAGCGTCCCATTGCATCACTTCCTAACCTATCAAGCACAAAAGAGCACTTAACCCTAGGGGGAGATGCAAGAAAGCAAAACAACACAAACATACTTGTTTACTCAAGAAAGCCAAACACAAAGAACAGGGAGAATCTCATACCTGAGGCACCAAAAGCGTTTGAACTAGTGATGGCTCCGAACAACCATGAGTCCACACCCAATCCTGATTTGGTAATAAATAGTCATGATCTCTCTTCTGATAATCCTGTACTTGATGACATCAATTTACCTATTGCAGTTAGAAGACAAACCAGATCATGTACTTAATATCCTTGTACTTGATGACATAAATTTACCTATTGTAGTCAGAAGACAAACCAGGTCATGTACTCAATGTCCCTGGTCTAAATACATGTCTTATAAAAGCTCGTCTATAGGATATCGTGTTTTTACCTCTAACCTTGATAGGATGAGAATTCCAAAGAATATTTAGGAAGCTTTGGAAATACCTAAATGGAGGGAGGCTGTCATGGAGGAAATGTGGGCCTTGGAGAAAAGTGGAACTTGGGATGTAATGAATTTGCCAAGACGGAAGAAGCTAGTTGGTTGTAAATAGGTCTTCACAGTGAAATATATATCTGATGGGATAGTCGAACGATATAAAGCCCAACTCGTTGCAAAAGGATTTACACAGACTTACGACATTGACTATACGGAGACATTTGCATCGGTGGAAAACTTGAATACAGTTCGGGTCCTCTTGTCCTTGGCAGCCAACTTAGATTGGCCACTACAACAACTTGACATTAAGAATACATTTCTAAATAGCGAGTTAGAAGAAGAAGTCTACATGACAATACCACCAGACTTCAGTAAGAAAGGTGAAAAAAAAAAAAAAACAGAGTGTGTAAGCTCAAGAAGTCCTTGTATGGACTCAAGAAATTTCCCAGAGCATGGTTTGACAGATTTGAAAAAGTAATAAAGAACCAAGGATATCAACAAGGGCAATCTGATCACGCCCTGTTCTTCCAATAGTCTAAAAGGGGTAAGAGAACAATTCTAATACTGTATGTTGACGATATAATCCTAACCGAGGATGATATAATAGGGATGGAAAAATTGAAGAAAGTTCTAGCTATTGAATTTGAAGTTAAAGACTTGGGACAAATATGATACTTCTTGGGTATGGAAGTTGTTAGAACAAAAAAGGGTATTAGTGTCTCTCGGCGAAAGTATATCACTAATCTCCTAATTAAAACTGGCATGCTTGGATGCAAACTTAGTGAAATCCTAATTGAAGCAGTAAAGAGGGTCGAAGATTGTGGAATACCAGTTGAAAATGAGAGGTATTAGAGATTGGTTGGTAAGCTAATCTACTTATCACATACTAGACCAGATATTGCATTTGCAGTTAGTGTGGTAAGCCAACACATGCATTCACAAAAATAAGCTCATTTAGATGTTGTGTACAAGATCCTTCGATATATCAAGGGCTCCCTGGGCAAAGGACTCTTCTTTAAGAAATGTGAAAGCAAAGAAGTAGAAATCTTTATAGATGCAGATTGGGTAGGATCATTGGAAGATAGAAGGTCCACCACTAGTTATTGCACATTCGTCTAGGGAAATTTAGTAACTTGGAGAAGCAAAAAACAAAATGTAGTGGCTCGTAGTAGTGCCGAAGTTGAGTTTAGGGCAGTTGCTCAAGGAATATATGAAGGAGTGTGGTTACAAAAACTCTTGGATGAACTACAACTCTTAGTGAAATTTCCTATCAAACTCTATTGTGACAACAAAGTAACCATCACTATCTCTCTTAATCCAGTTCAACATGACAGGACTAAACATGTGGAAGGACCGACATTTATCAAAGAGAAAGTTGAAGAAGGAATTATCTGTATAACTTATGTACCTACTAAGGAACAAACTACAAATATCTTTACTAAAGGATTGGCACGACAGAACTTTGATGATCTCATTAGCAAGTTGGAGATGATTAATATCTATGATCCAACTTGAGGGGAGTGTTAAAATCCCAAGCATCTTTGTGAATAATGAGTAAATTAATAAAGTGGGTAAATGTAGAAGATTATATATTATTCTGTAGGGGAATTATTTTCTTGTTTAAAATAGTTGATTGTATTATATAATATAAGATTGGGATGTACATAATAACAAGAAGTATTGAATTGAATTCCGCTTACACACTTCCTAATTGTTATTTCATCCATTGCATTGAAACAATGTTTGCACAAAAGGATCACAAAATGGAAATGAATGCAAGACCCATAACCCAAAAATACAATAACCCCATCTACCAATCACCTTCAAATCACAACTTGACCACACCAATCTGAAAAAAAAGAAAAAAGAAAAACACCTCTCTCCCTATCATACCCAAAATGTTATATGGTTAACTCATTTCCCACCTCTCAAAAACAATGTCTATTTTTGGCTAAGTAAAATTCACCACCCAAAGAAACCTCTCTGCTCTCGCTCAACAAGGGCCCAATTAATCCTTCTTCTTTAATCTCTGTGAATACATGGTAATTACTTCCCTCGTATGCATGGGTATATGTAGTGTCGGTCATGTCATTTGAGACTCTGCATGTGCACAGGTATTTCATAGGCACAAACCCTTTCCTTAGCCTTACTTGCCTGGAAAGAAGAAAAACAAAGATAAATTGAAGCTAGACACAGAAAGAAGATGAAGAAGAGTTTGAACATGGAGAGAGAGAGGGGGGTTGAATAAAGTAGGAGTCGTAGGACTATGCTGAATGCTTACCTCTTGCTCCCAGTTAGTTCTGAAGGTAATGACAAGGAAAAAAGTCACTTGAACGATGAGGGCCAAAATGATCCCCAACCACAGCCCCTGTTTGAAACAGTTTTACATAAGGATAGCTAGAATTTTACAAGAAAAAAAAAAAAAAAAAAAAACACATCCCCATAAGAAACAAGAAACTGAACTATATATTACCCTTCCTCCAATATGGAGAACAAATGCTAATACGATAGCTGCAGGTATTCCAACTATATAGTATGATCCAAGATTGATGACTGCACCAATTTTCTGCCAACCACTTCCTCTAGCAATGCCTAAAGTTCAATCAACATTGGTAAATTAGCATAACACATTTTTGTGAAGAAGATATTTTAACAAATAGTTGATGATGAAGATATTAGAGTTGTTGAATTTAGGAAAAACCTGAAAGAACACACTGCACCCCATCTAGGAGATTGGACAATGCAAGAATAGGCATCATGTTTGCTACATATCTCACCACCTCGGTTTCATTGCTGTATGCATAGCCCCAAATGTCACGCAGCAAAATCATGATTATCCCTACCACAATACCCTTAGCAATGGCCATCATTAACACAACCCATACTGCCCTTTGTGCCGCTTCTGGATGCCCAGCTCCTAATTCATTTGAAACCCTTGTGCTGCATTGTGGTACATTTCAGCTGAGTATTTGAAACTTGAAGTTTTTGTGAGAAATGTTTAGAAATCCAACATATTATTTCCCAAGATGGCAAATTGAACCAAAAGAAGTTAAGAATACAAACCTGACGGCACTACTTTGTCCTAAGGCAATCATCCATACTGCAGCAGCTGTATTGAGGCTGGGAAATACATATCTAGTTAGCATGCTAGCAGCAGAGTATATATATTTATTCCATACACATATGCTGAAAGCAAAATTATATAACATTATAATTAAGAAACGATTTAAGAAGTATGGATTATGTTTGGGACTGACCTGATAGAAAGCACTGAACTTTCCAGCTTAGGATTAGGGAGAAGACCAGATAGGAGAACCATCAATTCATATGACCACATTTCCAAACTGTTAAAAAAAACCTGTTAATGGGTCATTTTGGGATTTCAGAGAAGATGGTGCTAGGGATCGCAGGTTATGTGTCTGGGGCAATATCCCGGCTAGGCACATGATCATGGAACTTATGTGGGTATGTGTCCCGCCATCATGTCTCCAGCCAAATAGCATCCAGGACACATGACCTGAGACACCAAGCATTTGGCTTTTAAGAAGCTAGATCCCTGAAGGAAAATCCGCTTTCCAATACTATATAATTGATTAGAAAGTCAAAACTAACCAGACCATAAGAGCAGAAGGAAAAGCAAGTCTAAGAAAAGTGAAGGTGTCACGAAGGGCATCCCTCGAAAAGCCTGTCCAAGTTTTTACACACAAAGGGGAAAACTTGACATAAAGGACCAACAGCAGCACATTCACCCAGTAAGAGAAGCAATTGGCCAAAGCTGCTCCTTTAATTCCAAGGCCCAATTTGAAGACAAGAAGCCAACACACAGGCAAGTGAAGGAGAGTGGTAATACCAGAGCTTATCATCATTGGGAAGACACTCTTTTGGGTTTGCAAGAATCTGCCAAGGCACTGGAGGAGGCCATAGGCAAAAAGAGAAGGGATCATGTACTGGGCATAAACTTGGGCTTCTCTTGCAATGTCGGGATCTTGGTGTGCGGCTGTGAGAATGGATCCTGTGTTTGCCCATATCACAGCAATGGGTATGCTTACAAGAGAAAGAACAAGCATTGCTCTCTGCATATGAACTCCCAGCATGTGATAGTGCTTTGCTCCATAGGACTGCCCACATAAGGTATCCAATGCACTTGCCATTCCAATCTGCTCAAAGTAACAACAAAAAAAGAATGAGAACATTTTCTTTAATGTTGTTTTGATATATATATATATATATTTACGATGAAAAGTTTTCAATTAAAAATTCAATTGGAATTATTTTTTTGTAGGAATATGACGGGAATGAAACTAAATCTCCAGATGAGTCTTCCAATGAACAATTTTTCCTTTGAGAAAAGAATATCTAACTCATTGTATATTATCCCAAGCTTCTATAAATTACAACCTCCATTTGTTCCTTGGCAAGGCAGCTTTTTTGGTCATGCTATCCAGCTTTGATGCTTCTTTCAGGTTGTATCCAACCTCCAAAATTTCTTGTCAGTTGGAAATTCTAGTTCAATAAATCGAAGTAACATGGGTTTAAGATTTTAATTAGTTCAATTGTTGAGCTCAGGTTTCACGCTTAGGTTGATGGATTATTGTAATTTCATCACAAATTAAAATGATTAGTGTGTGCTTCATTTGTTTATACCTTCAAGCCATAATTAAAGGGCACAATTTGTGCCTAAGGAGAAACTTAAGACGATAAAATATATTTTCAAATCTTCATTATAATGATTTAAGCTTTTAGGTTAAAGAATACATTCTTGAATATGAGTTGCCTTATCGTGCTCCAAAAGGGAATAGTAGCTTTGGCCATCTTAAGTAGTTGACTAATTTTTATTTCTACGTGGGCAGCATTTTGGGAATTAGCAGGAGTTAGGATCAATTCCAAATGTTTGGTTTGTGGAAAGCTCTCTCTGATTCTCGTTACATGCATGGATTGATTTTCTCCTTTAATTAGCAGTAACAAGATATAATAATGAGGAAGCATATGATATAATATAATATTCAGAATATATAATACTAACAAAACATAATGAACACAAAATATGATAAAATGTAATATGCACTGTAATAAACTATATGAGATAACGATATCAGTAGTAATATCAATTGAGTAATATAGAATTAAATGTAATAGTATTATAGTATACTTGTCAATTTATATATTATTAATTATTTCATACCTAATTTATTAATTTTTTTTTATACCATGTAGTAGCGTAATTAACAAATTAGTTCTAACTCTGATTTTTATATTTACATATATCAAAACTACAGTGTGTACCCTTTGATTCTGATTCTATCTTGAATCAAATTCGAGACCTATCATTCCGTTTCTGGTTTCAATGTATTCTTTTTCTAAATCTGATTCTAATTTCAGTCATGAACCACGGTCCACTTATTAACTAGAAAGGAAATTCTCCTTCCATTCTAAATTTTCAAGAGCGCTCCACTTATTTATCTAACCATTTTTATGTTCGTAATAAAGATAAGAGAGAGCATAATGGGGCATGCAAAAAGTATATGATCAGTGATGAGTGTATTACAATTTGTACCTAGCTAACCAAGTGGGATAAAAGAATAAGATGATTTATAAATGCATCACTAAGACACTAAGTTGGGGAGAAATCTGAGAAAGAAAATATTTATGGCTACTGTTTCAAAAAAATAATTAGAACCAACACATATATCAAAGTAAAAGAGAAAGTTGAGATAAATAGTCGACGTTATATATTTATGTAGATTCAAGTGTTCATGTTGCAAGTAGATTCTAAATCTTACGTAAAGAAACCATAAGAAACCATTCGTTATATATTACAAGTACTATTTCTCTAAATGCCGAGCTCACCAAGAAGTCAAAACCAGTGACGGATGCAAAAGCATTGGCCATGGAAGCACCAGAGAGAGGCAACTGCCCAAGATGACCCACAACCATTACAGATATTATCTGTAAAAGGTACTGTAATAGACAAACAGAGATGAGAGGCAGAGCCAACCACAGTTGCCTCCTCACTTCCTCTGTAATCTCATCTCTCTTAAAACCCTTTTCAACCCTCCTCTTCCCATTGCATCCAAACCCATTTTCTTCTGCAATATGAATCATAGGTGATCTCAGAGAGACCATTTGGCCCTCTCCTTCCATTTTTCTTTTTCTCCTCAATCAGCAGAGAGAGAGAGAGAGAGAGAGAGAGAGAGAGAGAGAGGTCGCCTTCTGGTCTAGATCAGTGAAGATTTATGCAGCTAGCTGCTGGAATTTTCACATGACTGACGGCTACCTACTAACACTACCTTTCATTACTAGCTATATGTACATATTGACTATGAGTTCACGAGTGCCATATGCATGGAGATAGATGTGATTCGCTTCAATATTTGAATTGAAGACTGTAATGAGTGGGTAAACCCATGTGGAGGGTTTCCCGGGCCATGCCTTTTGGAAATGTATTTTTTTATTGGGCCATGTGTTTTGGAAAGGTATTTTTTTATTGAGTTGACTTATCAAGGAAGCATGGTAGCTGTTACCTTGCATTTTTCCAAAGGTCCCACGCACACCAGCTGCCCCTTCATCTCCTTTTCTCTTTTTTTTTTTTTTCTACTTACAGCAGCAAGGGGCTCCTCAGTTTTTGCTCTATTTTTCTGTTTTTCACTCACGTCTGCAGCTCCAGCACCTCACTCCAGCAGCCGCACCAGTCGTCTTCTTTGCTGCAGCAACCTACTGCTGCTGTTCCGACTGTGTATTTACAGCATATTAGTATTTCTTGGATTGTGCTTATTTTGGTTGGCTCTTTGGAGCTTTGTTTAGAATATTTGGTGAGGCTCTTCATCTTACTACATTTATTTATACACTCTTGTGTATTTGTAAGACTCATGTCTTTTGTATCCACTTTCTACAACATTGTTTGTGATAGTAGATTTGGATCGCCGTGCCCCGTGGACGTACCTCAACATTTGAGGGAAGCGCGTTAAATTTCTTGTGTCTTATTTTTATTTATCATTTGCATTACTCCATTTATTTACTTATGAGAATTGTTCGTATAAAATTATTTTTCCAATAAGTGGTATCAGAGCCGTGTTATTCGTACGCATTAAATTTGTGTAAATCATGAATGGTAATGTTTGTCATATGATTAGCTTCAATGGAAGCAATTGGATAACTTGGAAAACAAAAATGCAAAATCTTTTATTTGGCAAAGATTTGGATGGGTCTATTAAGGGTGACAGTCGAAAGCCTAAAGACATGAGTGATGATGAGTGAAATATGCTTAATAGGAAAACCGTTGGTGTTATCCGGCAATGGATTGATGATAGTGTTTTTCATCACGTTTCTACTAAAACTTCGGCACATGAATTGTGAAAAAAACTCGAGGGTCTTTATGATAGAAAGTCGGCTACAAATAAACTTTTCTTTTCCAAAATTTGGTGAACTTGAAATATAAAGATGACGGTCTTATTACCGAGCATTTGAATGAGATAAAAAATATTATCAATCAGCTTGCTACTATAAAACTAGTTTGTTGACTCTACGAGTCTAATCCTATTTTGATAATGACAAATCACTTGGTATTTGATATGTGCATTGAGATAGTGAACATGAACTATATTAAGCATGCATGGAAGGATAACAAGTCATGGAAGCCAAAAAGAACAAAGCATACATATCTAGGCAAGATCCATGGAACTTAAAGACTACAAGAATGAATATGCAAGCAACAAGTTCAAGAGCGTCATGGGAATGAGTACTTAGAATTCATGTATTTACATTTTCATATAATTTAATTTGAGGCTCAAATCATAATCTAGAATGACCTTAGGATTCATGCATTTCATGAACATCATTAGGGGGCATTCATGGACTTAGAAATATTTTCAAAACCCTAGAAAATGTTTTTATAAAGCAGCCAAGAAAGAAAGCAAAACAGATTTTTGAATTGGAAAGAAAAAAATGCAGAAATTAGGAATTTCAGAAGACCGAACTCAACGTTCAGTCGTTTGAAGTTGCAACTTCAGAAGACCAAAGATAAGTTCAATCGTCCGAAGAATTTATGGTGAAACACAGAACCTGACAGAAGCATCTCAGAAGACTGAACTCAGACTTCAGTCGTTTGAACCCAATACTTCACTTGTCTGAACCCCAAACTTCAGTCGTTTGACCCTGTGTCCAGGTTGATTTTTCGAAACTTTAAGGAACTTTAGTCGTCTGGGCCTTTGACCTTAGTTGTCTAAACTTGCAGGAAAACTTAAATTTTAATTTTTAATAAGAGAACTCGCGAGATATTTTTTGATCCAATGGTTGAGATTGATTCTAAGGGTAATACACCTATATATTGAACATCTAAACCCTAGTACGTTGGCTAAGATCAAAGAGAAAAAAAAGAGAACATTATTTTTGAAAGAAATTGAGAAACTTGAGCATATAGCTATACGATTGCCTGCACTCTAGTTCATACTAGTCAAGTTTGGGCAAATCAACGCAAAAAATCAAAGGGAATTTATTTACACATCTTGATTTCAACGTGGTATTAAAGTTTAGTTTATCCATTTAGTGTTTTCACAAGTATCTCGTATCATCATCTGTTATTGAATATCATTAGAGAACATTGATATTGAGTTTTCATATACATATAAAGAGTGTTTTTGACAAGTTCATTACTTGAGAAAGTTTTTCTTTTGCCATTGATTAAAGAGTTATCATTCAAGTGTGTTCTTAGTTAAAGACTTGGTATTTTGGATACTTCAAAACTATTTGATTAGATATCATTCAAGTGTGTTCTTCTCCCACTCTCCGTCTCCATCTTCGCCTCTCTCTCTCCCCTCATTTCTCGATGAATATTCGACCGATCGGAAAACGGAAGGTATTGTTGGGTTCCTAACTCCGCCACCGACATTTCTATTGGAGCAGATTTCTCGTGGGAACGGCTTAGGCACTGCTCCTGGGGAAAGGTAATTTTTTCCAAATTTCTCAATTTCTAGTTAAATCTGTTATTGAATCAACGATCAGACACCACCACGAGGTCCTAATCGTCGTTGTCATCATTTTGATGTAGATAAATTTTCAATTGGGGTTTTCTACGCCCTACTCCAAAGCGAGAGTGAGATTTGAGAAATTTGTCAATTTGACTAAATTTAAGGGTATATTTATTTATTTAGGAATTATGACCATAGGAAATATTTAAATAATATTTTATTCAGGAATAATTTATTGGAATTAGGAATTTTTGATTCAGGGTCCGGGCGAGCGCCGCAGGTATTTTTTAGAGTCCCTGTTAGCGTAGTTCAAGAAACCAGGTAAGGGGAAAAATATATATTAAATAATTTTTATGAATTTAATGAAAAAATAAATTGTGTTATATGTACGTGTGTATGTTTCAATATGGGTAAAATGCTAACTATTTAAACTATATCTTTTTTCGAGTTTAGGGCTGTTTATTAGATATGTATATACAAAAATGAACTGATGAAAGTGGGAAATATTTTCAGGATAATTAAGTAAGAAATGAAAGGTATTTTCAGTATATAAACATTAAATTTTGGTTGGCTTATTTTACAGGCAGTGTATGAATTTTATTACTAAATTGTGTGGCATGAGATTCTATACAAATATATGTTAAATGTATGAGATGCAGGCTAAGTAAGTAAAGCAATGAAAATAAATATGATATGGACAATGTTGCCTGTGTATGTTAAATGCAACCATGTAAATGTAAGACAACTAAAAAGACAGTCATGTTAGCAGATTTAGCACACTTCTGTGTAGACTAACTGATAACAGTTAAAAGGAGTTGTGTTAGCAGATCTAGCATGTTTCTACGTAGACTAACTGATGATAGCTAAAGACCAGCTGTAGTACGAAGTAATTAAATGAAATGTTATGCAATGAAATGATGATGAAATGGCAATGAAATGAAATGACAAAGGTAAATGATGTAAATGGGAAAGAGTCACTTAAAGTGAAACGAAATACAAAGTTACGTTATGAACAGGAATGAAATGTGAATGATTGAATAACGATGGAAATAATGATGTATTATGATATTAGAAGTATGTATGTACGTAGAACATATTACAATTGGGCGAGGCGTACCTTTCGCCTGAGGACTTGCTGAGTAAGGCGAGTGCACTAGTAGCTTCAGATGTGGCAGTAGCTGCATAACGCACTAGGGCAGAGGGAATCTACTTGTATGGGCGGGTAGAATTCCCTATCCTTAGGGCCTTTGCCGGTAAACTATTGTTGAATGCGTGAGTACGGGATTAATTTAACACTTGAGGGCTTACTAAGTAAGGTGAGTGCCCTGGTATGCTTTAGTTGCGCCCTTTAGGTTGCCTAGGTATCAGAGCAGAGGGGTGCTACTTGTATGGGCGGGTAATCACCCCTATCCTCAGGTAATCTCGTGGGTTAAACATTTGCATGTGTTTGTTTAAGATCAAAAAATGACTTTCAGTATTATGTTAATGATTTGCAAATATTATAAAATGATATGTATAATCTCATGATGGCCACACATTGAGTTTAATATATTGTTTCTTCCCTTACTGAGATGTGTCTCACCCAAATATGAATTCATCTTTTTTAGGATTTCTCGGGATCGAGCTTTGAGAGCTCGAGATTTTATAACATTTTTTGGAAGATATAAGAAAAAAGAGTATATTTTTATGTTAATTTTGATATGTATATTTTATGTTTTATAATTTATGTTTTAAGTTTTATAAGATATGGATGGTTGTGAAACATACTGGTATTAGTGGATAATGTTTTGGAGACATGTATATATTTGAATACTAGTGGATGATTAATTTATTATGGTTGGTAGTTAGAATTAGTAAACTCTAGTATTATGTTATATGGAGATTATGGTTATATTTCCGCTGTATATATTATGGATTATGGATTATCAAGGATTTTATCAGATATAACGCACCAGACCCGGGTTTAAGGGTTCGGGGCGTTACAGAGATTATAGTGGAATCGTTGAGTGGGTTGCTCAAGGCGAGGATGTAGGCCTGGTTGGCTAAACCTCGTAAAAACTGTGTTTGCATTCTCTCTTCCCTTATCTCTTTAATTTCTACAACGCACTTCATTACTTACATTGCATATATGTTTGTTGAATAATCTCACACGAACTTGATAAGTAATTGGTTAAATTTTGAAAGAGGGGAAGAGGTAAATAAGTTTCAAAGAATTTTTTAAAATGCCCAATTCACCCCCCCCCCTTTTGGGCTTACACCTAAATCAACATAGTTTTTGATGATGAATTGCAAGCATTAATGCTTCTTAACTCTTTGCCGAAAAGTTGGGAGACTTTGGTTGTGACAGTTAGTAATTCGGCTTCCGATGTAATTGTTACTATGAACCAAGTAACTCGCAGCTTGTTAAATGAAGAAATTAAAAGAAAATCAGTTAACTCTTCTCATTCAGAGGCACTTGTGATAGAAAATCGGGGGAGAGGCATAAGCAAAAGCAGATATTCTCACTGCAATGATAAATCAAGAGGCCGGTCCAGCTCAGTTTCGAAAAAAGATATTGAGTGCCACTATTGTCATAAAAAGGGGCATATGAAGCGGGAGTGTAAAAAATTGAAATTCAAGGAGCAAAACAAAGAGAAATTTTTTGAGAAAAAGCATGAAGACACAACTTCAGTTGCATCTGATGGTGATCTCATGGTTGTTTGTGATGAAAGTTGCATTAATTTGACAAGTCAAGAGACTGATTGGGTTATTGAGAGTGCATCATTCCATGTCACTTCTCGGGGAGATTTCTTCACTTCTTATTCCAAAGGAAATTATAGAGTTGTTCGGATGGGAAATGAAGGTCTATCGAAAACTATTGGCATGGGAAATGTTTGTTTGGAAACAAATTTGGGATGCAAGTTGGTGCTCAAAGATGTGAGACATGTACCTAATGTTCGACTAAATTTGATATCTACTGGAAAGCTTGATGATGAAGGGTTTGACAAACATTTTGGAGATGAAAAATTGAAGGTCACAAAGGGTAATTTGGTGGTGGCTAAAGGCAAGAAGACTGGTACAATTTATATGATGTAAGGTAAAATTGGTAATGGTGTTGTGAATACAATTGAAAGTCACTCTTCCACCGATTTGTGGCATAAGCGGCTTGGGCACATGAGTGAAAAAGAAATGCAATTTTTGTTCAAAAAGAAGCTCCTACCCGGGTTGAAAGGTACCTCTCTTAAAGCTTGTGCTCATTGTTTGGCTAGTAAGCAACATAGAGCTCCTTTTCGTACAAAGTTTGTTACTAAAAAATTTAATGTTTTAGATTTGGTACATTCAGATGTATGTGGTCCTTTGAAAGTTAAATCTTATGGTGGTGCACTTTATTTTGTTACCTTTATTGATGATTGTTCAAGAAAAGTTTGGGCTTACACTTTGAAGTCTAAAGATCAAGTTTTAGATGTGTTTAAGCATTTTCAGGTTAAAGTTGAAAGGGAGACTGGAAAGAAGGTGAAATGTGTGCACTCGGATAATGGTGGAGAGTAGATTGACCCATTTGATGCATATTGTTACAGCCAAGGAATTAAACATCAAAAGTGTAACGCTCCAGACCCGCTACGTAGGGCCCGGTGCGTTAAGAGACCGACACGAGTCTCTGATACCATTCACGCAACGGAAATAATAAATAATCTTAAAAGAAAATACCAGAGTGTTATATTTACATACATTGATCCATAATAATTACAGCCTAATCCTTCTTATTACAAAACCAGAATATATATATATATATATATATATATATATATTAACATAAACTTTAAAAAAACATATCCGATATGTTATATTTAACTCACAAAACTACGCCCGCCCTGGAGCTATCTAAGCTCGATCACCTAGATAACCTGAAAAGATTTAGCATATGTCGGGGTGAGACACCTCTTAGTAAGAAAGAAATAGTTTATAATAGTGTGTGGCTGAAGTGTTTATAATACAATTAAAATATCCTTCTAAAATGTACACATAGTCCACAAGTAACCCAGATGTCATACCCGTAATCACACAAAATCAACGTCATTATCGTCCTTTCACATATTCACAACCATCAGTATTTTATTGTTAATTTTCGAGAATAGAGAAATCTACCCACCCATACAAGTAGGTTCCCTCTGCTCTAACGCTAACACTAGGGCACTCACCTTTCTCAATAAGCCCTTGGGTTATGTATTCAGGTAAAGACACCGAGAATGGGGAAGATCATCCGCTCATACAAGTGGTTTCCCTCTACCCTAATATCCATAAATAACTACCAGAGTGCTTGCCTTCCTCAGCAAGCTCTCAGGTGGAATAATCTACTTTACCCAAAATACTTAATTTATTAACATTTGTACAAAGCCAACACAATCGCTTCACAAAATTTCATCCATACGCTCATTTCATAATCAATCCACACAAGATCCAATCACACAGCATCAGTGTCCACACAGGACTAATTAGCACACAACATCAGTGTCCACATATGACTAATCATCACACAGCATCAGTGTCCACACAGGACTAATCAAACACATAGTATCAATGTCCACATAGGACTAATCATCACATAGTATCAGTGTCCACACAGGACTAATCATCACACAGCATCAATGTCCACACAGGACAACTAACCAACATGTTCATGGTAAATAGGTAAACAAGCTCCTCATACCACTGCCAATGTTTACCTCCCAGTATAAACGCCCATATAACGACCTCCTCATACCACTGTCAACGTTATATGACGGTTATACCAGGTACGATATAACGACCTCCTCATACCACTGCCAACGTTATACTGTCATTTACATGAACCACGCCACAGATCAATAACACACGTAACTAATCAACCATGTCCACGCAATTACTAAAGTATACTCAACCATCCAGTATTTTCAGCCAAAGAAAGTTCACAATCCAACTAGTATATTCAACCAAACCAAATTTATACCCAAATAACATTCACAATATCAATGAATTCATCATTCCACTATGCTCATAATCATTTAATTGTCAAAATAGTCTCAACCACACAATTTTTCCCAATTTAATACATATATAATTAAAACAGTATTTTCAATATCAGTTTGGTTCAGAAAAATTATACCTGTATATGTAGGATTTTTACCCAAAATTAGTCATCTTAACAATTACTAAAAGCTATTATAAAATATTTCCCCTTACCTAATTCCCGAAAAGCTCCTTAAAATGATCAGTCCTGCACCCGCAAGGTTCCCCGCTTAACACTCTGGAATCCACGTCCCCCAAAACAAAATATCATTATTTCTTCGGGTACAACATTTTTTATAACTATGGAAAAGGCAAATATTGAATATAAGTCTTACCCTAAAATTAGGGTGAATTCCTAACTAGCTCCACTGATGATCCACTCTAGTAGATTTGTAGAGAACTCTTCCAGAAGCGTCGTGGTAGCTTCAGATTATCGAACCGGCAGAAATCCGGCTCGAAATCAAAGAGAGAAGGGAGGATGGCTGAATTTCTAGAGAGAGAAAGGGAACATGCAAAATTTTCACGCTGGAATGAAAGAATTCCATTTTTTTATACACAGGGATTCGTCAACAAGTCCTATACAAAATTTGGTGATGAGATAGTGAACTCATTGACGAATTTCAGTTCATGAAAAACCCCTTCTCGATAATTCCTCGTCGATGAGACACGTACCCTTGTCAACAAACTAAGAAGAACATTCGTCGACGAAACCAATCCATTCGTCGACGAATGCTTGCTACCACAACATTTTCCAACTTATTCTTCCTTCCCCTTTTATCTTCTTATAATTTTAAATTATTTAAAATTTTCCAGGTTGTTACAAAAAGACCATCAAGAAAAACCCTCAACAAAATGGTATTGTCGAAAGGATGAACCGCACTATACTGGAGAGAATGAGCTGTATGCTCTCTCATGCGAAGTTGCCAAAATCAGTTTGGGGTGAAGTAATGAGGACGGTGGTCGACTTGATTAATTTGTCTCCTTCATTTTCCTCTACTTGGTGAAGTTCCTGAAAAAATTAGGAAAGGTAAGGATGTCACTCATGATCACTTGAAAGTGTTTGGTTGTCGTGCATTTGTTCACATTCCAAAAGATGAAAGATCCAAACTTGATGACAAGACAATGCAATGTATTTTTCTTGGCTATGGGCATGATGAATTTGGATACAGATTGTGGGATCTGGTTGACAAGAAAATTGTTAGAAGCCAAGATGTTGTATTTTTGAAGATCAAACAATTGAAGATTTTAGTACGATTGAGCAACCACAATCTAATGGGAATGTTGGCCGAACTAGACTTTTCAATCTTGTTTTGATAATAATAAAATGAAGGATGCTTTAACATGTGGTGTTGAGAAATGTGTTTTTAGGTAAAAAGACACTCAAAATTGACAAACTAAAAGCTCAATGCTAATCTAGTGGAAGCTTCTCAGAATATCAAAGGCAATGGGCGACAAATGAAGAAGTTAAGGGCAAGCAAACCCAAAGTCAAAAGTGAACCTCAAGAGACTGAAAAAGACTGAAGGACCTACTGATTTAAGGAGATTATAATTAGAATGACTGTTGTAAGTACTTCTAAACCAAATGTCATTTAGATATGTGAAGCTCTCATAAATCAAAAGAAACTAAGAAACACCTTGTTAAAAAAGCTTAAAATATATTTTTAAAATCAAAGCAACAAAGGTCTTAAAGGAAGGAAAGTTTTCAAAAATAAAAAGAAGTCAGGCACCTGACAGACGATTGTCTATCTATGGACAGACGACTGACAAAATTTGAGTGTTTTAAACTGAAGATGAAAGCCTGACAGACGACTGTCAAGGTTTTGACAAATGACTGCTAGAGAAAATTGAGACGTCTGTGAATGTTCCGCCAAACGACTGTCAATCTTTTGTTTATATTAAAAAAATTGATTTTTTCATGGACAAACGACTATCACCCTACTGTGTTTGAAATATATGGGTGAAATAATTTGACAGGCAACTACCTATATTCTGGCAGACGACTGCCAACATTCTGAGTTTCAAATTTAACCATGGCGATGACTGCCACGCGGAGCAGATTTCAGATCTCAAATGGGAAGTTCACTTTTAAAATTTTGAATTTTAAAATTAAGTCAACAATTCTTTTTCAAATATTACCTAACTTGATGGGGATATTGATTTTTGAAAAAGCATATAAATACCTCATTGGTTAATGAAAAATTTTGAATTTTAAAATTAAGCTAACAATTTTTTTCAAATATGACCTAACTTGATGGGGACATTGATTTTTGAAAAAAACATAAATACCTCCTTGGGTAATGAAAAATTTTTAATTTTAAAATTAAGTCAACAATTTTTTTCAAATATTACCTAACTTAATGGGGACATTGATCTTTAAAAAAGCATATAAATACCTCCTTGGGTAATGAAAAATTTTGAAATTCAAAATTAGGTCAACATTTTTTTTCAAATATTACCTAACTTGATGGGGACATTGATCTTTAAAAAAGGCTATAAATACCACCTTAGGTAATGAAAAATACACATAAGATAGAATACAAACGAAAAGAGATTAATAAGTCTTTTGCTGAAACTCTTCTTGTACTGAAATTTTTCTTGAATTCAATTTTCTCACATCTTTTGCTGGATAGGAATTCTACCATTTTGGTAGATTGAAAATATCAAAACTCGGTTCCGAGTTGCAATTCAATTATTTTTTAAGAACCATCGGTGATTTCTAAAACTTTAGAGATTCATATATTCTATTTTGTTTTGGTTTTTAGAAGTACAATTTAGATCTCAACTTGTACAACCTGCTCTAAATTTTGTGAGTATTTTTTTTGTACGCAGATTTATTTTCCATCTTCTTGTACTTTGAATGGTTCAAAGGATTGATTGGATCATTGGACCAAGCACAGGCTGGTACTTGGAGAGGTTTTTCTCTTCCTGAAAAAGAGGGTAAATTGTGTAAGGTTTTTTGTTCCACTTGGAAGGAACAAGATTTAGTTAACTCCTTAGGTGGTTGACCTAAGGCGAGGACGTAGGCTGGGGTAAGCCGAACCTCGTAAAAAGTGATGGTGTTATTCTCTTCTCTTTACTCTCTTTCTAATTTCAGCAACAATATAACTTGCGCGAATGTTTTAATACTTGACATCATAAAGTATTACTTATTAGAATTTAAGTAAACCCAAAAGGCCTAATTTGTTCTTGGGCTTGCGGAAACCAAAAGGGAGTACGTTGGTTAATTGATCTCTTGCGGAAACCGAAAGGAAGTACGTTGATTGGTTAACACCCAAAACTTGTTAGCTGAAGGTTTAATTAAATTCTGATATTGAAAAGGTGTTTGGTTGTCATTGCAATGTTCAAATTCATAAATCAACAATAAAAATTGAACATTCATTTGCAGGACCTTTAAATATTCCGAATTGATTTCTTGTCTTGTGGTTGTTGTGTGTGAATGGTAAATTAATTGATTGTGTTTATTGATTGTGAATTGATTAAAAGGTGTTAAAGCTTGATATACATTGTTGGCCCACAACCTAACAACTTAAGCTTTTAGGTAAAGTGGTAATTTAACATGGTATCAGAGCTCTGATTACCAAGAGGTCCTGGGTTCTAATCTTGTCGCCCGTCTTTATTCTGTGACATTATTTGTCATCTGTTTATCTCTCCATGTGCTATCGGGCTGTACGTGCGGGGGAGTGTTAAAGCTTGATATACATTGTTGGCCCACAACCTAACAGTTTAAGCTTTTAGGTAAAGTGGTAATCTAACAAAAGGAAAAAGGAGTTAGTGTGTATTGCCTAATTAACGAAAATACAAGAAAACCTTAAGAGATTGTAAAAAGAGACAAGAGCTCATAAAGAGGATCAAAGAAATTTTTAATAAACCCAATTCACCACCCCCACCCCCCTCCTCTTGGAACTACACCTTAGGTTTCAGGGAATTATTTTGTTGACCTAGACTTACCTTATCCACCTTTGGCACATGATGAAAATTTAGAAGATGTTCTTCCACCTCTTGAAGATGTTGGAAATGATGAAATTCCTAGTGATGTTGAAGGTGAAAATAAAGGGGAGCAACAAATTCAAGAGCAAGCTCCATTGAGAAGGTCTTCAAGAGAGCCAAGACCTTCAAGTAAATATCCATCAAGTGACTATGTTACTCTAATAGATCAAGGGGAACCCAAAAGCTATCAAGAAGCCATGAATCATGAAAATAAAGTTGAATGGATGAAGCCTATGCAAGAGGAAATGAATTCCATAGTTGACAATCACACTTATGATTTGGTTAAACTTTCTTCTAGAAAGAAAGCTTTGAAAAATAAATGGGTGTTTAGGCTGAAAAATGATGTAATGAATCTTCAGTACAAGGCTAGGCTTGTGGTAAAAGGCTTTGGTCAGAAAAATGGAATTGACTTTGATGAGATATTCTCACCGGTTGCGAAGATGTCATCTATTCGGGCTGTTCTTGGCATGGCTGCATACTTGAATTTAGAAGTTGAGCAACTAGATGTGAAAACGGCTTTCTTACACGGTGACTTAGAAAATGAAATTCACATAGAACAACCAGAAGGCTTCAAACAAAAAGGGAAAGAGAATTTAGTGTGCAAATTAAAGAAAAGTTTGTATGGGTTGAAGCAAGCACCACGGAGATAGTACAAGAAATTTGATTCTTTCATGATTGATCATGGTTACTCAAAAACCTCTTCGGATGATTGTGTGTTAGTGAAAAAATTTTCGGATGGTACTTATGTCATTCTCTTACTCAATGTTGATGATATGCTCATTGTAGGACAGGACTTCTCCAAGATTGACAAATTGAAGTTGGAGTTGAGCAAGTCTTTTGCTATGAAAGACTTAGGACCAAAAAAGCAAATTCTTGGCATAAGAATTGTTCGTGATTGTGAAAAAAAGCAAATTTGGTTGTCTTAAGAAAGTTACATTGAAAAAGTGTTTGAGAGGTTCAATATGGATAAAGCAAAACCCATTGGTTGCCCACTTGCTAGTCACTTCAAGCTTTGTACAAAACAAAGTCCTACAAGTGAGAAAGACAAGGAAGATATGAACAAAATTCCTTATACTTTGGCCATTGGTTCCTTAATGTATGCAATGGTTTGCACAAGACCAGATTTAACTTATGTTGTTGGAGTTGTTAGTCGGTTTCTCTTTAATCCAAGAAAGGAGCACTGGTTAGCGGTAACATAGATTCTCTGATACCTTAAAGGCACTTCAAAGTTGTGTTAGTGCTTTGGAAATGGTAAATCTACGCTCCATGGATTCACGGATGTTGACATGGCCGGTGATGTTGATTATAGAAAATCCACTTCGAGTTATTTGATGACTTTTGCAGGGAGAGCTGTGGCATGGCAATCTAAATTATAGAAATGTGTTGCTCTATCTACTACAGAAGTCGAGTTTATAGCCATTATAGAAGCTTGCAAAAAATTACTCTGGTTGAAGAGATTCTTAAAAGAGTTGGGCATGGAACAAGAAAGGTATGTTTTTTATTGTGATAGTCAAAGTGCAATTCATTTGAGTAAGAATTCAATCTTCCATTCAAAGTCAAAACATATTGATGTTAGATATCATTGGATTCGAGATGTGTTGGATAAGAAACTTTTGGAACTTAACAAAATTCACACTAATGATAATGGTTCGGATATGATGACAAAAACATTGACTAAAGACAAGTATGTGATCAAGTGTCGAGTTTTTGTCGGATTGGTGGAGTTGTCCCCATAAGTCGGGAGGGAGAGATTTATTGGATTTCCTTCCTTGTGGGGCTCATGCCTTTTGAAAAGGTGTTTTTTTATTGAGTTGGCTTCTCAAGGAAGCATGGCAGCTGCTGCCTTGCATTTTTCCAAAGGTCTCACGCACACCAGCTACCCCTTCATCTCCTTTTTTTCCTTTTTTTTTGTCTACTTATAGCAGCAAGGGGCTCCTCAGTTTTTTCTCTATTTTTCTATTTTTCACTCACGCCTGTAGCTCCAGCACCTCACTCCAGCAACCACACCGGTCGTCTTCTTTGCTGCAACAACCTGTTGCTACTGTTTTAACTGTGTATTTACAGCATATTGGTATTTTTTTGATTGTACTCATTTTTGTTAGTTTTTTGAAATTTTGTCCAGAATATTTGGTGAGACCTTTTCATCTTACTACATTTATTTATACAATCTTATATATTTATAAGGCTTATGTCTTTTGTATCCATTTTATACAATATTTTTGGTGATAATGGACTTGAACCGCCGTACTCCGTGGATGTACGTCAATATTTGAGGGAATCACGTTATATTTCTTGTATCTTATTTTTATTTATCATTTACATTACTTCATTGATTTACTCGGAATTGTTAGTATAAAATTTTTTTTTCAAACAAGAGATTGGGGCAGATCCACAGAGAAAGTTTGAAAGTCAGTCAATGAAAAAGAGATATTTAGTGACAGCTGGGAGTTGAAGAGGACACGACACCTGCAGCAGGCAGCTTTTGAAATGCAGGCTCACTTTTTAGACTAAAGCATTGTCTTCTGAGTCTCTCACATGGGGCAGGGGGACATTAAAATACTTTTAAAACGTGAAGTTCTTGATAAACTATTATGACCGTTCATGATTCTGTCTTCCTAATTTTATATATACTATCTAAGAGCATAACTTTAGAAGTATTTAAAATTTTATAAAGTTTAAATTTAATTTAATTTGCAGAATGAAGTAGAATGCAAATGGGAATAAACATATTATAGTTATGTAGATATAATAGTTTACAGGTAAAAAATAGTGTTATTTTAAGGTAAATTACATGCAAAACTTATCATTTTCAGCTAATCTTTTTTCTACTTCTCCCTCACATAACTTATCGATAATATCATTAGAAAACGATAGATGAAAGTGATAGCTTTCATTCAGCTGAGAGATGGCATGTCATTATGTATGTGCCCATCTTAATTCCCTTCACACCCATGAGGAAATCCATCATTCATGCACTGTGGTTCGTCCAAGCGCCCATGAGCCCCACAGTGTCAACAATGAAGGACACCGTAAGCTTCTTCCATCATCACCGCAGTACACGCAGATCCGGCCACCATCTAAGTGAGTTTTTTTACGGAAATAATAACAAAAAATAATAAAAAACATAAAAATAGATCAAATATATAATATTTATCAAATTATACCCGATCCACTTTCTAAAAGTCGGTTTGCATTTTGAATCCAACCCAGCCGCAACTTTTAGTTTAAAAAAAATAAAATAAAGGGGTGGGGGAAAGGCTGTCAGGGAGAGAGGTTTTTTTTGGGGGGGGGGGGGCGTGGGGGAAGGGAGATTGAGGGTAAGGGAGGGAATTTTGATTGTCAGACAAAAAAACAAAAAAAAAAACACGCACACAAGGGGGTGAGGGACTTACGTGCATGCGTGGAGAGGCAGGGAGATAGGAGGGGGGGGAGCGAATTTTTTTTTGTTGAAATTTTGCATGCACGGCAGGGCAGGGAGAGAAGGGGGGCCGGGCCGAATTATTATTATTATTTTTTTTAAAAGGACCAAACTAACTTTCCAAAAGTCGGTTTGGTGTTCAAATTTTTAAATTTCAATTTTTTTTATAAAGTGACCAAACTGACTTTTCAAAAGTCGGTTTGGTGAATTTTTTCTATGTATTCATATCATCTTCCAACTGCTCTCATCTACTATCACTTCTACAGTTACATTATTTGCATTAGTTTCGTTGTCAAAAATATTTATTTTGTTTGTACACTCCCACTATATTTAACACTTAGAGATGGAGTTTGATCTACTTGATTCATCTATATTGACATTGGGGATTGTACCTCCTTCCTATAGGGCATGGGAGGAGGATCATTCTTACGCCTTTAAAGGGCGTCAGTGTGTGCGTACATTAGAAACCATGTGACATACCCATCCCAGAAGCATTCCGTGGATTCAACGAGCAGGGTTCTATCCACTGTACCAGATTCGGTATATTCACTTAGACCATCATTTAATTAGTGCATTGTTGGAGTGTTGGAGGCCTGAGACACACACATTTCATTTTCCTTGTGGCGAGGCAACGATAACGTTGTAGGATGTCGCAATCATCACAGGATTACCTATTGATGGTGAGACTGGGAGATGATGTGTCAAAGCCTACTCGGATGCAACCCCCCCACTGGCTGGAGAGGACGAAACGGTGTGTCCTTGTCTATGACATGGATGGACGGGAACTTACCTGATCTTCCTGATGAAGCATCTGAGGAGGTCGTATTGTAGTACGCTCGATGGTACATACTACGTCTAATGAGCGGCTTGTTATTCGTGAACAAGTCACAACATTATGCGTCGTTGATGTTCCTCCCTCTGTTGAGTGACTTAGAGAGGCCGTTGACGTATAGCTGGGGTAGCGCTGCACTTGCATGGCTATATAGAGAGATGTGCCAAGTTGGTCATGTGCAAACGCAATCAATTGGAAGTGCGCTATTTCTCCTACAAGTTTGGGCATGGGAGCGCATGCCCTTTCTTGCTCCAATTAGAGTTGGCATGCCACATCTGCCTACTGATGTCGACGATGGCCCGTTCCCACTTGCGGTTAGATGGCGAGCTTCATTTCATGCTGCACACGTCCCTCAACATACTCTGCGGTCCTATCAATGTGACATTGATATGATGCGTGAGGACTAGGTAATATCGTATTTATTTCATTTGAATCGTTCAATATGGGTTCAGAACGTTTACTATTCGTAGTAATTTTCTGACATAAATTCATTGTTAGCAATTTATATGGATGTCGTACATTGCGGATGTCTACGCGAATCTACCCCCTATATGTCTTATAAATGTACAAATTTGGTTTGTTCGCACTCCTATGATTTGCTTTTAGATCATGGAGTGGCACTTACCGAATCGTGTAATGCAGCAATTCGGGCTGAGGCAGCAGATCCCTCGTCCAGCTCAGACAAGTTACGACCCCAACAACCATCATTCGAATCTACATGACTGTGACCAGCGCGGCAGTCATCAAATCAACTTTCGCACTAAGTACGAGCGTACCCTCCAGATATGGCAACACAGGCTGGACAATGCCATCTACATACTTAGGGAGCTTCCACTCCCTAAGCATACACCTCCATTGGGGGAAGATGGATATAATGACTGGTACCGATCCATCACGATTCGTTGCGTGAGTAGAACCGTCAATTTACACATGACAGTGGTGAGTGAAAAAATAACTAAATGCATGTAAAAAACATATGGGTTTTATATCATTAACTTATTCGTATTGTGTCCAACGTATTTTTTTGTAGAAGCATATGATGGGGACCATCCACTTATCAGACTGTGTCCCGACATGTCCCGCTAGACCAATTGTAGAGGCATGCATGCAGTTTGTGGCTGAGGAAGCTCGTCGATCAATTCATAGGTCTCGCCACGCCAACGCGGAGGGTCCCGAATCAGATGATGATGTCACAGCTACTAAGCAGGCGTCGCATAGAAGAGGTCGTGGTGGACCTCACCGGAGTTGTGGGGGGGCATGTTCGAGTTGAGGGGGGGGCTCCCACCCAACCATCCCAGTGGACAGAAAGTGATTAGGGAGCATCAACACCGCAGTTCACACCGGCACAGACCTCCATGTGGCACGTAGAGGCTTCTTCTTCCCATATGCCATATGGGGGTTATTAGCATCAGTATGGGGCATCCACCAATACACCATACCATCCAGAGGCTCTGCAGTCCATACAAAGCGACCCACCTCCAATGTATCAGGAACAACAGCAATACCATCAATTTCTAAGCTCATCACCGATCCCATTCGATCTTTTCGTTGATGGGGGGTCGCTTGATGCTAGACTGGAGGAACATATCCCTCCAACAGCTAAAGGTAACGATGGTGCGAAAGGGGCAACTGAACATCGCAGAAGGCAACGTCAACCTCTGCAAGAACGACGCCAACAACCGCCGAGACAAAGGAGACCGCGACCATGTGGGACTTAGTGACGCAAGAGTACATTATTATGCATGTATACTTTAATGTTTTTTTTTTTTTTTGAGCAATGAATAATAATAATAATCATATTTAATAAAAAATAATTGAATATAACTTTTTTGTACGAAATTTTTTTAAATTTATATTTATAAATTGACCATGAAATAAATTAATAACAAAATAGAACAACAAAATAGAACTCGAGTACAACTCACTAATTTCAAAAGCTAAAAAGCTTAATGGCAACTCACAAATTACAAGTACATTACACATTAAGTACATATTTTGAATGTATTATGATGGTCCAGCATTGTCATGACCTCCAGTCCTCCTTGGACATCGATTGCAGTTGTGACCCTCTTCGTGGCAAAACCCGCACCGCATCCTCTGACTACCCTCTCGTACATCCATTTCGTTACGCAGTCTCCAACTTTAGGGCGTCCTTTTTGCCTAAGCAAATTTCGATTATCGTATAATATTGGCGCTACTGGATCTGTCCAATATTGTTCATAGAGGATGGGAATGAAGTCCATCGCATATGTCGCATAATGCTCATGTACCGTGAAACAATGGTCAATATAGCTTCTATACCCCAATCTTCTTGCACCACAGACAGCTAACAAGTGAGAACAAGGGTAGTGTAGATTCTGCCACTTCCCACATGTACACTAACGTCCCTTTATGTCAACTGTTTGAATATTTCGACCCTTATTTGGTGGCCATGGTGCAATTTGAATGCTAAATAACCCCCTTTCAATGTTGAAGTTGATAACCTCATGTCCAGCATACGCCATCTCCCTCCTCTGCATTTGCAACAACATATGTGGCGTGTAACCATTCCCCGACTCCATTGCTTGGCGAGATGCCTCTCGCCGGGCAATAAAGTACTATGCAACGCGATAAAATGTCATCTGGACAATGGCCGTTATTGGTAGACTATGAGTTCCTTTCAAGACGGCATTAAAACATTCAACAAGATTTGTGGTCATGTTTCCGTACCTTCGACCACCATCGTGACATTGCGTCCACATGTGAGGAGGTATCTCTTCAAAAAAGGACTTTGCAATTGGCCCACCCTCTATTAGGATTCTTTCCATCATACTATTGAATTTCCTAACTTAGTACTCCCTACCGGCTATTTCAACCATCCGCTTGAGCATCGTATTGTGCACCCTCTAGTTGAAGTTGCTAACAATGTGACGTAAGCAAAACCGATGGTGCGCACGCGGCAGTTGCCAATCATCGTTCTAACGAACGGTAGCAAGAATACCGACATGTCTATCTGATATAAGACACAAATTATCGCAATTAGTCACTTCATCCCGAATGCACTTAAGGAACCAGGACCATATGCGCAAACTCTCCTCCTCAACGATGGAAAACGCTATTGGAAATATTTGTTGATTTGCATCAGGGGCCGTTGCAATTAATAATTTACCTTTATATTTTCCGTACAAGTGCGTTCTGTCCACATAGAGAACTGGAGGACAATGACGAAATCCCTCTATTGATACTGCAAATGACCAAAACACACATGTCAAAATAGCAGCGTTGTTAGCATCAGGGATTTCTGTCCATGCCCACTTCACCTTTGTACCGGGATTTATTTCACACATAGCATGCATCCATTTTGGAAGCAGTTGATATGAAATATCCCAATCTCCAAACACCCTTGCAACTACCATTTGCTTCCCGAGTCATACCTTTCTGTACGATACATGGTACTGGTACTTTGACCTCAAGTGTGCTTGCAAAGCTACAATAGAAGCACCGGCATCACTTTTGATAATTTCTACGACTTTATTTGCAACTAAGCTAGATTTCAGTTGTGGGCGGTCCTGCGAGAGAGTCTCATTTATGCATGTATCTGGCCCTCTGTATTGTGTAATTTCAAACAGCCCATGCTTTTTACGTTGAGTTGCACGCAACCGCCAAACACAACTCTCATCTGCATTGCACCTAACCATCCACGTTGTTGGGGTGGATTGCACCACCTTAAAGTTGTGGTGTGTTTGCGCATGGTGGATGCGCACAAAGTGAATGAGATCATCCTTCATGTTGAAAATCATACCTTTCCCAAATTTTGATACACCATCCCATCGGGTGCCCTCGAGTGAACTTTCAACTTCAGTTCTAATATGACCGGATTCAACATCAACCATGTACGCTAACGGCTGCACGTCACGTACCCTCCTGTGACCGACATGTGTAATCTGAGGAGGCATCACAAATTCTTCATGGTGAACCCCATATTCATTTTGTTCACCAACTTCATCTACCCCTGCATCTGCCTCTTCAAAATCCTCTTCTATATCCTCTTCTTCCTCAAATTCACGGTTGCAGTCCATATCAGGTAGCATTGGTCGGACCGTGTATGCCCCCCTCTCATTCATGACAATAGATGGAACTGTTTGGAAGTTTGGTATGGACATAGCTCCAGTTGAACTTCGGTCATGCCTATACTTTGTTGATTGTTCTGCTTCGTGATAATAATTGCTTCCCACATTGAATCCCTGCAAGGTAGACTCCTCATGTCGAAGCTCTATTGTCAATAATTTTGGTTGAATGATGTACCGGGGATGTCATTCAAATCTAATGCCGCAGTCACCTGTGAAAGGTGATCAAATAGTCTGCTCGTCTCACCGGTACCATATTCGGTATATGGTTGAGAATGGATGAATGCTTCCCCTTGCAAAGTTGGGGCTCCGCTTATACTACTACTTTCGAGGACCGCGATTAACAAAAATCTCAACAACATATACGTCCAGACAAGAACTCTGCAGGTCCAATGCAATTACGACGTCTGCATCATTTTTTATTGGGACGTCAATGTAGAACAAATTTCCACCATCCCCTCGTTGCGGATATCTCGATGTCAATTCTAACATGTATTCCTTTGGATCAATATCTAATCCTTCATATATTTTGCGTTTCAAACTTTCTAACTTCATCCTCCTTCGAACTCGAATGGCTTTCGTTGGCCCAGCGTTGTACTCAATACCGGTTGATCCATGAATAATCTCACAGTCAATGTATAATAAGACCATAACTTTGTTAGCTGACGAATTTGACGTCATTATGACTTATCAAAAGTAGAGTTTATCTGCAAGGTGGTAAGAAGGTTGGAGGATCAACAAAAAAATGAAAAAGGAGAAAGCTTGAGTAATGGTTGAGGGATGATGAACAAATATATAGGAGACTAACATAACAAAACCGACTTTTGGAAAGTCAATTTTGATTTTTTTTACGTACACCCACACACATGCATGCACGATGGAATTACTTTTTTTTAATACCAAACCGACTTACCAAAAGTCAGTTTGGACACTATTCATACTAAACCGACTTTTCAAAAATCAGTTTGGACACTATTTTCAAGAATTAATTTTTTAATACCAAACCAACTTTCCAAAAGTTGGTTTGGACACTATTCATGCATGCGCAAATGCAAGAATTAATTTTTTAATACCAAACCGATTTTCCAAAAGTCGGTTTGCACACTATTCATGTACTTACGCATGCAACTGTTAGGCGAGCCCCCCCTCTTCTCTCTCTCCTCCTCCTCCTCTCTCCCCCTCCCGACACCTATGCCTCACCTTTTTTTTTATTATGCTTCCCCTTTTTAAAAAAAAAAAAAAATTCGGCCTAGCCCCACCTCTCTCCATGCCCCTCCCGCGCATGCATGCAAAAGTCCCCTCATAGCTTTATAATCACAAGAGTCATCTTTAAAAAATAAATTATTAACAACTGGAACAAGGTAAGAAATATGAATGATAAGAAAAGAATGTTAAAGTTGAATATAGAATCGATATACCAAATTGCTAAAATTACCAAAATAAAAAAAATTTACTTAACAAAAACTTGTTAATTTCAAATTTGTAATTAGTACATATCTTGTGACTATTACAAAAAATAAGTAAATTTGCATGCATCATTCTTACTTTAATCTTCCTCTCTCCCTATGCTTCACATAATAATGTGCAGCCACTGCTACAATTGTGATTTCTTCTGATCCAAATTAAAACACTGACATGAACGCTGACGATTTTGCCCCCGGATTGCCCTCGACTTTTTACCTAAATAAACTATCCCAATCACTTAGGTCTTACTTAATATAATTTTATATTTTCGTGAGTTTTTTAAAAAATAATATAAATTTATATTATATTTTATCTAAATTTGTGCTTGAATTCATATAAGATTTTAAATTTATACTCCCAAATACAGAGTTAATGTTCAAGCAAATTGAAGTTGAAATCTTAACTTTAAATTTGTGTATTTTGAAATATAAACTTATATTAAGTAACATATCAATCTATACATATATAAGTTTAAGACTTCACATTTATTTTGCTAAAAAAATTAAAATTAAATAGTGAGATTGATCACCAAACTGACTTTCCAAAAGTCAGTTTGGTCTCTTTTTTTTATAAAAAAAAAAATCTCCGCCCCCCCCCCCCCCCTCTCCACGCATGCACATACGTCCCTCACCCCCTTGTGTGTTTTTTTTTTCTCACAGCCTTGTGTGGTTTTTTTTTTTTTTTTGTCTCACAATCAAAATTCCCTCCCCTCCCATCAATCTCCCTTCCCCCCAGGCTCCCCCATGCCCCAAAACGTCTCTCCCAACAGCCTTTCCCCCACCCCTTTATTTTATTTTTTAAAAACTAAAAGTTGCAGCTGGGGTTAGATTCAAAACCCCAACCGACTTTTGGAAAGTCGGTTGGGTATAATTTGGTAAATATTACATATTTTATCTATTTTTGTGTTTTTTATTATTTTTTGTTATTATATCCGTAAAAAACTCCCATCTAAGTAACTCCTAGACCAACACCCCCATCCTTGGTGAATCTCCACGAGCGCCTCACTCTCCCATTTTCCATTTCCATTCTCTCGCACCACCCACACCACCTTCTCCTCCATCACCACTCACACACACTCATGCACACATACACACATTTATACACACACATTGTACACATGTTGTCTACACGCTTTGCTCACACACTGATTGCACTCGCTTTTCTACACACGCTCTTGTGCACACACCTGAAAACACACTATCCACGCGGAGGGCAACGCGTGTTGACTTAATGGTCTTAACCAAGAACCAAAACTGGTCGACCCCCCTGGACCGATTCGCTCCCGAACCGGTTGGGTCCCCTGAATCGGTATGAAACCGATTTAGGTGCTTTATTTACATTCTTATTATTTACTCATTTAAATAATTCAATAAAAATTCAGAAAAATCACAAAAAATCAGGAAAAATTCTATAAATATTTCTAAGCCAACTTTCATTGCTTTTTCCTCTTAAAATAATTCTTATGTTTAAAATCCCAAGAAGAATAAAAAAATGTTAAAATTCAAAAAAAATACTTTTCATGCTCAGGAAATCAAAAAAATTCGTAGGAGAAATTTTTAAAGATATTTTTGGGACTTAATTATTTGGCTTTAATTGCCTTTTTGATTTTTCCAAAATTCTAGAAAATTATAAAATTCAAAAAAAATTCATAAAAATCAAGAAAAATTCAGGAAATTTAGAAAAATCTAAAAAATATTTGTGGACTTGATTTTCATGATCTTGCTTTAATTGTCTTTTTGTTATTTCAAAATTCAAGAAAATTATAAAAGAAATGGAAGAAAAATCAAGAAAAGTATTTTTGAAGTTGAAGATCATTTTTTACAATCTTTCGAAGTATCAAACCTCCCGAAATATTATTTTTCATTGTTAGAAATTTCTATAAAATTTTCAAAAATACCGGGAGTGTATTTCTCAAACTATTTTCTAGATTTTCCGATCCCTATGATTGCAACAAAAGGGTATGAGCTCTTTGTGCTTCATGTACCCCGATTCTGAGGGAATATGTACATATTGTATATTATGTGGTTCATTTATTTGCATTTTGTACATTCACGAAAGGAGTAAAATAAAAGGCTTTTTTGAATTTATTTAAGAATAATTTTCTATTAATTAGGTACCATTCATAAGAACGGGCGCGTAGGGGTGCTAATTGTAAGGACCCGAACCCGAGTGGGTTCCTACATATAAATTTTTCAACGGACGCAAATAAATTTAAATTATTTTTATTATCAAAGCACTAATTAACTTTATTACTAATATATGTCTCAACTATTAAAATGCAAATTTCTAAAATTATAAAATACACAAACATATTCTAAATTGTATTATAGTAAATTTTTATTCTACTATGCTCTTTCTATTCCTGTCCATGCACTTGTTACGCCAAATTTCTGGTAAACTCTTCAAAATGATCTGAAATATAAAAAAATGATTGGGGTGATACGACGCTAATTAAGTAAATAAGATTATTATTAGTGTGTGGCCAAAATGAGTTTTCATAATATTTTAATTTCATAAAATAATATTTGATACTATAACTTCAAAATTGTTTTAAAAATAAATGTAAACAGAGACGGTGAATGATCTCATCACACCCTGGGCCCCACCAGGCAGGTTCGAGGCATGACAGAGGTGATGTTGAAGACTAACTTGGTGTATTTTGTGGGCTGTTAGGTTCTGTAGTGGCATCAGTTGGTGTAGGAGAGTCTTCATAGGAGAAGTGCATAATAGTAGGCTGAGGAAAAAGAAGCTGAGTAGTAGGGATAGATGTGACTTCTCCAGATTGGAAGGGGAAAGTTTCTTCATGAAAAAGAACATTCCTCGAGATGAAGATTTTTTTAGTTTGGAGGTCTAACAGCTTGTATCCTTTTACCCCAAAGGGGTATCCCAAGAAAACACACTTTCTGGCTCGGGCATTAAACTTGTGTTTGTTATTTGAAAGAGTTGAGGCAAAGGCTGAGCAACCGAAGACTCTAAGGTGGGCATATGCAGGCTTGGCTTTAAAAAGGAGTTCAAAAGGAGTCTTGGATTTTAAGATGACAGATGGGGTTCGGTTATGAGGTAGACTAATGTTTGTACACAGTCACTCCAATATATAACAGCAAGTCCACTGTGGAATCTCAAGGCTCTTGCAACATTTAAAATGTGCTAATGTTTTCTTTCAACTATACCATTTTGTTCAGGAGTCTCGACACAAGTTATTTGGTGAATAATGTCCTTCTCATAATAAAATTGTTTCATATCAAACTCCCTTCCATTGTCACTTCGAATGGTTTTGATTTTGGTTGCAAATTGAGTTTCTATCAGGGCACAAAATCTTTTTAAGGTAGAACTTGCATCAGATTTAAATTTCGAAAGATATACCCAGGTGCACTTGCTGAAATCATCAACTATAGTGAGAAAGTATCGAAAACCATCATAAGCAATTTCATTACGTGGTCCCCAAAGATCACAATGAATGAGTTCAAAACGATGTTCAGATTTGTGTTGACTGCAGAGAAAAGGAAGCTTGTGAAGCTTGGCTAAGAGACAAACAAAGCAAGGCTTAGCACTTAGTGAAATTTTGCATACAAGTTCAGGTTTAAGAAAATCTAATTTGACTGATGAAGGGTGTCCTAGGCGATAGTGTCAAAGGTTCAAGCTCTGGCTGTTGGTAATGGCAGTTGCTTTTGGTGGTATGTTGGTGACTTTGGACAGGACTTGAGTCAAAGATGCTGGAGAGACTTCATTCCACAGCAAATTTTATAACCCATTCTTCATCTCACCCATTCCAGTCGTGCGCCAAGTCAAAAGGTCCTGAATAAAACAATTTTCAAATAAGAAAATGAGACAACACTTCAAGGTGTGAGCAAATTTTCTAGCATAGATGAGATTAAAGGAAAAAGATGGAACACAGAGAACATTGTGAAGGATAAGAGCTTTTGTTATTCTCATTGTGCCAATATGGGTCATTAAAGCAGTTCCTCCATTAGGCAAGGTTACAAAGTAGGAGACTTTAGCTGTTATGGTGGTAAAGAAGCAGGTTGCATAGACCATATGATCTGTTGCATCTGTGTCAATTATCCAAGGAATAGTTGAAATGTCTTTGGGCTTGGTGGTGTAAGCTGAGAGACAAAGAGGTATACTAGAGAACTAAGGAATGTCTGCATCATAAGGAGTAGCAATAGCAGTTTGAACAGAATGAACCAAGGCTTGGCTGGTCTGCAGGAGCATGGCCATCAGTTGCTAGTATTGCTTTTGGGTTATAGTGCTTTGACCTTCATTAGTTCCTTGTTTTGAAATAGGTAGAGGAGATGTTGAAACTTGATGAGCATACGAGCCAGTAGGTGGAATCCTATTATGGAATTTGTGCTATGGAGGATAGCCATGAAGTTTATAACATTTCTCTGCAGTATGACTAGGAATGTGGCAGTGATTGCACACTGGTTTGCTAGGGTTGGCCTTGAAACATCTCTCCAGAGAGTGACCATGAATTTTGCAATGAGAACAGTAGTATTTGTCATGCCTCTAAGAGTATTTTTGAGGTGTGAACTATCAGGTGCTATCCCTAGCTAGGAGAGCAAAAGGTTTAGTGGAAGAAGCATCAGAAGATATCTCTCTAAGCTTCTTTTCCTGTTGGATAATCGAGTAAGCTTCATTCAAATTAGGAAAAGGTTTAATAAGCAATATATGTGCCTTCAAACCTTTGTAGGAGTCATTGAGTCCCATTAGGAACTTCATTACCTAGTCCCTCTGTTGATTTTCGATCACTGTTTTCAAGCCACCACAGCTACAGCTAGGGATGGATTCATAGTTCATTAGTTCATCGATAAGTGTTTTCAGCTTCAAGAAGTAACAACTCACTAAATCTTATTTTTGCATCAAGGAAGCTATCCCTTTTTTGACTTCATAAATCCTTGGGGCATTTTGTTGCGCTAGACGATGCTCAAGCTCAACCCACAGCTGATGTGTTGTTTCTCCATATAGGGTGTTGCATTTGATGTCAACTGACATGGAGTTTGCTGCCAAGTAATAACAATATCATTGCATTGAAGCCAATGATCCATCAAGGGACTATCAGGATTAGTTGGCCCACAATGCTGCCATTGATGAAACCCAACTTGTTCTTAGTATGCAAGGCATGCTTCATTGACCTTGCCCAAGGATGATAATTGCTCGAATCTAGCACTTGCTTTGTAGAGACCCAGAAAAATTAAATTATGAAATTAATGAAGGAAAAGAGAGAAGGAAAGAAAAGAAAGGAGAAAAGAAGGAAAAAGAAATTTTAAAGGGGAAACTACAAGGCTTTATCAATGAGTTCCCTGACCTCATCGACGAACTGCCTGATTTGCCTCGTCGATGAGGACACGTGTCTTGTCGACAAAGACATACAGGGAGCAGGGTTTTAGAACATTCAAGTTTGGCGACGAGATTTATGGTTTCGTCAACGAACTCCCTTCTTTGGTTTGTCGAAGAATCCACATGTCTCGTCGACGAAGCCACATGGACAACTACCTATATATAGCCGAAAATCACATTTTCAGTGAAAAATCAGCTCCTTTTAACTCTCTCTTTCTCTATCTAATTTTCGGTTCTCCCTCCTTCTCTCTACGATTCTAGCCCCGATTTACCTCGTTTCAATGATCAGAAGTTACCACGATGATCTTGGGGTAATTCTCTACAAGATTACTGGAGCAAATTGTTGATTTGGAGTTATGTAATCTCCCAAGACTCGGAATGTAACCACGGTATTCCTCTATCATAAGTGAGGGTAAGTAATAAAATAAGTAGACCCTTTTCTTGTTAAGGGATGACGAGTTACGTGAATAGTAAATTTCAAGGACGAAATTTTATAAGGAGAGGAGAATGTAACGACTCGAAGAATAATGGTACTTAAATAATAAAAATAAAATGGAAATGGAAACAGGAACAGAAGGAGGCAGTCGACGACATTGCATTTTAGATAGGATAATCCCGAGGAATTTTTCAGCTCCTCGTCAACTAACACAGGGGACTTGTCGACGAGGGTATAAGAGGAGCTCGTCAACGAGGACAGGATTCGTCAACGAGAATATACCGAGACAGGGTTTGTGGAAACCTGAAATTCATAAATGAGGGTTGAAGTTCGTCAACGAACTTTCTACAAGACTCGTCGACGAGGTGACGTGGCTCGTCGACGAATCCTACAATATAAGTAGTGTTAAATGTGATTTTTCAATTCATTTTCCTGTGCAAAACTTCTCTCTCTCTTACCCTTCAGTTCCTCCTCCTTCTCTCTAAGATTCTGGGTCGAATTTTCACCGGTTCTACAATCTGAAGCCACCATGACGCTTCTGGGATAGTTCTCTACAAATCTGCCGGAGCGGATCGTCAGTGGGGCTGAGTTGGAAACCATACCAAATCTAGGGTAAGGCTTTCTACTCAATATTTGGCTTTTTGATCATTGTAGAAAGCGTAGTACGCGTAGAAATACTGAACTTTAGTTCTGGAGAATTTTATTTTCAGGATGTTGAAAGGGGAACCCTGCGGGTGCAGGAGTATTTCGCTTAGGGACTTTTCAGGACTCGGGTAAAGGGATAAACTAAGCTAGTATTTTATGAAAAATATGTATACTATTATAGCATTTGATTTCAGGAAATATATATATATTTATATATGATTTATATTTGGGAAAATACTATTGAAAATGATAGTATGTTAAATATGCAAAAAACCTGTTAGTGTAGCATGAGTAGAAATTGCTATGAAATGTTGTTTTCTGGGAATGTGTTAGTGATATGGATTTTATAACGAAAAATCAGCGTATGGGCTGAGATTTTTATATTTATTTGTCGGCGTACGGGCCGAGTTATGTGTATGATTTGCCGGTGTACGGGCCAAACAATGGATATGATTTTCCAGGGTACAAGCTCAGCTATGGAAATGATTTTTCGGCGTACGGGCCAAGCTATGGAAATGATTTGCTAGCGTTCGAGCTGTGCTATGATATGATTTGCCAGCGTACGAGCCGAGCTCTAGTAAAATGTGAAATACCGGCGTACAGGCCGATGATTTTCATGATATACGTATATATATGAAAAATGATATGATTGATTTGATAATTAATGATATGAAATATCCATGTATCACAGTTTCAGTATATGTTATATGATATTAGAACCTGGTTGCCTTGATTTAGGCTAGCACTTGCACGATACTGTTGCTATGTGTCCATGGTCTTCATGATCATGATATTTGTGTTAACGCCGCTGTACGGAGTGGTGTGAGATTGGATGGTTGATGTGGTTTTTAAGAAGTGTGTGAGCGCCCCTAGTGTACGAACCAGGTCTGGCAGACCCATCAGACTTACAAACTGTATTTTTAACTTGGCATTGATTGGCCAACCATTGTCAGGTCCCGCCTTCGGCTACACAACCCAGTCATGTGGGGATAATACATGACAACAGCCAGCTAACCTACCAGGAATGTTTTTGTATTATTATTATATGAAATAATATATGTTTTTGAAAATGCAGTATATTCTGTCATGTTTTGATGATATATATGTTTTCCCAGATTTGACATAACAGTTTAATGAATATGTTCTGTATGGTATATGTATAGCATGGAATACTAATGTTGCCACATACTAGTATTAGTTTATTTCCCTTACTGAGAGGTGTCTCACCCCAAATTTTATAAACATTTCAGGAGCCCCTGATAGGAGGGTGGGTAAAGTCCCGCTGATCTAATACGGTTGGTCTGCCCTTCCAGAAGGGTAAGTGTTTTGATAGGGTCAGATATATTTTGTGGGATGGCTCTACGTATCTTTTGGGTTGTGCATTGTGTACATATATATACAGTGATTGTAGTAACTCTAGTATTGTGATGTATGATATAATAAGGTGTATATGATTTATGTTTCCTGGTGCATAGGCTTTCGTGATGTGTTTCTGATGTATCCCTGGTACCCACAGGTCCAGGTGGATTATGATCTGCTGAGATTTGTGATATTAATTTATTATAAAAGAAATATGTAGAAATTAAACAGGCCATCACAGTTTGGTATCAGAGCTTAAGTTGCTTGGTTCTGTAGATTTTAGAATGCAGCAAAAACAATACCAGAGTATAGGAAATGATTTGAGGTTTTATTCTACAGTCTAGAGGCAGAACTTCTGTGGTAGTTTTTGTGTTTTTCCTGGGGTGACGATTTCAGGAAAATCATAACAAGCTATTGTCGGGTTATGTTCCTAGAATGTAGGACTGTGGATTAGAAATAAGTTGAGAGTATTAAGATAAGAGGCTAGGTTAAGCGGGTAAATTATAAGGATAGGATTTCTAAGTTGTGTTTGTTGTTTTCAGGATGGATCCAGGAGGAAGTAGTGCCCATGCGAGTGGCAGTGATGGAGCAGGGCCATCAGGTGCAGTTGGGAACGACTTTGACACGGTATTACATAGCGTGGCTCAGCAGGTTATGGCTGAGATCGCTAGGAGCTCGAGGGAGCAGGGTGGTCCATCTACAGGCCATGGGTGCACTATAGAAAAGTTTACGAAGATGAATCCTCTGGCATTCTCAGGTGGAGTTGATCCTGCATCGGCCGAGAATTGGATGCAGGAGACTGAGAAAGTTTTGGTTGTGTTGCAGTGTACGGAAGAACAGAGGGTCCTCTTTGCCACCTATAGACTGACAGGAGAGGCCGAGAGGTGGTGGACTGCTATGAGACTACTGGAGCAGCGGAGGGTAACTCCGATAGCTATGACATGGGACCAGTTTAAGGAGTTATTCTTTGATAGATATTTTCCAGCTACTGTCAGGAAGGTTAAAGTAGAAAGGTTCCTGAGTTTGAAGCAGGGACAACTATCCATCCAGCAATATGCGGCGCACTTCATCGAGCTCTCTTATTTCACCCCGTATATTGTCCCTGGTGAAGTGAAGAAGGCAAGGCAGTTTGAGAGAGGATTGAGGCGGAGTATATTCAAGCAGGTGGTGGTGCTGCGGATCCAGGACTTTGCTAAGTTAGTCGATAGAGCAACCTTGGTAGAGATTGGTGAGCGGCTGGATGCAGAGGAGCAGGGATAGAGGAAGAGATCTGCATCTACCAGCTACCAACAAGGTCATAGATCGGGTCAGTGGAGGAGAGGAAACCCTGGCAGAGGGCAGAGACAGAAGATGGGAGGATGCGAGGTGCAGGCAGAGCAGGGTCATCCAGTCTGTTAGACTTGTGGTCGGAGACACTGGGGAGAGTGTCGAGCATAAGGGGTGGTGTGCTATCGCTGCGGTAAATCGGGGCACATGGTGCGAGACTGCCGTATCCCACCAGATGTAGTTCCAACTCCCAGACCATATCGGGGAGGTTATTAGGCGCCACGTGGGGACCAGCAGAGGAATACGGCTCCAGCCAAGGTGTTTACTCTGACACCAGGTGAGGCTGAGACAGCATGTGACGTGGTGACATGTATGCTTATTATGCTTTCTTTTAAAATTATTGCATTATTATATTCAGGAGCTACGCACTCGTTTGTGTCTTCGGGGTGTGCTAAACTATGTGGGGTAAAAATACAATTGTTGAATACCGAACTATTAGTGTCTACACCGAATGGATCTGTAGTGAGATGTAGTAAAGTACTCCGAGATTGTTTAGTTGATATTCAAGGGTAAATTCTGTCTGCTGATCTGATAGTGCTAGATATGCATGGGTTTGATGTTATATTTGGCATGGATTGGCTAGCAGCTAATTTTGTCAGCATGGATTGCTGAGCTCAGGAAGTAATATTCAGACCTCCGGGGAAAGCGGAATTCAAGTTTGTAGGATCGCAGGTGCAATCCCCGCCTTAGCTAGTTTCAGCTATCCAAGCCAAGAGACTACTACTGAGTGGTTGTCAGGGATTTGTGGCCTTCGTGAAGGAAACAACAGACAATGAAGTGAAGCTCATTAGTACACCAATAGTAAAGGAGTTTACTGATGTATTCCCAGATGAATTACCGGGTTTGCCACCTGATCGTGGGGTAGATTTTTCCATTGATCTACTTCCAGGTACAGCGCTGGTCTCTAAAGCACCGTACCGAATGGCGCCAGCAGAGTTGGCAGAACTAAAAGATCAGTTGCAGGATTTGCTTGATAAGGGCTTCATACGACCTAGTGTATCACCATGGGGAACTCCAGTTCTATTTGTGAAGAAGAAAGACGGGACTATGAGGATGTGCATAGATTACAAGGAGATTAATAAAGTGACCATCAAGAACAAATATCCTCTACCCCGTATCGATGATTTGTTTGACCAACTCCAGGGTACACGTGTAATGACCCGAATAATAAAAGTGTAATTTAAATAAAGAGGAAGGGCAATTATCAAAGCCTCGTCGACGAACACAGGGGATTCATCGACGAGGGTATAAAAGGACCTCGTCCACAAAGACAGGATTTGTCGACAAGGAAATACCGAGAGAGGTTTTGAGCAGTCTGAATTTCATCGACGAGGCGTGGGTTTCTTCAACGAAATTATTAAAGGACTCGTCGACAAGATGACATGGCTCGTCGACGAATCCAGTCCTATAAATATCAAAAACCCGGATTTAAATGTCCAAATTAAGGAAAATCTCACTCTCTCTCTCTCTCTCTCTCTCTCTCCCTTCGGTTTCCTCCTCTTCTCCTTTCTATTTCGAGCCAGATTTTCACCAAATCGATGATCTGAAGCCACCACGATGCTCCTAGAGAAGTTCTCTGCATATCTGCCGAAGCGGATCGTTGGTGGAACTCCGTTGAAAATCATCCCTGAGTTAAGGTAAGGCTTTTTAAGCCAAATTTGGTCTTACAGTAGTTATAGGAAATGATATACACATGAAAATACTGAAATTTAGTACTGGGAGTTTTCATTTTCAGGATATTGATTAGAAAATCCTACGGGTGTGAGACCAGAGTTTATAAGGGCTTTTCTCAGTAATCAGGTAAGGGAATAAACTAAAGCAGTTATTTTCACGCAAATTACTATTATTTATGAGCAAATTGATTTTCTAAAAAATATGAACTATATTTGAATATTATGGAATAAATGCATACTTGGGAAAATACTGCTGTTGTACGGGAATTATGATTTTAGAATGAAATGTATGATTTACCCAGCTTTGTGTGGCATGAATGTTATTTTTCATGAAAAGTATTATGATATGGAAGATTTTATGAGTAAAGCATGTTTTCAAGTATTATGAAAAGATACAGTATGTTATGATGATTTTGGCAAATACATGATAATTGATTTATTTTCAAAATGTATATACCTGAAATGATTCTGGCACGAGGCCGTATTTATGAAATATTCGGCACAAGGCCGTATATATGAAATGATTTCAACACGAGGCCGTATTTATGAAATGTTCGGAACGAGACCGTATTTATGAAATGATTTCGGCGCGAGGCCATATTTATGAAATTATGAAAGATGCTATATTATCATGTATTATATGTTATCAGAATCCGGATGTTAGTTTAGTTCAGTTCAGGAGCTCGGTACTGTAGCTTATAAATCAGATATTAATGATCAAATTGGTGCTAACCACCCCACGAACGGGTGGGAGATGGATAGTCGATGTGGCTTTCAGTAGAGTGTGGACGTCCACCTCGCAGTCCAGACCAGGGTGTGGCGGGCGCATCGTACTTATAAACATTTCTGACTTGGCAGTGGTCGGCCAGCCATTTTCGGGTCCAGCCTTCGGGCTACACAACTCGTCATGGGGGGTAATACATGACATCAGCTAACTATTCATCCTGGGTATGCTTTTAGTATTATCAGTTATAACAGATGTTTTATGTACGATATGATTTATTAGCAAATATGAAAGTATATGATTATTCAGTACGATATGATGAAAGTCTACAGAAATATGAAATGTAATGTATATGTATAATTTCCTTAAATGTTCATCTTGCCACATAACTGTATTTAGTTTATTTTCCCTTACTGAGAAGTTTCTCACCCCCAAACTTAATACCCTGAGTTACCGGCGGGGTGTGGCCGCCGTTGAGTTTATTGAGTTACCCCGTTATGAGGGTAAGTCTTGTACTAGGATCAAGAGATTTTTGTTGTATGATCCTAGGGTTATTTTGATGTTTTGGAGATTGTATTCAAATACTGTATTTTGGGAAGGTAACATACTCTAGTATTATGTAATTAATGGTTTGATGGATGTAAATTATTTTTACTACTGCTTAGGTTTCCGCTGTTTTATGTCAGGCTATCCCCGCTACCCACGGGTTCGAGTTGATGTTATTATTATTTATGTTTATTATGTGATAAGTTAAGTAGGACATTATAACACGGGTGTATTTCAAGATCGATCTCAGGTCAGGCTACCATCAGGTAAAGGTGAAAGCAGCATACGTCTCAAAGACGGCCTTCAAGACCAAGTACGGGCATTATGAGTTTCTTGTTATGCCATTTGATCTGATGAATGCTCCTGATATATTTATGGATTTGATGAATAGGATTTTTCATCCATACCTAGACCAGTTTGTTGTTGTTTTTATTGATGATGTACTTGTCTATTTGAGGAGCTATAAGGAGCATGAGACACACTTAAGGCAGGTTCTGCAAACGCTTCGGGAAAAGAAGTTGTACGCCAAGTTTCGTAAATGTGAATTCTGGCTTGAGAAGGTCATGTTCTTGGGGCATGTTGTATCTAGAGACGGTATTTCTGTGGATCCTAGTAAGGTTGAGACTGTAGTAAATTGGGCTAGACCGAGGAATGTCCAGGAGATCAAGAGTTTCTTGGGGTTAGTTGGGTATTACCGTCGTTTTGTAGAGGGATTCTCAGCATTATCAGGGCCTTTGACATGATTGGCAAGAAAAAATATCAAATTTGAGTGGGACGACAACTGTAAGCAGAGTTTTCAAGAACTGAAGCAAAGATTAGTCACAACATCAGTATTGGTCATCCCGTCAGGGGGTGAGGGGTATGTCATTTACAATGATGCATCCTTGAAGGGACTTGGCTGTGTATTGATGTAGCATGGCAGGGTAGTGGCGTATGCTTCTAGACAGTTAAAAGAATATGAAAAGAACTACCCTACCCATGATCTTAAGTTGGCTGTAGTTGTACACGCATTGAAGATTTGGAGGCATTACCTGTATGGCGAGCAGTGTGAGATCTTTTCCAACCATAAGAGTTTGAAGTACTTTTTCACACAGAAGGAATTGAATATGAGGCAAAGAAGGTGGTTAGAGTTAATTAAGGATTTTGATTGTACCATCATTTATCACCCAGGGAAAGCAAATGTGGTAACTGATGCATTGAGCAGAAAATCCAAGGAACCGGTGTTGGCAGCTATGGAGATCTAGTATCCAATCATGATGGATCTGGAGAGACTCGGCATTGAATTAGTTGAAAGTGGTTCTCAAGCTCACATTTCCAGTTTAGTGGTGTAGTCTATTCTATAGGAGAGGATTAAAGCCGCCTAGAAGGAAGACCTAGAGTTAGTAGAGGTGATAGACACAGAGTGGTCAGGGGGAGGAATTCAGTATTGTAGATGACGGGGCTTTGCGGTTCCATTCCAGATTATGCGTTCCTACCGATACTGAGATCAGGAAGACTATTCTAGAGAAGGCTCACAGATCTTTGTATACAGCTCATCCCGACAGTACAAAGATGTACAAGGATCTACAAGAGTCGTACTGGTGGAGTGGTATGAAGAGAGAGATTGCCAAGTATGTATCACAGTGTCTGACATGCCAGTAGGTAAAAGCTGAGCACCAGAGGCCAGCAGGTCAGTTGCAGCCGTTATTTGTCCCAAAATGGAAGTGGGATCATATATCCATGGATTTTGTGTCAGGACTGCCGACGGTGTTACATGGCCAGAATGTCATTTGGGTGATTATTTATCGTTTGACTAAGATGGCCCTAACCGTTTAGCAGAGATCTACATTCAGGAGATAGTTCGTTCTCATGAGCTGCCAAAATCGATTGTGTCAGATCGAGACCCACGTTTTACATCAAATTTTTGGAGGATCTTGCAGGAAGCACTAGGGTCTCAATTATCGTTTAGCACAGCATTCCATCCTTAGTCAGATGGGTAGACTGAGAGGACGATACAGACATTAAAGGATATGCTCCGAGCGTGCGTATTGGATTTTAGGGGTAGTTGGACTCAGTTCGTGCCACTGGTAGAATTTGCGTATAATAACAGTTATCAGACCAGTATTGACATGGCACCGTTTGAGGCTTTATATGGTAGGAGATGTCGTTCTCCTTTATTTTGGGATGAAGTGGGTGAGGGGTGAGTAGTGGGGCCAGAGCTTGTTCGGCAAGCGCGTGATAAGATTCAACTTATTAAAGACAGAATCAGTGTAGCTCAGAGCCAACAGAAGAGTTATGCTGATAATCGCCGCAAGAATATGGAATTTGATGTGGGTAATCATGTGTTTTTGAAGATAGCTCCGTTGAAAGGGGTTATGCGATTTGGGAAGAAAGGTAAACTTAGTCCTAGGTTTATTTGTGCATTTGAGATTCTAGAGAAAGTGGGACCGGTAGCCTACAAGCTTGTTTTGCCACCTATGTTGTCCAGGATCCACAACATATTCTATGTTGCTATATTGAGAAAATACGCTCCAGATCCTTCTCATATCATCAGTTATGATGAATTAGAGCTTAGTGATTCACTGGTGTATGAGGAGGTACCAGTACAGATTCTAGATAGGAAAGTACAGGAGTTACATAACAAGGAGATCTCTTAGGTAAAAGTTTTGTGGAGGAATCATGCAGTTGAAGAGGCTTTTTGGGAGTCCAAGAAGTAGATGAAGCAGAAGTACCCACAACTATTTCAAGAAATTTAAGTAGTTAGGTAATATTTGTTTTGCAGGTACATGTAATGGTTTATTTAGTGCAGCATTTTTAGTTTTAGGAGAATTTTTCTTTTGTATATGTAATCTCCCAGGACTCAAAATGTAACCACAGTATTCCTCTGCCATAAGTGAGGGTAAGTAATAAAATAAGTAGACCCTTTTCTTGTTAAGGGATGATGAGTTACGTGAATAGTAAACTTCGAGGATGAAATTTTATAAGGAGGGGAGAATGTAACAACCCGAAGAATAATGGTATTTAAATAATAAAAAGAAAAGGAAAATGTAAACAGGAACAGAAGGAGGCAGTTGACGACGTTGCATTTTGGATGGGATAATCCCGAGGAATTTTTCAGCTCCTCGTCGACGAACACAGGGTTCGCGTTCGTCAACGACGTTGCATTTTGGATGGGATAATCCCGAGGAATTTTTCAGCTCCTTGTCGACGAACACATGGGACTCGTCGACGAGGGTATAAGAGGAGCTCGTCGACAAGGACAAGATTTGTCGATGAGAAGATACCAAAAGAGGGCTTATGGAAACCTGAAATTCAACGATGAGGGTTGAAGTTCATCGACGAACATTCTACAAGACTCGTCGACGAGGTAACGTGGCTCATCGACGAGGTAATGTGGCTCGTCGACGAATTCCGCAATATAAGTAGGGTTAAATGTGATTTTTCAATTCATTTTCGTGCGCAGAACTTCTCTCTCTCTCTCTCTTACCCTTCAGTTCCTCCTCCTTCTCTCTAAGATTCTAGGATGGATTTTCACCGGTTCGACATTCTGAAGCCACCACAACGCTCCTAGAATAGTTCTCTACAAATCTACTGGAGCGGATCGTCAGTGGGGCTGAGTTGGAAACCATCCCAAATCTAGGGTAAGGCTTTCTACTCAATATTTGGCTTTTTGACAGTTGTAGAAAGCATAGAACGCATAGAAATACTGAACTTTAGTTCTGAGGAATGTTGGTTTCAGCGTGTTGAACGAGGAACCCTACGGGTGCAGGAGTATTTCTCTTAGGGGCTTTTCAGGACTCAGGTAAAGGGATAAACTAACCTAGTATTTTATGAAAAATATGTATACTATTATAGCATTTGATTTCAGGAAATATATATATTTATATATGATTTATATTTGAAAAAATACTGTTGAAAATGATGGTATGTTAAATATGTGAAAAACCTATTAGTGTGGCATGAGTAGAAATTGCTATGAAATGTTGTTTTCTGGGAATGTGTTAGTGATATGGATTTTATAACAGAAAATCGGCGTATGGGCTAAGATTTTTATATTTGTTTGTTGGCGTATGGGTCGAGCTATGTGTATGATTTGTCGGCATACGGGCCAAGCTATGGATATGATTTGCCAGCGTACGGGCTATGCTATGGAAATGATTTGCCAGCGTACGGGCCGAGCTATGGAAATGTTTTGCCAGCATACGGGCTGTGCTATGATATGATTTGCCGGCGTACGGGCCGAGCTTTGGTAAAATGTGAAATACCGGCATACAGGCCGATGATTTTCATGATATACGTATATATATGAAAAATGATATGATTGATTTGATAATTAATGATATGAAATATCCATGTATCACAGTTTCAGTATATGTTATATGATATCAGAACCTGATTTAGGCTAGCACTTGCACGGTACTGTTGCTATGTGTCCATGGTCTTCATGATCATGATATTTGTGTTAACGCCGATGTACGGAGTGGTGTGAGATTGGATGGTTGATGTGGTTTTTAAGAAGTGTGTGAGCGCCCCTAGTGTACGGACCAGGTCTGGCAGACCCATCAAACTTACAAACTGTATTTTTAACTTGGCATTGGTTGGCCAACCATTGTCAGGTCCCGCCTTCGGCTACACAACCCAGTCATGTGGGGGTAATACATGACAACAGTCAGCTAACCTACCAGGAATGTTTTTGTATTATTATTATATGAAATAATATATGTTTTTGAAAATGCAGTATATTCTGTCATGTTTTGATGATATATATGTTTTCCCAGATTTGACATAACAGTTTAATGAATATGTTCTGTATGGTATATGTATAGCATGGAATACTCATGTTGCCACATACTAGTATTAGTTTATTTCCCTTACTGAGAGGTGTCTTACCCCGAATTTTATAAACATTTCAGGAGCCCCTGATAGGAGAGCGGGTAAAGCCCCGCTGATCTAGTACGGTTGGTCTGCCCTTCCAGAAGGGTAAGTGTTTTGATAGGGTCGGATGTATTTTGTGGGATGGCCTTAGATTTCTTTTGGGTTGTGCATTGTGTACATATATATAAAGTGATTGTAGTAACTCTGGTATTGTGATATATGGTATAATGAGGTGTATATGATATATGTTTCCTACTACATAGGCTTCCGTGATGTATTTCTGATGTATCCTTGGTACCCACGGGTCCAAGTGGATTATAATCTGCTGAGATTTGTGATATTGATTTTATTATAAAAAAAATGTGTGGAAATTAAGTTGGTCGTCACACTAAGATTTTGGGTCGGATTCTTACCGGTTTGACGATCCGAAGCCACCACGACACTCCTGGGAAAGTTCTTTTCAAGTCTGCTGGAATGGATCGTTGGTGGGGCTGACTTAAACTTCATCCCAAATTCAAGGTAATGCTTTTTATTTAGTATTTGGCTTTTTCGTAGTTATAGGAAATGTAGTACAGAAGAAATACTAAAACTTTGTTTAGGAAGATATTGTTTTCAGGGTTTTAGATGGGGAACCCTGCGGGTGTAGGACTAGACACTATAGGGGCGTTTTAATAATCAGGTAAGGGAAATATGCTATGCTTGGAATTTTAGAAAATTTATCAATATTATTATTCAGTTTTCCATAATTTTATTATGATTATATTAGGAGATGAAAATTTAAGCATGAGATTTAATTACTTGTGTGACATGAGTTTATTAAAGTTTAGTATAGTATTTATGCAGTTTTGCAAATGTCATGTTTTACAGCTTATTAGCAGGAAAATATTGATATCAGTTTTCAGAAAATATGATTTAAAGTAATATTCAGAATGTCATGACTTCAGATCCATAACACTCAATTATTCAGTGTATTCAATTATTCAGTCAGAAATTCAGATTATGCAGAGCAGTTTAAATATGTTATGGTTATTTCTATATCATGGTAAAACCAGTAAGATAAATAAATAAATATATATATATATATATATATATATATATATCAGTACTAAATAGTATCAGACCCTGTGGAGATATTCAGTCAGATTCAGACAGCAGAGCACGATACCGTTGCTATTTCATATTAAAGTGCAACCACATATCTTAGATAGTATGTGGATTCTGTCTAACTGCGCCAGGAGAGATTGCAGTCACCCCAGAAAGCTAGGTTGAGGTGGCCGGTTAGATGAGATAGAGTAGGAGTATGCCCGAAGAGACTGCAGTGGGCTAGATGGTTGATAAAGATATGTATTGACTTGCCTGGTAGGCCAACCAGAGTAAGCCCCGCCTACGGGCCGCACAACCTTGTCAAGAGGGGTTAAATCATGACATTCAGTTCCCAGGGTATTATCACAGTTGTTTTCATATATATATATACAGATATACGGTGCATCAACAGTCTTATTATAGTATTAGAATTATGTGTGATTAGAAAACTCAGATATCCAGTTATATTTTTAAGCTATAATAAATGTGAGCTGTACAGTATACTAAACTAGCAGTTTTATAGTCTCAAGTACTATAATAGTAGATTTAAATATGTAACTCAATAACCACACACTAGTAATAGCATATTTCCTCTTACTGAGCGTTGTCTCATCTCAATGACTTACCATTTTTTAGGTGAACCAACTAGGCAAGTAGATCAGGCTCTCGGATAGAGGAGTTCTTGCGCTGCCCTTTCTGGAAGGGTAGGTGTTTCTGTGGTGTTAGTGGGTTGGGGGTAGATCCCAGGATTTTGATGGCGTCACTGGGCATTTTTTGATATATATTTTGAGACTTTTTAGATTTCTGGTATTGTATATAGTTGTTTACAGTTTCATATTTACCGCTGCTTAGTAATGTATTGTGTACAGAGTTTACCTCAGTGCTCTTTTAGATCTGAGATGTTTTTAGTAGTATTATAAACAGATTTGCTATATGTTTTAAATATATTAAGGAAAAAAATGGTATATAGTAGCAGGTCGTTACACAAGTGATCCAGTTAGACAAGCAAATCCGACTCGAAGATAGAGGAGACCCTTGTACTGCCCTGCTTGTAGGGTAAGTAATTTTTGGGAAATGTATTTTTGAATAGTTCCTAGGAAATCCGGTGGAGGATTTTGGAGGGATGTGTATATATGTTTGAAAACTACTGAGACTCTGGTAATGTAATTATGGTGATGTAATTTATGTTTTCCGCTGCATAGGTGTTTTTGTTTCTATGGACATTATAGTTGGTTTTATAAGGGGTATTGGAGTAATATAGATTTACAACATATATATAATGGTATGAATTTTTAGGTCATTACAATTTGGTATCAGAGCCTAGGTTGCTAGGTTTTGTAGACTAGTGTACAGTGGAGAACAATACCAAAGTATAGGAATAGATTTGGGAGAGGATGGAAATTGGGATAGATCAGAATTTCAATGAGTTAATGTTGGGAAATTAAGATGAGAATTTAGGGTTCTATTTTTCAGTCTGGAAGCAGGAACTTCGGGGTGGTTTCTGTGATTTTCCTTAGGTGACGATTTTAGGAAAACCATAGTAAACTATCGTCGGTTTCTTTTTCCATATGATAGGACTAGACCTTAAATTAGTGATAGGTGGTATGAGGATATCTTAGTTATATTAATGTAAGACTAGCATTATGAGGTTCGGATTCTCAAAATAATTTGATATTATTACAGGATGGACCCTAGAGGTAGTAGTGCTCGCACTAGTGGCAATGATGGTGTAGAGCCTTCAAGCATGGGCAGCAGGGATTCAGATGCTATTTTGTGCAACATAGCTCAGCAGGTTATGGCTGAGATTGCACGGAGCTCCAAGGAGCAGGGAGGCCTGTTTGCAACCTAAGGGTGTACGATAGAGAAGTTTACCAAGATGAACCCTCCAGCATTTTCAGGAGGAGCTAATCCTACAGTTGCTGAGAACTGGATTCAAGAGATCGAGAAAGTATTAATGGTGTTCTACTACACCGATAAGCTGAGGGTCCTCTATGCCACGTACAAGTTGAAAGGTGAGGCCGGGAGATGGTGGACGACAATAAAATTATTGGAGGAGCAGAGACCCATACCAGTGGCTATGACCTGGAGTCGGTTCAAGGAGGTATTTTTCAACAGATATTTTCCTGCCACTATCAAATAGGTTAAAGTGCAAGAGTTTCTGAGTTTTACCTAGGGACAGATGACAGTTCAACAATATGCAGCAAAGTTCATCGAGATGTCATGTTTTTCTCCTTACATTGTTCCAGATGAGGCTGAGAAGGCAAAAATGTTTGAAAGGGGCTTGAGGTAGGACATCTATAAACAAGTAGCATTTCTAAAGGTGCATGACTTCTCTGAACTAGTAGAAAGGGTCGCAGTATCAGAGGAAAGCAATCAGAGGGATGTGGGAACACCAAGCCAGAGAAAGAGGCCCATGCCTCCGAGTTTTCAGGCGGGTTCCAGCCGGGGCTCAAGGAGAGGAGATCGGTATAGTGGAGGCTAGAGGCAGATGATGGGACATCGTGGTTCTCAGGGTGAGCAAGCTTATCCCACTTGCCCTAGGTGTGGTTGGAGACATATGGGAGAATAACGGGTGGGAGAGAACTTTTGTTATCGGTGGGAGACCCAACCATTTAGCTCGAGCTTGCCAGGGAATTCCTACCAATGCACCACCTCCCAGACCATTCCGAGGATGTTATCAGGTGCCCCGAGGAGGCCAATAGAGGAACACAGCTCCGGCGAGGGTTTATGCACTAACGCAAAGAACGCTGAGGATGTCAAAGACATTGTGATAGGTATTCTTATTGCTTTACCATATAAAGTTTTTGTTTTGTTTGACTCAAGTGCCACCCATTCTTTTGTGCCATTGGGATATGTTAAATTATCTGGGGTTGAGGCATAGCTATTAGATGTTGAGTTGTCAGTAGCCACACCAACTGGATCAGTAGTGAGGTATAGGAGGATACTTAAAAACTATCTAGTGGGCATTCAGGAGAAAATATTACCAGCCAATCTTGTGATATTAGACATGCAGGGGTTCGATATAATATTGGGTATGGACTAGCTGGCAGCTAACTACGCCAGCATTTATTGCCATCAAAAAGAGGTGATCTTCAAACCACCGGGAGAGCAGGAATTTAAATTTATGGGATCGCATGTACGCGTCTCTCCACAATTAGTGTCAGCTATTCAGGTGAGGAGGCTGCTTCAGGGTGGTTATTAAAGGTATGTTGCTTATATAAAGGAGATGCCAAATGAAGAATTGAAACAAGTTGATATTCCAGTAGTCAGAGAATTTCCAAATATTTTTCCATAGGAATTACCTGGTTTACCACCAGATCGAGAGATTGAATTTTCCATGGATTTACTACCAGGGTCAGCATCGATATCTAAAGCGCCCTATAGAATGGCTTCAGCTGAATTGAAAGAATTGAAAGACCAATTGCAGGAGTTGTTGGATAAAAGATTTATCAAGCCTAGTGTGTCGCCTTGGAGAGCACCAAACCTATTCGTGAAGAAGAAAAACAGGACTATGAGGATGTATATTGATTATAGAGAGATAAATAAAGTGACAATCAAGAATAAATATCCTCTTCCCATAATTGATGATTTATCTAATCAGCTCTAGGGGACCCAGGTGTAATATCCTCAAAATTTCTCCATTTTTTTTTTAAATATCTATATAACCATACCTAAGCAGCAGAAATATAAGTCATACAACCACATATACTATACAATACCAGAATTCTATACATACAGACTATAGCTATAAAACATTTCCCTTCGATATCATCTACCTCAAAATACATCTCTGTGCAAAACTTACCCTACAACTAGGGCAACAAAGTAGTCACTCTATCTGCGAGCCTGCTCTGCTCGCTTAACTGACTCACCTAAAAAATGGTAAAATAATAGGGTGAGACAACGCTCAGTAAGTAGAAATATGCTATTACTAGTGTGTGGCATCCGAGTCGTAAAACTATAACCTTAATATATAAAACTGCATAATCTGGAAAATCTGTAAACACGTGTATAGTAGCTTAAAACATTTGTATGATCTGAACTTTCTATCATTTATACTGTTATAACATACTATATACGATAAAAGCTGCAAAACTGTATGCATATACATAACTGTGCTCTTTCCCTATAACTCTGTATGTCATGATTTGACCCCTCATGACAGGGTTGTGCGGCTCGTAGGCGGGACTTAACCTGGTTGGCCCTCCAGGTAAGTCATCATATTCTACACTACCTTAGTCCAGCCAAACTGCTCCCACTCCTAAGCTCGGGACTAGCTGCTACCTCGTCAAACTGGCCCCCTCAACCCAGTGTACCAGGGAGCTGTATCCTCTCCGAGCATAGTTTGACGGTACCCACACACTATCAGAGATGTGTTGTTGCACTCTATCTGTATTAGCAACGGTACCATGCTCTATAAACTGTATCTATCTGTAATCTTTCCACAGGGATATGATACTATATATATACTTTTTTTACTGTTTCATTATGTTTCCAAAATAACCATAACACTAATAATCTGTACTGTAAACACTGTAATATCTGTAACATCTTGATATTATAACTGTATAATATGTCTGTATTTTCTATCTATATAATATGTTTGTATACTCTGAGTGTTATGGCATTTAGGAAGACATAACATTCTGTAAATACTATATATACTGATCTGAATAAACATTTGTGTATGTGTATATATATATATATATCCATCTGTGAAACTATTTGAATAAAAGTGTATATGTACATGTATCTGTCTGTATAACATCATATACTGGGAAATCTATATAAAATTCAACATCAAATAATATCTACTCAGGCCTCATATTCTGTAAAAACTATATAATAATTGGTATATATGCAACTATAAAATTTCTATTAATATAATCAAATCTCCTAACATAGCATATTTCCCTTACCTAGTTCCTAAAAAGCCCTCATTGAACTCTAACCCTATACCCGCAGAATTCTTCACTCAACACCCTGAAAACAATATCCCCTAGAACAAAATATCAGTATTTCCCTAGATATAACATTTCCTACAACTGTAAGGAAAGCATATTCTGAATAAAACACCTTATCCTAAATTTAGTACGAATTTCAAACCTCTTCCACAGATAATCAGCTCCAGTAGTTTGGCAGAGAACTTCGTCAGGAGCGTCGTGGTGGCCTCAGATCTTCAATCCGCTAAGAAATGGGGCCAGGATCGAAAAGTGAAGGTGAGAGGTGTGTTTTAGAGAGAGAGAGAGGGTTTGCATTGAATTTTAATCAAAAAATTTGGGTTTCAACTATTTATAGGGTTGGATTCGTCAACGAGACATGTCATCTCGTCGACGAGCCCTTAAGTAATTTCATCGACGAACCCTAACTCCTCGTCGATGAAATTCAGACTGTCCAAAAACCCCTCTCGGTATCTTCTCGTCAACGAGGCGTGGCTTCGTCGACAAGGCCTACTTATGCGCTCGTCGACGAACTCCCTGTGTTCGCCGATGAGGCCCTGTGTAAAAATCTTCTTGGTTATTACATTCAAAGAGCAACTTCGTCAACGAAGCCTGCTACCTCCTTCTGTTTCTATTTCCATTTCCCTCCCTCTTTATTATTTAAATACCATTATTCTTCAAGTCGTTACACCAGGTCTACCCCAAGATTGACCTTCAGTCGAAATATCACCAGGTGAAAGTTAAAGCAGAGGACATTTCAAAGATAGCTTTCCAAACCAGGTATAGGCACTACAAGTTCTTGGTAATTCCGTTCGGATTGACTAATGCACCGGCAACGTTTATAAATCTAATGAAACGTGTGTTCCATCAGTACTTGGAACAATTTTTTGTGGTATTTATTGATGATATATTGGTCTACTCAAAGAGTTTTGAGGAGCACAAGTTGCAAGTATTAGGGGAAAAGAAGTTGTACGCTAAATTCAAGAAATGTGAATTATGGTTGAGGCAGGGCATGTGATCTCTGAGGATGGCATATTAGTAAATCCAAGTAAGATAGAAGTAGTGGTGAATTTGGTGAGACCGGTGAATATTTAGGATATCAGAAGCTTCCTAGGTCTAGCAGGGTACTACTGGTGTTTTGTGGATGGCTTTTCCAGATTATCGGGTCCACTGACACGACTCACGAGAAAAAATGTGAGATTTGAATGGACCGACGAGTGTAAGCAAAGTTTCCAGGAGTTGAAGTTGCGTCTATTCATTGCACCGGTATTATCTATTCCATCAGGAGAGGATGGATTTGTTATATACAGTGACGCGTCCCAGAAGGGACTCGAGTGTGTGTTAATGCAGCATGGGAGACTTATTGCTTATGCTTCTCGATAGCTTAAAGAGTATGAAAAGAACTACCCGGTACATGATTTAGAGTTAGCTGCAGTGATGTATGCTCTAAAGATCTGAGGCATTATCTTTATGGTGGGAGATGTGAGACATTCACTAACCATAAAAGTTTGAAGTATTTCTTCACCCAGAAAGAATTGAATATAAGGCAGAGAAGATGGTTGGAGCTCATTAAATATTATGATTGCACTATCAGCTACCACCCAAGGAAAACAAATGTGGTGGCTGATGCTCTAAGCCGGAAATCGATGGGATCAGCATTGTCAGCAGTGGAGATTCAACATTCAATTCAGATGGATTTTGAGAGGTTCGGTGTGGAGCTAGTAGAGGATGATCATCAGGAATTTATTGTCAACCTAGTGTTATAGAGTACCTTGTAAAAGAGGATTAAAGCTACTCAGAGAAATGACGCAAAATTATTATAACATATAGATAAAGTACAGGACGAACATAGGGAGGAGTTTAGTATTTCAAATGATTAAGCTCTAAGGTTCTGTAATAGGTTGTGCGTACTTGCAGATGCTGAGATTAGGAGGGCTATCCTAGAGGAGGCACACAGATCCCTTTACACAGTGCATCCTAGCAGTACTAAAATGTATCGATACTTCTAGGAGTCATTGTAGTGAAGCGGCATAAAAAGAGAGATAGCTAAGTTTGTGGAGAAGTGTTTGAAGTTCCAGTAGGTAAAGGCTGAGCACCAGAGACCGATGAGACAGTTGCAGCCACTCCACATCCCTGAGTGGAAATGGGATCATATATCCATGGATTTCGTTACAGGGTTATCGCCGGCGTTGCATAGGCAGAACACTATATGGGTGGTCGTAGACCAACTGACGAAAACTGCTCATTTTCTCCCTATTAAATTCAATTACTTTATGAACAGGCTGGCAGAGTTATACATTCAAGAGGTAGTTCAATCCCATGGTGTGCCAGTATCCATAGTTTTAGACCAAGACCCACGTTTCAGGTCCCGATTTTGAAGGAGTTTACAGGAAGCTTTGGGGTCTCAGTTATCTTTCATCCCGACATTTCATCCTCAAACTGATGGGCAAATAGAGAGGAAGATCCAGATACTTGAGGATATGCTACGAGCTTGTGTGCTGGATCTCGGTTTTAGTTGAACCCAGTTTATGCCGCTAGTTGAGTTCGCTCATAATAGAAGCTACTAGGCCAGCATCGGAATGGCGCCTTATGAGGCAGTATATGGTAGGAGGTGTCGTTCTCCATTATACTGGATTGAAATGGGTGAAAGGCAAGTTTTAGGATCAGAGTTGGTGCAGCAGGCGTATGATAAAGTCCGACTTATTAAAGATAGAATCAGTACAGCTCAAAGTCGGCAGAAAAGCTACGCAGATACTCGCCACTGAAACTTGGAGTTCGATGTGAGAGACCAGGTATTTTTTAGAGTAGCACCGCTGAAGGGAGTTATGAGGTTTTAGAGGAAGGGTAAGCTAAGCCCTAGGTACGTAAGCTCATTCAAGATACTTAAGGGTCCAGTTGCTTGCAGGGGTAGTTTTACAACCAATATTATCCAGGATACATGACATATTCCATGTTTCTATATTGAGAAATTACGTCCCGAATCCCTCCTACGTCATCAGATATGAGGAGTTTGAGCTTAGAGATACTTTAGCATATTAGAAAATACCAGTGCAGATTCTAGATAGAAAAGAACAGGAGTTGAGCACCAATAAAATACCACTAGTAAAAATCCTATGAAGGAATCATATAGTGGAAGAAGTTTCGTGGGAGCTCGAGGAAAAGATACGACATAAGTACCACATCTTTTTAGTGGGGATCAACACTAGTTAGAGAAAAAGAAAAGTAATAGTTTAGATAAGGTGATTTTTGTTTTGATTTCGTTTTATACAGTGCAGGGTAATTGATGTATGTAGTTGTGCTTTGGTTTATAAGATATAGTTGGTCTTGGGAGAATTTTGGTTTGTTGTTGTAATCTACCATAACCGTAAATGTAACCACGATATTCCTCCATCATAAGTGAAGGTAATTAATAAAATAAATAGTGAATTTTTCCTCAGAAGATGGTGTATAGCATAGATAGCAAATTTCGAGGATGAAATTTTTATAAGAATGGGAGAATGTAGAGACCCGAAAAATTTAAATTATGAAATTAATGAAGGAAAAAAGAGAAGGAAAGAAAAGAAAGGAGAAAATAAAGAAAAATAAATTTTAAAGGGGAATCTACAGGGCTTCGTCGACGAGTGCCCTGAGCTCGTTGACGAACTGCCTGATTTGCCTCATCGACAAGGACACATGTCTCGTCAACAAAGAGATACAGGGAGCAGGGTTTCAAAATATTTAGGTTCGGAAACAAGGTTCATGGATTCGTTGATGAACTCCCTTCTTCAGCTCATCAACGAGTCCACGTGTCTCGTCGATGAAGCCACATGGACAGCTGCCAATATATAGTTGAAAATCACATTTTCAACGAAAAATTAGCTCCTTTTCACTTTCTCTCTCTCTCTCTCTCTCTCTCTCTCTCTCTCTCATTTTTGGCTCTCCCTCCTTATCTCTACGATTTCAGTCTCGATTTACCTCATTTCAACAATCAGAACTTACCACTATGATCTTGGGGTAATTCTATACAAGATTGTCGGAGCAAATTGTTGATTTGGAGTTTTTGGGCATCATCCCAAAATCAGGGTAAGTGAGTTATTTTAAGGTTTATATGGTTATTGAGTATTTCTGGACCCAGATTTTGTGTTAGATGAAAATATGCTGAAGGTTGAGTTGATTAAACTAGGGTGTTGTGATTTCAAGGTTTGGGTTTCCGAACACTACAGGAGCTCAGGTAATATTGATAAATAATTAGTAGTTTAGAATTTTGTGGATAAAAGAGATATGTGAGCCTGGGAAAAAGGCGAGTATAGTTATTATTCTGAGTTTGGGTTGATTGAATTAAGAAATGTACATTATTTCAGGGTTTTGAGTTGGTACGCCGCAGGCGTGAGGATAGAGTTGGAGTCAGGCCTCTCAGTCAGTTAGGTAAGGGAAATATGTTATATATTCCAACTAAATTAGATATTTTTACCAGTGAAATATAGTATAAGAATAGGAGTTTTTAGAGTAAAAATTATATAATTTTACATATTATAGTACATGGATCTTATTTATTTAACTGTGTGGCATGAGTAAATATCAGTTCAATACAGAACTTACACAGCTTTCATAGTATCATGATTTAAAGTATATATATAGAAAAAGGTTTTACAAAATTTACAGAATCATGATTTACAGTATACACACAGAAAGATGTTTTACAACATTTACAAAATACCATGATATACAAATTACAGAACCATAGCGTTTAGATATTACAGTTTATTCAGATATGACAGTTTATTAAGATATTACAATTTATTCAGATATTATAATTTATTCAAATATTACAGTTTATTCAGATCAGTTATTATAGTGTTATAGTTAATTCAGTTGAAACAGAATCATGGTAAACTATATATATATATATATAGACACACACACACAATAGTATTATATAGTATTAGACCCTGATAGATCAGATCAGATTTTAGAGCACGGTACCATTGCTATCTCAGTTCAGAGTGCAACCACATATCTCAAATAGTGTGTGGATTTTATGAGTAGTCGATCGTGCCTTGGGAGAGATTGCAGGGTCCCCGGTAGTTTAGGTTGAGGCGGTCGATCTGACGACAGAGGTTTCAGTTGACTTATCTTGATAGGCCAACCAATGTTAAGTCCCGCCTACGGGCCGCACAATCCTATCATGAGGGGTCAAATCATGACCTACAATTATCCATCCAGGGAAGTTTTCACAGTTATGTGTGTATATATATATTTACAAAAAACAGTAGATATACCTATAGATACTAAAAGTATGATTAAATAGAAAGTTCAGAAATAATTGTATTTTAAACCACATAGGTGTGAGTTATATTGTGTTTTATTTTACATTTTATCTCAGTTTCAGTTCATTAAAAATATATTGTTCATGTAAACTCAGTTGTCACACACTAATAACAACATATTTCGTCTTACTAAGAGTTGTCTCATCCCAGTATTTACAAATATTTCAGGTGATCCAGTTAGACGAGCAGATCAGGCTCGAAGATAGATGAGACCCTTATACTGCCCTGCCTGTAGGGTGAGTAATTTTTGGGAGCAGTATTTTTGAGTAGATTCTAGGGGATTTAGTGGAGGGTTTTGGAGGGATGTGTATATATGTTTGGAAACTACTGAGGCTCTGGTATTGTAATTATGGCGATGTAATTTATGTTTTTCGCTGCATAGGTGTTTTTGTTTCTATGAACATTATAGTCGATTTTATAAGGGGTATCGGAGTAATATAGTTTTACAGCATATATAAATGGTATGAATTTTTGGGTCGTTACATGCGTGATGAGTAAAGCTCTAGAGTGGTCATTAGTGCTAATGAAGTATGGACTGCTAAGCTGTTATGGATCAACATGGTTTGATTGACGGTTTGAGGCTATTGAATTGGTGTTTTGGTTTTGATTTTGATTGATGCCTTGATCGTAATTGGTAGAATCAGTTCGAGCCATTAAGACCAACCTGGCTTTGATACCATAAAACTGATTGAAACAAAATGAAGAGAGCACAGGAAGAAGAAAGAGCTGCACAGAAAACAGAGGAAAGCAATATGGTGCTGAAGGAGCTTCAAGAATTCATCTCATTTTCACACACTGAACTGTACACCATGATCAGAACAAATAGGGAGAGGGAATAACAGAATTACAGCATCTCGAGCATATACAATTGACCAAGCAAAATTGATAACAGAAAGGGAATAATATGAACAGAAAAATAGATTTGTTCAAGTCATTCACGTGGGTCCCTTTCTTCAGATTTCTAGTGTGAGCTAAGGAGTTGAGCTGGAGTCTGAGCTGGCTGAGGTCTGGGCATCCTCAATTCGTAACAGGGTCTGCAGGAAGTACTGCAACAGGCTAGTGCAGATGAGAGGCAGAGACAGCCACAGCTGCCTCTTCACTTCTTCTTTGATGTCCTCTCTTCTAATTATAAACCCATCAACCCTCATACTCTCTCCAAACCCATTTTCTTCTGCAATACCGAGAATCAGAGGAGACCTCAGAGACGCATTTTGGGTCTCTCTCTCCATTTTCTTGGCTGCAGGTAGGAACTGAACCAAACCACACACACAGACACACTGATGAGAGAATGAAGAATTGAGAAGGACATTGTATATGAGGTTGGTTCTTCAGGTGTGATGATAGAGTGCCCATCATTAATTTAGACGGGGCAATGGGGGGAGGGTGGAATGGTAATTTCAACAGGGACAGAGTTTGCCCGCTGGACCATACACAGAATTGAAAACAATGATTAGGTGTGAAGGGTAGGCTGGGGAGGAGGTGCCTCACAGCCTCGTGCTCATAGGGGGCTTCTGCGACACCGTTTTGGAGTCTGCCCTGTTTGTCGCTCAGTTAAACCCTGATTAATATTTTAAATTTCTAAATCTTAGCTCCTAGTTAAGACAAAACATATAATTCTCTTCTCTATCTAAAATTTTTTGAGCTAATTTTGTGTTGGACCATCTACTATAATTATTGGATTGTGCTAGAATTCGGATTTTGACATCATGTGAGATAAAAGATGTAGAAAATAGGTAATGTGATTTTGATGATTTTTAACATGGCTTTCTATAGGCCCCACTTGAATAATTGTTAAGTTAGACTACCTAATTATGTTGCATTCTAGAAAACTAATCTAACGTATTCTTAAATTTTTTGAATGGTTTTAAATTCAAAATTATCATTGTCGACGTAAAGTTTAGTATGAGGTGCTGATGAGAGGGAATGACCATCCCCAAACAAGAAAGGAAAATCCATGAAAAAAGGGTAAAACGGGTAAAAACAAAGTTGGCATCTTATGTTTTTGAAAACATAGGAAAAATAAAGCAAAATCCTGTCAAAAGTTTGCGAAAATTAGTAAACGAGTTCGATTTATGTAAGAGGAAGGTATTAGCACCTCCAACAAGACATGTCGGAACTGATATTTGAACACTCAAATTAGGACCAACTTAGATTCCAAAAACCGAAGTACCCCTGACCAAAAAAAAAAAAAAAACCAGAAAAGAATAAATTTAAAAAAAAAAAAAAATGGTATCAAATAATTAGCTTGTCTTGCCTTGGCTGGCAGCCCCTTCACTCTGAACTCTGATTCACGCGATGTTGAGATGAACTTAACTAGATGAATGGGTCAATGGGAATTTCACATCTAGCATGTATGCACGCCTTCTTATGGTAATTGGAATAAAACATAAGAGACATCAGCTAAAATGAGACTTGGGCTGCCTACGTCAGCACATGTTTATTTAGACAAAAAGAGAGAAGATTGCAAAGATTTTGAAATTAAATTAAGTGACTTGCTGTGAAAAATTCAAAAAACAAAAAAAAAAAAAAAAAAATTTGTAACCTCAATTTTAGTCAATGTGACCATGTACACATTTAACCCATCAGGTAGGGGTAAAACTCAAGTTGGGTGAGCCTCCAATTTATAGGCCAAAATAAATACAGGTTTTTTTCATTTATTTGCCTTTTGAAGCATTATATTAATGCTTTTAAATTTTAAAATTTTAAAATTTTAAAACTAATATTTTAAAATTTTACTGGATTACTTGGGCTTTCCATAGACAACCTAAATAGAAATTATCACTCGACTTATTCATGTTCTTTCATTTCAATATGATTTCATAATCAGCCAAGAGTAAAATACACAATTTGGGTACAAACCAAAAAAGGGCAAGGCTTAATAATTTTTTGCAAAAGAAAAAATTTGAAGTTCGTTTTATAAAAAATAAAATTCTAAAAAGAAACTCGCACACAAATGATGAGGGAAAATTACCCCTGACATAGAAGTAGCCATTGGTGAAAAGGTGTTTGTTGTGTTGCATAATATAGAGCATCAATTTTGCAGATTTAGTGTAGGAAAACAACAAGGGGAAATGTGTTTAAAATAATGTGCGTGTTGTAAACATGCTTCTACTTTGATTAATCTTTCTTCAATGAAGAAAATGTTATGTGCTGGATGGACTCTGATCTAGATTGAAACCCTAGTAGAGACTCCAAAGTTTTGGGTTCAACATCCCCATGATAATGGGGGCAACAAATGAAGAAAATACAGCTATAAAGCTACTTTCCAAGCCAATACTGGAGTTAAATCTCAACCAGTTCCCTTAGCTCTATAGATAATTGAGGAAAACTGTTGTATACAATATTTTCTCAGTCACGCGATGCCTCTCTCCAAAAGAGATGTTTTATTACTACAAAAGAAGAAAAATGGTGTAAGCTGGATGGAGACAGATTGGATGTTCATAGTGATTTCAAATGTCCTCTGAAAGCATTAATTTTAAATCTTAAAAATAAATTTCAATACAATTTTATATCCATCATATCCAAATCTAATACAACTCCGAATTCAGAGCTTATCCAAACATAGCATCATTGTGAAACATGACCAAAATTTAGAGCACTGGAAATTTGATAAACAGCAAAAAATTGTCACATGTTCACCCTATAGTATTGAATTTTTTTTCCACTAATATAGGAAAGCAACAATCTCATGAAGCTGTGGATCCAAATTGCAATATCATCACCAAAAAAGGCCGAGGTAGAAACCAAATATTTAATAAAAAATGACATAAGATCAAATAGAATAAAATCAAATTTATCACTAAAATTAAATTTATCACACATTCTCCATTCTCTTCATCCCTTCCGAGTGTTAGATCTTAAAGCCCTTCAATATGAAAATTCCTGCATTCAAAACAATTTAAGAATTTTATCCCGAAATACAAGTGCCCAAGTCAAAATTCAAAGCAAACATGTTCATGTTTCCTTGTCCCAGGACCAGGAGAATATAACACCAACAAAAATTATGTATCTGGAAAGAAATCAATTCATGGCACTACGTCCTTTTGCAGGCAACCCCATATTCAAAATTTCATTTATCAAGGCATAACATTCCAACAAAAACCAGCTGAAAGATACATTTACCCTCCAAAATAGTAGAAACCATAAAGTTTCTCTACTGGGCAGTCTGAATTCCTTTAGGGGCCACAAAGAGCTACAATTCTCAAGTAGAAAAATAGTGCGAAATTGTGCATCCGCACTACCATATTTATGAAAATCTCGACAAAACACACGATTATGAAAATCTCAGCAAAATACTTGATTTGGTATCTTCAGTCGTTATTTAGTAAGGCTTCACTGGTGTTCGGAATTTTTCTCCAGCATAGACTGCAGCAGATCCAAGTTCTTCTTCGATCCTAAGAAGCTGCAGTAGAGAAAATGCACCAAATGGTTTTACTCCACTCATGTAACACCCAAATCAATAAAGGATGCATTTAGAAGCATGAATTTCAGAGTTAGATCTGATTTATGTAGGCTTGAAAAAAATTCAACATAATTTTATAACGTCCAAAATCCAAATAAATCCTAAACCCAAAATTTGAACTCCATGCTCCCAAACGCAGGGAAAGTGTACTAGATGCATCAATAATTCAATAAATTCAAAATAAATAAATGGATAGCTTATAACACCTCCTAGTTCATCTGGAAGTCACTACAAGCTCAGATATATATATATATATATATATATATATATATATATATATATATATATATAGAGAGAGAGAGAGAGGCTCAAATTATATCTGGCGAAGTGCACTAGGTTGCCTACCCATCATGATAAAAGATGTAGCATGAGTTTGCCCCCATGAGACATCATTTACAGAGCGTTGTCTGGTGTGGGAACTTTTTAAATACAATAGGCAAGCAATACTCTCCCAAAAAGACCAAATAAACAATGTTAATACCATGACAGATTTTTACAGTGCAGTCTCCTGATAAAAGCTTTTGACAACGTAATAAACAAGCCAGATGTGCTCCCAGAAAGACCAACTGAACAATGCCACAATCATGAGATGCTATAACCATTCTACTCTAAACATGTTACTTTGGCATCATTCTTTCTAAGGTGTATAAACACTGAAAATCAGAATGTGGAAGCATCACATCACTCATCTCATATGATGTAACTAGCATGGTGCAAACAATACAAGTGCCCCAGATGAATCAAGTAGAAAAAGAAGTTTTACCTGATTGTATTTAGCAAGGCGCTCAGATCTGCAAGGAGCACCAGTCTTAATCTGGCCCTGTTCCACCACATGCCAATGTCAGATGACAAAACTTTAAGCCATATCACAACACCAACAGAGTCCCATAGGCTTGAGTTTAAATGCTATTGTTTGGTTGAGCCACAAAAAAGCAACTTGATTTCGCAAGGCATTGGAAATTCTTGTAGTTCTATACATATGATCTGTAAGAAAAGGACTGGGACCTACTACTTATACGCTCATTATGTATAATTTTTGAGGGGATGTGTGGTCAGAAGAACACTCTGCATTTGTTTTGATGTTACTCCACAAGCTTAGATGATGATATGCATTTTCTATTAATTTCTGAACAATAAAATTCCAGAGCATCCTCACATCAGGCGGTCAACAAACTGCCATGCCAATGTCAGATGACAAAAATTTAAGCCATATCACAATACCAATCTTGTCCCACAGGTTTGAGTTTAAAAGCCATTGTTTGGTTGAGCCACAAAAAAGGTAACTTGATTTCTCAAGGCATTGGAAATTCGTGTAGAATACATATGATCTGTAAGAAAAGGACTGGGACCTACTACTTATATGCTCATATATAAATATAATTTTTAAGGGGACGTACGGTCAGAAGAACTGTGTGCATTTGTTTTGATGTTACTCCGCAAGCTTAAATGATGATATGCATTTTCTATTAATTTCTGAGCAATAAAATGCCAGAGCATCTTCTCGTCAGGCTGTCAACAAACTAGCCAAGCATGCTTATCAAGTACACCATACAGCGCACACCCAATTCCGCCCGCTTGTCTTATGCTTTGCTTACGCAATCAAACAACAGAAGATAAAAACAGAGGAAGCAAAAGAAACAAAGAGGCAGAGAGCAGAGATTGGGGGCACTCACCGTAGCCAAGCCAACTGAAAGGTCAGCAATGAAAGTATCCTCAGTTTCACCGCTGCATTAAACCACCCACAACATGAAAATCCTCTCTACTTTTTTGGAGGGGGAGGGGGAGGGGGGGAACCAGAAGGTGGAAATTTTTCCATTTTTCTCATGTTTCACGGGAAAACAGATTAAGCGGAGGAAAAAAGACGCAGAGAAGAGATATTGTATTACCTTCGGTGGCTTGCCATGACACCCCATCCAGCACGCTTAGACATTTTAACCGCTTCAATGCTTTCAGTCACAGAACCAATTTGATTCACCTAATATTCCAAAATGGAAGATTGAGATATTAGACTTTTGCCAACAGAAGAAAACAGAAAAGCATAAATTACACCTAAGCTTTTTGTTCCATACATTTAAAGTCTATCATTGGCATAGTTTTCAAACTCGAGCTTATAATGTCAATCACTCCCCCCAAAAAACATTTTTCCCTTCTTCCCCAATAAATTTAGTCTCTTAATGACATGGAACATCATGCATTTCAGAAGTTTGCAAAAATGTAAGTAAACAGCAACCATCCACAAAACTACAGAATCAAATAAAGCACAGTAATATATCCTAGGTTATGATCTAGCCTCTCCAGATGAAAATGACAGAAGCAAATATACCTTCAACAGAAGAGCATTGCAAGACTTCTCATTGATTGCTTTCTCTACACGCTGTGACGACAAAAAACTGGAGTTAGTATTCCATACATACGTGCTTTTTTTGGATGTAATATTTATTATTTATCACCTTAGGATTTGTAACAAGGAGATCATCACCAACAATCTGCACTTGGGTGCCAATTTCAGCAGTCATCTTAGCATAGTGCTCCCAGTCATCCTGATCAAATGGGTCTTCTATGGAGACAATTGGGTATTCATTCACAAATGACTTGTAGACATTTTTCAAACTGTCTCCTGATATTTTTTGTGATCCATCATTGTTCTGCAAACAGAATCACATAATCTAGTTAAACATTAGGGGCTTCAAAGTTCAACACCCCCCCACCCCCAAAAAAAAGGACCATTCAGGATTTTTTGAAAAAAAAAAAATTTCCTTGACCATTTTTCCTTCGCACATAGGATTAAAACCAACTAGATTGCAAAGTCACAGAGTTCATAAAAATAATAATAAAATAGAAAATCATTAAGAACTTGAGACATGACAAAAAGGAATTTTTAAAAGCCAACCATGGTTACATGTTACCTCTTCCTTGAAATTCAAATCATAGGTGTGATCCTTGCTGTCATAGAACTCTGAAGCAGCAACATCCATTCCAATAACGACCTGCCAGGAAAGCCAGAAGATTAATCCAATATTTATATAAAAACCTTTAGCATCACAACCACAGAAATGAGACCATGAGATCTTACTTTCCCAGTATATCCAGCTTTTGCTATAGCCGTCTTCAGCAATTCAAGGCCCTCTTTGTTTTCCTGTAAAGAACACACACATTTCAAGTACTAAAAATATTTTTTTACTTTTAACTGAGTCTACTTGCATGTTTCCTTGAATATATCATTTGCAGGCTAAAGAAACAATTAAAATGTTTACAAGGCAGACAACACAAATAGTACCAAACCTGAATATTAGGAGCAAAGCCACCTTCATCACCAACATTAGTAGCATCCTGACCATATTTTTTCTTAATAACAGCCTGGAAGAACAAACACGTAGGGAAATGCAATAAGCCCTCAGAATGGTAATATACCACCAAAAAAAAATAAATATATAAACAAAACAACAAGAAAAAATCAAATTCCCACCTTCAAATGATGATACACTTCTGCACCCATCTTCATGGCTTCCTTGAAAGAAGATGCCCCAACAGGGAGAATCATAAATTCCTAGGGAAGGTGAAAACAGTTGAGCATAAACACAGCAAAGGGGCATTAATGTTGCACAATAAGATTAAACACGAGGGTTACCTGCATTGCCAGTTTATTGCCGGCATGCGAACCCCCATTGATGACATTGAATGCAGGTACAGGGAGCACTAAGGTTTTGTTCCCAGCAAGATTGGCAATGTGCTGCGCAAAAGATAATAATGTAAGTAAGCTTATATAAACAGTCAAGAAGGAATAACTCACACAAATGAGGAAAATGCTACCCCTGAAAAATACCTGGTAAAGGGGAATTTTTTTCACACTAGCTCCTGCTTTACAGACAGCAAGGGACACAGCCAATATTGCATTAGCTCCAAGCTGAGACCATTAGAAAATGGAGAAAATCAATAAGTTTCAATCCAAAAAGGATCTCAACAACATTGGCATTTTTTATACTTCAAAAAGTGACTTATAAGCAGAGAACATATGATACCTTCTGTTTGCACCAACCCCATTCATTAACTGTTCCATCAAGCTGTTGTACCATGAAATTGTCAAGTTTAACCTGTTCTGTTGGATCCTGTAGAAGAAAATTTGAAAAGGTAAAAGGAACATACATACATCAACAATCAATCATCTGAAAAAATTCAACGGCCACTATTAAAACTGCAAGAGATGTACCTTGCCGATCAAAGCAGGTCCAATAATCGAATTGACATTCTCTACGGCCTGATCCACAGATAAATATGAATTAATTAAGATTTAATGGTAACTTTTAATTCACTTCATCCCTTCACCACATCAACAAGCATGCATGCTCTTAAAACAATTTTTGGTTTCAAGTTGGCTCCAAGTAGGGATTGATGTCTCTCACAACCACTTAACGCGTCCCACCCCTCCCCCTGGGTGGGATCCAAGAAAATAGTTACTTTTAGTCTTTGAAAGGGAGGGAAGTAAAGAAAATTCTTCAATTACTGCAACAAATTTCCAGATCTAGTAGAATTTAGGTTCTATTTTTTGACTTAAAAAAGGCTTTCTAAATTAAATTTTCCTTTTGCAACAGCAATATATTTGTGTTACAAAGAGAACAGTTCAATGGAAAATGATTTATTTTAAAAGAGGATTTAGTTTTATTGGGTTTAAAATTAAGTGAAATTCAAGATGCAACATATCAGTTTCCCTTCTTTTTCCTGCACTTCCAGAACAAATAAGCAGTCCCTTTCAAGCTAAGAAAGTGCAGGAATGAAGAGAAACTAGTAGGTTCAATCTCAGACTTCTCATAATTTTGAACAGCATCTTCAAGCCATGAACATTTAAACGTCACAACAATCAGATCATAATGAACTGTACACCACTCTGAGAATCTCCATTTCAAATGAAAAAATAAATAAAAAAACAAGTTAATTACCTTAAAAACCCCTTTCCCCATGTAGTCTGATCCTCCATCCCTCAATTCCAAAGCTTCATAGATTCCTTAGAAAACCATAAAATGTTTTCAGTTTTCACAATAAAATACAAATATGACTGCAAACATTCACAATCCGCCTGAGTAGAACAACGAATGTTGGAAGGCAAACTGTTCAAGGCTTTTATGCTCAATTTAAGATTTCAGAAGTTGCATTAGAAGCATTTTATGAGCCATAAGGAATGTAACAAATGCAAATCAGTCTTTTCTTGAGATGTCAGACTTCAGAAGAATATTTGCATCCAAATTCACACAGCCCCACACCTAGATGATTAAGGAAGCTTAAGAAAACAAGTAAGCTCAGTAAGTTTAAAAATTTATGCAAAATTAATACAGATTATTTTAAAAGGTTCGAAACAAAAATTCACAATTTAAAAGTCTTAAGACTTCCCAATAATTATTTGAAAGAAGAAGAAGAAGAAGAAGAAGAAGAGAGCAGATGCTTCCATATTACCTGTAGAAGCACCACTTGGAACAGCAGCCCTACATACGGTGCCATCAGAAATTGTAACATCGACCTGGATCAAGTCAGTAGCTAATTAGTAAATTAACAAGAAATAACTCATTTCCAAATTTCTTTTAAATGAACATCTCCATTTTAATCGACTGGCTGCCAATCCGACCCTCCTGCACTTCGACCCGAAGTCTAGCAAGTCGGATCCAAATCAGCACTCCAGCCTCATCCATTAACCCTTACATCACGAACATTATACATCACTGATAATAACCATAAGACCAGAACAGAACATGAGCTGCGTGTGCGTCATTCGCACGCAAGTTTACAGATATTTAAGCATAGCAGTTCTTAAATATCATTTTCCTAGCCCTTACTACAGTTTCTCAGGAGCCAAACGGGTAAAATCAGTGGCGAAATCATTTCCAAGTGTCTAAAACACAAAGAATAACAAACTGCATCTATACTGAGCTCAAAAATCAGAAACCAGAACAAGAACAACGAAAGGTGTACGAATCAGAAAAGAAAAGAATAGTTCAATAGATCCGAATGGCGGAATAGAATAAAACGTACTTCTACGGTGGGGTTTCCACGGCTGTCGAAGATCTGGCGAGCTTTCACGGCCTTGATCGTTGCCATTGTGATTTTTCCTCCTGTTTCTCGGTGTTATCGGTGACTTTTTCTCTGAGAAAATGTAACGCGAGGAAGATAGTGATTTAGGAAGGTTTATTATATAGCGAGGGCTCTAAGATCTGGACCGTTGAATTGTCAGATCACGAGAAGCTCGGGGTACCAGCAATGGTAAAAAAAAAAAATTGAATATTCCTTTTGGATGCTCCTAAGACCAAAGACATACATTTGATTTTTAGGACACATGTATTAACTAATTTATTATTTGAATCTAAAAAAATAATATTTCAAAATTTAATATAGTGAATGGTTGATAATTTTTAAAAATTTTAATAAAGGAATAAAGGTTTCAATCTTTAATTTCTTTTAGCATAAAAAAATATTAATTTTTGATATTTTAATTTGTGAAATAAAATGAGGTATGAAGGAAATTTAATGTAACATACTAAAAGTTTGAATAAAGTTAGTGATGAAATTAATGTTTCATTTAAATTAATAATTTTGATTAAAGAAAGAAAAATTATTATCGATTATAATTTTTTTGTATATTTTTTTGCCTTCTTTTAAAATTTTTTAATAATCAAATATTAAAAAATATATTCTTTCAAATTTTTCTTCCCAATTCCATTTTTATGTACCAAGCATAACATCTAATTAGGGCAAATATTTACTCAATAGCTCTTCATTTATCGAGGGATACTACCTTTTGTTTTGTGTAATTAATTAAATCTAATAAATTTAATGCTTAATTGTTGTTGTCTTTAAAAAAATTTAATGTAAATTAATTAATAATTTTTAAAGACTCAACTCAATTGAATATAAAATAAATCATGTTATAAATTGAACTAATGACCCCTGATTTGGTGCCGCCTATGTGGATTCAAAGGGATTGTCTAAAAAAAAGTTTTAGGTAATTAAAAAAAAAAATGTATAAAATACTCACCTCCCATGAGATTTATTAAAATGGCAAAGACCTCCTTGAAATTTTTAAAATTTCACAGGCCTCTCCTCAAGTTCGAATCTATGAATATCCATAATCTATCATGTCAACTTTTCTGCTAGTAGTGAAACAGAAGTAAAAAAAAAAAAACCCACTTATGCCCTTAACCCTTGGAAGTTGCTAACTTCTTAAACATGATATGGTTAAAATATTTTTTTCCTTTTTCGCCCTTATTTGCATAATATATATAAAAAAATTCTCATTTAACCCTTAATTATATGCTACCAACAAATGGAAATCAATCTTCAATTTTACACTTATATAAAATTGAAACATAAATAGTAAATTTTTATCTGTTGTTGCTTTAAAATTTAAAACTCCCATCCAATTTCCTACTATTTTACCTGCCATTAGAACAAAATATATAAAGTATATTTCAAATAATATATACAAATTCGGCGACCTATACGTTGAGGACATATTTAAAAAAATAAAAGAATTTCACGTATAGAGAAAGCTAGAATCTCCGCACGAAGGGCATATTTGAAATATATATATATTTTGACTTCAGCTTGTATAGCAATAGAAAGTTAATATAATGCGATATGAGTGCCCATAAATTTAAATTTAAATGGAGATTTATGAAATTTTAAAAGGAAAAAATGTTAGTATCCTTTGTTTTAAAAAATTAAAAAATAAAAAAGAAAAAAATAAGAGTAAACTAGGGGTGGCAAAAATGAACAACGGATTGAGTTTGGATGGATCATAAACGAGTCAAGTTAAACAGGTCAGGATTGGGTTGACTCGTTTATTAACAAATGACTATTACGTAAACTCAAACTCATCTGTTTAATAAACGGGTTATCCATTTTAAAAATATAATTTATTTATTTAAAAAAATGTTCAATATTTTATATAAAAGGACATATTTAAAAAAATAATAATTCATTTTGTTTTTAAACAGATCATAAATGGATCACTTGGGGGTGATTCGATCCAAACTTGTCTAGCTGATTTAATAAACAGATCGGGTCTGAATTGACCTGTCTATAAATAGGTCAATTTGTATTACACTTAAACACGATTTAAATAAATGAGTCGATGCGTTTTTCCACCCCAAGTAAAACCCATTGTCTTTAAAAAAAAAATTATAAACAATAAATGATCGACGCGTGGATGGAGTTGTGGAAAAGAAAAAAAGGTGTTTTTTTGGGAATTCGGGAGAACCCAGATTTTTTAAAACAGAAGGCTCTCAGCCTGTTTTAGTGCGTTGATTGTTTTCGCAGTGCAGACTTTTTTTTATTTATTGTTTTTTGAAATTGTAGTTGGTCAAATTTGCAGCAGTTTTCGTCGTCAAAGACAGAGATAATTGAAATTTCTCAATGGCCACCACTCTTTCTAGAGGCAATCTGCCGGATGTATGGATTTTTCCTTGCACCAAGATTTAATAATTTTTTGTATTATATATAATCTTAGATGCAATAAAATCTCTGTTGAAATTTGAAGAAAAAAAAAAAGTGCACAAAAAATTTTTTTGTGTATTTTTAGATTTGAAAATGTAATTCTTTCCATGATGACCGGTCTAATGCTAGATTTCCAACATTAAAAGTATTTTTTTATTATAATAGTCGTGGATATCGCACGTGTTTTTTCTAAAATTTAATATTTATTTTTTAAAAATATAATTAAGAGTTGAAGGATATTTAAGTTTGTTTCAAATAACAATTGTATTCAATTATAAGGACATTTTAGGATAGTTATATATAGTTATTGATACCGCTAAAATTGGTACGCTCAAATTTGACAAATATATGTCCATGGAAGTAGGCGGCCGTAAGGTCAACCTTGGGTGACGTTGGGTATCTCGCATAACTCTCACTAAACTAATCAATAATCCTTAGTGCACTTACAGAATTTACAATTGATGGCTTACATAATCACCCGTAAGTTACTTACAACTAGGGGTGTAAACGGTTCGGTTCGGTTTGGTTTTTGCTAAAATCGCCAACCAAACCTAACTCCTCGGTTTTCAAAATGACTGAACCGAAATCAAACCATATACCATCAGTTTATGAACAAATCAAACCGTGAACTTTGCGGTTCGGTTCGGTTATTTTCAATTTTACCAAATTTTGAACTATCAAAACAATACTAATACTTGAGTCTTGGTGCATCAACAGCCACAACCCATTATGGCATTATATAACTCCTGGGCCAAGACTTTAATTGCAAAGCCCAAACCATGAGCCATGTTAAAAGGAGGATCCATATATAATATAGAAGGTGGGGATACTAGTTCACTTCCCATTTCCAACCGATGTGGGATGGCTAGCATGTGGTTCCTGCATGTGCCTTTACAAATCTGCTTGCCCTCTTCGCAGTTCACTGGTGGCCTCTCTCTCTCTCTCTCTCTCTCTCTCTCTCTCTCTCACAAACACACACAGACAGAGATGGGGGTGTGCACTGCACACCAAGACGGTGAAGAAATCTTCTCGGCATGTGATCGAGATGTACTACTCTTGCATAGTCGCATGACCCTGGATTTCCACAACAAGTTCTGGATCTGTTTCACCAACAAGAAGATCATCCAAGAAGTGGCCATTATCCCCACCAAGCGCCTCTGAAACAAGATCGCCGGCTTCTCCACCCACCTCATGAAACAGATCCAAAAGGGTTCTGTCCGAGGCATCTCTCTCAAGCTCCAAGAAGAGGAGTGCGAGCGCCGCATGGAGCCATGGACTTCGTCCCAGAAATCTCCGCCATCCAGACCGACCAGAGTTGGTTTCTCGCTGACGACTGGTGATCCAACACCAACAGGCATCATCTATAATATAAAATTATACAATTATTTTTTATTAATTCAGTTTTTGGTTTTTTCGGTTTGATTTTGGTTTGGTTTTCAATTTTTCGGTAAATTTTGTACACCCTACTTGCAACCCATGTCTTGCTTGTAACTCGCTTTAGACATAATGGTACCTCATGAATGTCAAACTGGGAAAAGGTCTACCCTCATTACTATAAAAAGGGGATCTCAAAGGGAGGTAAGCATCTCATTCCAACTTATTTACATTTACTATTGCAATTTGTTGACTTTTTTAGTCCGACTCCTAGTTTTGATAATGACAAACCGCAAGTTACCTATGCTTGTATTTAGTGATTGAATAAGTTATAATTCAACACGCACATAAGGGGACAGAGAATGGAAGCCAGAGACGCATAAAGCTCATATGATCGGGCATTGTCCATGAAAATTAAGAGCAAAGAAGATAAAGAAGACATTTGTTTTTAATTTGTATTGCATTTAAATTTGGTTTGTAATATAATGCATTGCATACATGATATGGATGAAAAACTCAATATAACCATAGACTGACCGTAAGGAACCAAAGGACGTTGGATTTTTAGGGTCATAATTATGGCAAAAAATTATGTTTTGAATAGCCCCGATCGTTTGAACCCTTCTAGTAATAATCAACTTGGTCGACCGAACCTCTGTTGGCTAAAAAAATCAAAAAGTTGACTAAACCATAGTCAACCGAACCATCTAGAAGTCAACATGTTTATGATACCCCGTGAAAGAAAGGCTTAAAAAAGATTAGATGTTATTACCTATATCAACAAGGTACACATTTCTTTTCAGGAGCCTTCCTATAAGAACTCTACGGTTAAGCATATTTGGCTTGGAGTAATCTTAGGATGGGTGACCTTCTAAGAAGTTCTCTCAGGAAATGTGTGAGTGAGGACAAAACATACTGAAAATGACACGTGTTGGTATGTGGGGCCAGTCATTAGTCCAACAAGGTCGACCTCCCTATTGTCTGGTCTAGGTGGAGGAGGAGAGATGCAGTACTCCGTAACAAACCTAGGTTGGGGCATTACAAATGGTATCAGAGCGTTTACCCAATCAAAAATGTGATGAAATTCACATTGCCTGAGTTTGGAAATGTGGGTTCACAACGAGGACATTGCATTCAATACGTATGGGAGAATGTGATACCTTGTGGAAGAAAGGCTTAAAAAGGATTAGATATTATTACCCATATCAACAAGGTACACATTTCTTTTCGAGAGCCTTCCTATAAGAACTCTACGGTTAAGCGTGCTTGACTTGGAGTAATCTTGGGATGGGTGACCTTCTAGGAAGTTTTCTAGGGAAGTGTGTGAGTGAGGACAAAACACACTGAAAATGACATGTGTTGGTCTGTGGAGTCGCTCATTAGTCCAATAAGGTCGACCCCCCTATTGTCTAGTCCAAGTGGAGGAGGAGAGATGCAGTACTCCCTGGAAGACTTAGGTTGGGGTGTTACAATGTTGACTTCGCTTGGTCGACCATTCTTCTTTTGAACTTATCGTCCTCGATCGACCAAAACATAAAGAGTCTGACTCCCAACTACCTAGTCGACCATTTGTGTAGTTTAAATTAGGTTGGGTCAACCGAATCTAGTTGAGTAGCTGACAGTCCTTGTCTTGGTCGACCGAACCCACGAAGGGGTTCAAAATCGCCCTAAGACGTGTTGGAATTAGTGTATTCCCAATAGGGGGTGAATTAGGTATTTAAATTTTTTCTCTGAGACTCAATTTAACCAACAGTCAATAATACACAACCTAAGGTCTTTCTAAGCAAATATTAATTACTCAACAAGAATTTAATTAAGTAAATAATCAAAGCATATATAATAGACTTAGGAAGATGAAAATAGGATATAAGAATTTGAGAGGTTATTTTAACTAATCATCTTACTAATTTTGAGTTATGAGGGAGTATATATAGACTTGGGTGAAAATATGACAGTTGGGGATATAAGGGGCATTTTTAAAAATGTTTAATTATGTTTAATGAAAAATAACTATGTTTTACTGTGGTAAAAAATTTTCTAACCCGAGACGTTTGGTCGACCACTTTAATAATAAGTTTGGTCAACCGTGGCAATTTTGAACTGAAGATATGGTCGACTGTCTCAAGATGATTTTGAACCCTTCGTAAGTTCGGTCGACCATGGCTAAGGTTTGGTTGACCTCTCATATGGTTCAATCGACCGTGGCTAATTTGAACTACACAAACGGTCGATCGAACAGTTGGGGGGTTAGACACGTTCCGGTTCGGTTGACTAAGGACGATATGTTCTTTTAGAATGGTTGACCATGAGAAGTCAACTTGTTGACTTCTGACCGGTTCGGTCAACTAATGCTTATACTTTGCTAAGGATTCGGTTGACGAAGATAGTTGGGGGTCGGACTCTTTATGCTTCGGTCGACCAGGGACGATACGTTCAAAAGAAAAGCGGTTGGCTGAGCAAAGTCAACATGTTGACTTCTGGATGGTTCGGGCGATCGTGGCATTTATATTGCCACAAGTTCGGTCGACCATGGCTTAGTCAACTTTTTGACTTTTAGCCAATAAAGGTTCAGTCGCCGAAGTAGGTTATTGCCAAAAGGGTTCAGTCGACCGGGGCTATAGAGACCCGAAGAATTATAGTAATTAAATAATAAAGGAAAGGAGGAGAAAGGAAATTCAAAAGGGAGAAAAGCAGGGTTCGTCAACGAACCCTTCGGTTTCGTCAACGAACCCTTCGGTTTCGTCAACAAACTCCCTATTGGATTCGTCGCACGCCACGTGTCCCATCGACAAAAGATTACCTAGAGGAGTAATTTTAGGGCCTAAAATTTGTCGATGAAGGTTATGAGTTCGTCGACAAACTCCCTTATTGACCTCGTCAACGAAATGATGTGTCTCATCGACGAAGCTAGTTGTATAAATAACTCAAACTCTGATTTCAGCGAGCAATTTAGCATGAAAACTCCTTTTCTCTCTCTAAACTTCATCCTCCACTCCTTCTCTCTAGATTTTTGGCCCGGTTCTCCGCTGGTTCGACGATTGGAAGCCGTCGCGCTACTCTTGGGAAGATTCTCTTCAAGTCTGTTGGAGTAGATCGTTAGTTAGGCCAACTTGGGCACCATCCCAAAATTTGGGTAAGTTGGTTATTTTAAGTTTTATAAGGTATTTGGTATTTCAAGTTTGAGGAAATGTAGTAGATGGAATAATACTAAAGTTTTGTTGGGAAAAATGTAAATTTCAGGGTGTTGAGCTGGCAATACCATGGGTGTAGATTTGGATTAGATTAAGGGTTTCTCAATAGTCAGGTAAAGGAATAAACTAAGTTAGTATTTTTCATGAAATTATTTACCATATTACTGCATTTATTTCAGAAATTATGTATGTATTAGCACAGTATTTAGCAATACTGTTGTTGAACAAGAAAATGGATTTAATGTTAATTATCAGGAAATATGATTTCAGATTAGGTTTTATGCTTAAAAGTATTATTCATATTTGTGTGACATGAGTATAATTTCTATAAAATTATGTTATATCAGAATATTATAATTTCCCCATAATAAGCATGTTTTTCTCAGCTTTTTAGGAAAACCATGAAAACAGTACAGAAACTATGATTTTATGAATATTATGATAAACAGTACAAAAATTTCATATTCAGTACGTTATGATATGCTGGCGCAGATGCCGTGACTTACATGTTATGATATGCCGACGCAGATGCCATGAGTTACGTTGGCGCAGATGCCGTAATCATGTATGATATGTTAAATTCATGAAAATATTATCATGCCAAGCATTACTATGAATATGAAACAGCCATGTATCAGTATTTGAAACATACTATATGTTATTAGAACCCAAATGGTTTAGTTTAGATTTCACGAGCACGATATCGTAGCTACAAGTTCAAGTTCAAGTTAAAGTACAAGTTCATGATAGTGCTACCACACATCTTATGTAGAGTGTGGGATGGGAGATGATAGTCGATGTGGCTTCATGGTAGTGCAGGCGCTCCCCTAGCAGTCTAGACCAGGTGGGGCAGGTCCATCATACTTACAGACTCATGTTTGATTTAACATGATTAGCCAGCCATTACTAGGTCCCGCCTTCGGGCCGCACAACTCAGTCATGTGGCGTAATACATGACATCAACTAGCTATCCATCTTGGGTATTATTCATGTATTGTATAGTTATATAAGATGATTTTCATGTACAAAATCTTAGCATGTTATATCATGTTATGATGTATCATGTTTTATTCAAATACGATACAGACAATTTTTACTAGTTAGGATTTATGTACTGATAAAATGTATAATACAAAAATACTCATGTTACCACACACTGGTGTTGTCACGCCCCGAACCCGCAAATGGGTCCTAGGTGTGAATAAAGTAACCTAACCTGTCTTTGTATCAATTAAAACATATATGATATAATACCAAAAAGAGGGTCCGACCCCGTGGGGTGAACAAATGCTTCATATACATACACATAAACATCCATACTCATTAAAATACGCAACGAAATACGATCTTTTTATACATATACAGTATCATGCCAGAGTCTATATAAGCTAGGATATACATTCCCATAATACAAAACATACCCCAAGTGTCTGCAAAACCATCTTGACCACCCGGATACTAAAACTCGTACCTAACAGGTACTAGCAGTAGCTAACGACACCCCCACTTCCAAACGCTAGGATGCTATTTACGGCTACCTGAAGGACCTGAAAAACATTGTACGTACATTCGGGGTGAGACACCTCTCAGTAAGGAAGAAAGCAGGTTATATCAGTCATACTAGTGTTATTTTACATACTTCATAACACGATAAAATATGATACAATTCGAAACATTTCCATAAAGTTTCATACAGTTACATACAACTACATACAGTTCCAATATTTTCACAAAACCATTCTAGCACATACGATACCCAAAACATACGGTCAGTATCGTCACACTAGTACGCAACTACACAAGGTCATCTAAGTCTCACAGCGATTACATTGCTACATACGCAACTACACTGCAACGACCGAGGCCAACAATGATTACATTGCTCCATACGTAACTACACAAGGTCACCAAAGTCTCACAACGATGACATTGCTACATACGCAACTATGCTGCGACGACCGAAGCCCACAGTGATTACATTGCTCCATACGGTGAAGAACACACCCATCGATGACCAGCTGAGACATACAGGTGATATTTCACACCCCGGATATAGAGTCGTCCACTCTCGCCCATGGTAGTTAACCGGTACATGGCGCAGCGTATGGTAATTAGCCGCCACATAGCTGTTTCTACGTACGGTAATTAGCCGCCCCTAGCCGATTTCACAAAACCTGGAATCATTTTGGAACTCACATTCCTATACATTTCAGCGTACGATAATTAGCCGCCACTAGCTGTTTTACAAATACTTGGAACAAATACATACAACCATACATACCACACTTATTTGGTTTACGGCAAATCATATCGTTTACAATTTCAAGTATACAGTTTATGCAAATATGGATTACAATCACCTCAATAATACAATTTCAACATAACCAACAGTTTTCCAAACAAAGTAGAGGTGATACCCGAAATCCCCCAATTTTTCCAAAATCAGAACCTGAAAATCCTGCATTTTTACCGATAGATTTCCCCAAATAAGTTACCAAAACATACATACGATCATAGCCTATAAGCTTACCGATCATGATTTCGAAAATAAACTGATATAAACAGAATCCCCTTACCTTAACTCGAATTCCAACTACGAACCAAGACTCCAAAACCTACAAACCACAGTACAATACTTGTTTACAATTCGTACTACTATACATATACTAAATCGGAAACGAAAATCGAGCTTTATCTCGATTTTAGCCCGAAACCCAAAAATGCTCGAAACGGAATTTTGATCCGCTAGAAACGTAGAGAATCCTTCCCTGATCCTCACAGTAACATCTGATTTACAAATTAGGCGACGAATGGCGAAGAAATTGAAAAGAGAGAGATTTCCTTCGAGTTCTAGAGAGAGAGAGAGAGAATTTAGGGAAACTTAGTCTCAAAGCAACCAAAAATATCATTTATAGAACCTTTGACCTGGATGGATTCATCGACGAATTGGCGTCCTCGTCGACAAGTTCGCCATTAGCTTCGTCGACGAGTCGGTGGCCTCATCAACGAGCCAAATATTTCAATTCCTCCGGACCTCTTGGCATCCCCTCATCGATGAACCTTTGAATTTTGTCAATGAGAACAGAAGAAACTTCGTCGACAAACCCTGGCCTCGTCGATGAACTCTGCTCAATTTACTATTTTACCCTCCGTTTTCACAATTAACCCATATATTACGGTTCCAGTTCTTACAATCTCCCCTCCTTACAAAAATTTCGTCCTCGAAATTCGCAATCTCTCATTATGAACACATTCATACTACTACATACATACACACTTAGGCGAAGCGGCGACCATTTATACGCAGTCCCCCCTACAATACATACACACATACTCTGAAGAATACAACGACTATTTATACGCAGCCCCATTACAATACATACATACATACTCTAGAGAATACGGCGGCCATTTATACGCAGCCCCATTACGATACATACATACATACTCTAGAGAATACGGCGGCCATTTATACACAGCCCCATTACAATACATACATACATACTCTAGAGAATACAGCGACCATTTATACGCAGCCTAGTTACGATACATACATACATTCCCTCACTTATGGCGGTGGAATACCGTGGTTACATGTATACACGGTCTTAAAAGCTCACAATACTACAAGACTCTCTCAGAGACTAACCACACAATACTAATATAATAACAAAGCATTACATATATACATACATACTTATACCACCCTGCTATCCAAATACTACTCAAAACAACTGCGGATACTTCCGACGTATTTCCGTATCTAGTTCCTAAGAAGCTTCCTCGATCTCATGGTTTCGCCACAATACCTTCACCAATGGTATTTCTTTGGTACGCAGCTTCTGAACTTTACGGTCCAGAACTTGAACAGGTATTTCCTCACACACTAAAGTATCCTTAATTTCCAACTCATCATAACTGATAACATGAGATGGATCCAACACGTACCTTCTCAGCATGGATATGTGAAACACATCGTGGACCCTCGAGAGTGCTAGGGGTAGTGTAACTCTGTAGGCTGCTGGACCCACTTGCTCAATAACCTCGAATGGTTTGATGTATCTTGGACTCAACTTGCCCTTCCTTCTGAATCTCATCACTCCCTTCATCGGAGCGATTCTAAGGAATACTTTACCCCCTACCTCGAACTCCAACTCACGGCGGCGAACATCTGCATAGCTCTTCTGCCGACTACGAGCCGTTCTAATCCTCTCCCAAATCAAACACACCTTCTCAGATGCATGCTGCACGAGTTCAGGTCCTAAAACCTGACGTTCCCTGACCTTATCCGAATACAAAGGAGATCGACACCTCCGACCATACAAAGCCTCGAACGGTGTCATCCCTATACTAGCCTGGAAGCTGTTGTTATAGGCAAACTCCACTAGTGGCAGAAACTGAATCCAACTACTACCGAAGTCTAATACACAAGCCTGTAACATATCCTCTAAGATCTGTATCGTCCTCTCCAACTGTCCATCAGTCTGGGGGTGGAATGGTGTACTGAAAGTAAGCTTCATCCCTAGTGCTTCCTGTAAACTCTTCCAAAATCGAGAAGTAAACCTTGGATCCTAATCTGAAACAATGGAAGCAGGCACTCCGTGCAGTCTAACTATCTCCTGCATGTACAGGTCTACTAGCTTCCTCAAAGGATAGCCAACCTTCATAGGTACAAAGTGAGTAGATTTCAACAACCTATCCACAATCACCTAGATAGTATTCTGCCTGTGAAGCGCTGGTGGCAAACCGGTAACAAAGTCCATGGAAATATGCTTCCGTTTCCATACCAGAATAGGTAAAGGCTGCAACGGCCCTACCGGCCTCTGATGTTCAGCTTTTACCTGTTGACATGTTAGACACTGCTCCACAAACCGGGCAATATCCCTCTTCATACCACTCCACTAGAAGGACTCGCACAAATCCTAATATATCTTCGTACTACCCGAATATACTGTATACAAAGAACGATGTGCTTCCTCCAGAATCGTCCTTCTGATCTCATCGTCATTTGGAACACACAGCCTGGTCCCAAACCTCAACACACCTCTTCTAGAGATGTTAAAATCCGCAGCCAAACCCTGCTGCACTTTCTCCACAATCTCAGCTAACTCTACATCATTAGCTTGCACAGCTTTAATACCCTCATACAAGGTCGGCTGAATCACCAAGCTAGTAATGAAAGCCTGATGATCACCGGAAACCAACTCCACGCCAAGGCTTTCCAGATCCCGCCTGACATGATGCTGAGTTACAACTACAGATACTGCTGCATGTTCTGACTTCCAACTCAACGCATCAACTACCACGTTAGCCTTCCCCGGATGGTAACTAACCGTGCAATCGTAGTCCTTGATTAACTCTAGCCACCGCCTTTGCCTCATATTCAACTTCTTTTGCGTGAAAAAATACCTGAGGCTTTTGTGGTCTGTGAAAATCTCACATTGAACACCGTACAGGTAGTGTCGCCAGTTCTTTAGGGTATAAACTACAGCAGCCAATTCCAGATCATGCGTAGCGTAATTCTTCTCATTCTCCTTAAGTTGTCAAGAAGCATAAGCTACCACCTTACCATGTTGCATAGGCACACATCCTAAACCCTTTAGGGACGCATCACTATAAATCACAAAACCCCTATTCCCCGAAGGAATGGTCAATACTGGAGCAGTAACCAGCCGGTGCTTCAACTCGTGAAAGCACTGCTCGCAATCACTAGTCCAGTCAAACGTCACTCCCTTCTTAGTCAATCGTGTCAGAGGTCCAAACAATTTAGAGAATCCCTCCACGAACTGAAGATAGTAACCTGCCAGTCCTAGAAAACTTTGAAACTCCTGCACACTCTTCGGTCTAGCCCAGTGGACCACTGCTTCGATCTTACTAGGATTAACAGAGATACTGCCCTTAGACACCACATGGCCTAAGAACGTGACCTGATTCAACCAGAACTCACACTTCTTCAGCTTAGCATACAACTTCTTCTCCCGCAGAATCTGTAGCACCAACCTCAAATGGTTTTTATGCTCTTCTGGACTCCTCGAGTATACCAGAATTTCATTGATGAATACCACTACGAACTGGTCCAGGTATTCATGGAAAACCTGGTTCATCAGATTCATGAATAATGCCGGTGCATTGGTTAACCCAAACGGCATAACTAAGAATTCATGGTGGTCGTATCTGGTTTGGAAAGCGGTCTTTGCTACATCCTCAGATCTAACCCTCACCTGATGATACCCTGACCGTAGATCAGTCCTCGAAAAGACCTATGTTCCCTACAGCTGGTAAAAAAGATCATCTATATGAGGCAAAGGTAATGGTTCTTCACCGTCACTTTGTTGATCTCATGGTAGTCAATGCACATACGCATCGACCCATCCTTCTTCTTCACAAATAATACTAAAGCTCCCCAGGGCGAAACACTCGATTAAATAAAACCCTGGTCCAATAGTTATTGCAACTGCTCCTTCAACTCTTAAAGTTCTGCTGGAGCCATCTGGTACGGAGCTTTAAAGATCAGTGCCTTGCCAGCCAGCAACTCTATCGTAAACTCCACCTCACGATTCAAAGGTAAACCGGGTAAATCATCTGGAAACACATCCGAAAACTCGTTGACCACCCGAATATCATCGAGTCTCAACTCATCCCACGGCGGTTCCTTCACGCAAGCTAGGTACCCCTAACAACCATCAAAGAGTAACCTCCTTGCCTGTAATGCCAATAAAATCTGTAGCATCGAACGCACACACGATCCTACGAACTCATACTCCTACTTCCCAGGAGGTCTAAACACTACTACCTTTTTACGACAATCAATCACCGCATAGCTGGAGTGTGATGACCCAAAAATATATCTACGATTAAAGCACAATAATAATAAAATAATAAAAATGGTCATTAAGTTAATATCAATACGAAAGTGTTTCTCTGTTAGGATCCTTGATTCCAAGTTTGATGCCTAAGAAAGACCTTGTCTAAGCGAGTACTCAGAGGCCATTGCGCTCAGTCGCTCCCTGGAGGTCGACCTGGTCAAAATGGAATTTCATAGGATAAAATAGGGTAGACACTGTTTATATACATAAATAAGTACATAAAATAATGTTTTGACTAACATAATCTGTAGAAATATATGATAAAATACTAATAATTTAAGTATCCTATGCGGGGCCCACAATACTGTGTGGGGTCCACATGAGTCCCGAAGCCATGTAGAGGTTTACACAAGTCTCAAAGTTATGTAGGACGCATAAAATCGTATGAGAATTATTCGAGTTACGTAGGATCCATTTGGGTCTCGAAATTGTGTGGGGCCCACAAGACCATATGGGGCCCACATGAGTTTTCAAAATTCAAATTTAATTCTTATTCAAAAATAAATAATAAAATAAATGAATACTAAAAATAGTTTAAAAGTAATAACAATAAGAATAATAATGATAATAATGATTAAGAAAAATAATAAAATAATTAATTAACTAATTGATTAATTAATTAAGTAAATAATTAATTAAAAATTGATTATTGGGAATGGTGGCAAGCACTCCCACATAGCCTCCATCCCCATCCCATACTCAACCCATACCTTGCCCATCCCTTACCCATTCTTTAATTTTAAAAAAAATTATAATTTCACCCATCTCCCCACACTTTTATAAATTCCATTTCTTTCCCAAAATTTTCTTATAAATAGGAAGCTCTCAACCTTCATTCTTCACAACAATTTTTCCAAAAAAGAGAAGGATTAGTGAGTGAAAGAATTTGTGGTGGAGAGAGAATTTTTGAGTAAGTTCTCGCTCACCCACTCTTTCCGATCTCATTTCTTAGAGATAATTATTGTGTTCGTAGCACAAGGTAAAAGAAAAAGGTAAGTAAATTTGATTATATTAGGATTGTTATTTAAAATTTATACCCGAATTTATTTGTAAGTAAATTTTGATTATGTTAGTTTTTTTTATTTAAAATTCATACTCGAGTTTATTTTCTAAGTAAATTTCAATTATGTTAATTAGTTCCACAAAATTTTCATGAGTTTATTTTTACGCATATTTAATTATACCAGTTCTATCTTTAATATACTTGCATCTATTTTTGGGTTAAAAAATGTTCTAATCCCCTCGAGTAAATTTTCAGCATTTCTTTCTATTCAAAAATAAAATCATATATATTTTTAACACAAAAATTGTGTGGCATAAGTTTATTTCTATGTTGCATTTTTTTTTTTATGAAAATATGAGTAAAGATGAGATTTTCACGATATTATTTTAAATTGCATAAAATATAATAAGATGATTTTAAAACCCCTTATGGCAACAAAAGTTTAAAGTTACAGATACTCGGTACCACAGCTTAAAGTTTAAACGAATCAGAGTGCACCCACACTGTTTACAGAGTGGTTATTTATGTTAGTGGATTTCTCCTGAGTGCACACCTAGTTCCGGACCATGACTTAATAAGGAAAATCTCACTTAAAGTTTACGTACGTTGATTTAGTTTAGTCGGCCAGCCAACTAAATCCAATCTTCGGTTCGCACAACCCAGTCATGAGGGTGAACATGACTTACGACAAATGAGCCTAAAGGTGGTTTTTACAATATATGTTTATACATATTTAATTACGTGTATAAGGTTACTGATGATTTGAAGGAAAAGTGTAAGTTTACATGAAAATGATCATTAAGGTGTTTAAATGACGATCTAAGGAAAACGGATAAGGAAAAGTATTTGTATGTTTATCATTAAATGTTTATACAGTTTTAAAGTTAAAAGTTTAATTTAACAGCTATAGTATATGATTATAAAATTTTACTATTGTAATAAATGACAAAAGTTTTAATTAGAAATTTTTAAATTTATATTTATTCTAGAAGCAGTATTAAAGTTATAGTATTAAATATTGTTTTATGAAATTTTTTAAAAACTCATTTTGGCCACACACTAATAATAATCTTATTTACTTACTGAGCGTCGTCTCACTCCAATCATACTTTTATTTCAAATAACTCTAAAGGGCATGTCGGAAATCAGGCTTAGCAACCATGTGGGTAGGGATTAGAAAAATAAAGATTGATTAGAAATATTAGTATGATGCCAGATATTTATGCTTATGTAATTTTTCTTCTTTTAAAATAAATGATTGTAATATGGATAATTAGCGCTTTGATTTAATAAAAATTGAGTTTATTTACTTCCGCTGTAAATCACTAGTAAAAAGTAAATATCTCAGACCCCTTCAGGGTTGGGGTGTTATATGGAGAACAACCAATCCATTCCCAGTATGATGTCGAAACCCAACATGTCGTATACTACAAGATTTGCCGGTAGTAGTCTCTCCTGAATCACAACTGGGCAGTTTCCTAACATTTTACTATAAATCGTTACACTCTCAGTAGGCGTAGTTACAGACAACATCTTATTCATCACACAGGTTTCTGCCTCACACAAGTTCACAAAACTAGCAAATATGAACGAATGGGTTGCCCCTGAATCAAATAAGACAACAGCTCTATTCGAAAGCAATAACATGGTACCTGTCACCACGTTCCCAGCGTGTTCCGTATCTGTTGGAGTAAGTGAATATACTCTCGCCGGAGTCGTGGTCACCTAGTGGTTCCCTCGAGGCATTTGATTACTCCCACGGTTCTGACTCTATGGAGGCATAATCTTCCTCTATTCCTGACAGCTCTTCGCCATGTGGCCCGACTTGCCACAGTTGTAGCAGACACCCCAGAATGGCTGACATTCATAATCGTGCCATTTACGGCACTTAGCGCACAGTGTAGAGGATGGATCCCCCTGAGAACTCAGTTGCTTGGTGTTCTGCTGATAACCAGAGTTGTAGTTCTTCTTCTTCTTCCACTAACCCTACCGAGGACCAGAAGATACTGGCCTCTTCCCCTGATTCTGTACTCCTTTATCTCCCCGAAGGTCGGTCTCAACTGTGGTGGCTTTATCCACCAGGACGGAGAACTCACGGATCTGCAACATCCCCACAAGATGGCGAATGTCTTTCCTCATACCCCTCTCGAACCTCTGAGCCTTCTCGTGCTCATTCGAAATCAAGTACGGCGCAAATCAAGACAACTCGATATATCTGGCAACATACCTCTACACCGTCAAAGTTCCCTGTGATAGGCCCGAAAACTCATCAGCCTTCGCATCCCAAGTGGAGACCAGAAAGTATCTTTTGAAAAATACCTCCTTGAAGTGGCCCCATGTCATACCAGATGGATCAGCTCTCTGCCTCTCAAGCAGACTCACTGCTATCCACCATTGCCCTGCCTCTCCAGTCAGCTGAAAGGTAGCGTATAAGACCTTTTGCCCATTAGTGCAGTGGAGGACATCCAAAATCCTCTCAGTCTTCTCAACCTAGTCCTCCTCTATAATCGGATCAGGTCCTCCCGTAAACGTCGGAAGGTGCATACTTGTGAACCTCTCAATTGTACACCCCGTATTAGGAGGAGAGCGTTCGCGTCTCCTAACACTCCGCCCAATCTCTCAGATGACCTGTCTCGCCAAACCACGAGACACAGAAGGAGACTCATCACTTGCCGTCTCTTCGGAGCCACTCTCCAAGTTATTATCCTTAGGCTCCATTCTGAAAACAGAATATGAATCGGTTAGAATTCCTTCACCGTACACAGTTAACACAATCATAGACCTAATCATGTCCACTATTACTCTCACAGGTCTAAGCCTGCCTCATAACACCGATATGAACCCATCAATGGTCTGCCCTGCCTTTACTGGAATCATCATTCCAAGAAAAACACAAAATACCACCGACACATCCCGATCTAGCAACAGAACGACCCTCGACCAACACTACCCATTTCCTACATCCTATTCTTTGGTATGCACACATCAATACTTCTAACCAAGTCTACAAGTGCTAACAACCGGGTTAGCTCTAATACCAAGCTGTCATGCCTCGAACCCGCGAGTGGGTCCCAGGTGTGAATAAAGTAACCTAACCTGTCTCTGTATTAATTAAAACATACATGATACAATATCAAAAAGAGGGTCCGACCCCGTGGGGTGAACGAATCCTTCATATACATACACATAAACATCCATACTCATCAAAATACGTAGCGGAATATGGTCTTTTTATACATATACAATATCATACCAGAGTCTATATAAGCTAGGATATACACTCCCATAATACAAAATATACCCTAGGTGTCTACAAAACCATCTTAACCACTCGGATACCAAAACTCGTACCTAACAGGTACTAGCAATAACTAACGACACCCCCACTTCCAAACGCTAGGATGCTAATTACAACTACCTGAAAGATCTGAAAAACATTGTACGTACATTCAGGGTGAGACACCTCTCAGTAAGGAAGAAAATAGTTATATCAGTGTGTGGCATACCAGTGTTATTTTACATACTTCATAACACGATAAAATATGATACAATTTGAAACATTTTCATACAGTTACTTACAGTTACATATAGTTCCAGTATTTTCACAAAACCATTCCAGTACATACGATACCCAAAACATACGGTCAGTGTAGTCACACTAGTACGCAACTACACAAGGTCACCTAAGTCTCACAACGATTACATTGCTACATACGTAACTACGCTGCAACGACCGAGATCCATAGTGATTACATTGCTCCATACGGTGTAGAACACACCCATCGATGACCAACCAGAACATACTGGTGATATTTCACACCCCGGATATAGAGCTGGCCACTCTCGCCCATGGTAGTTAACCGGTACATGGCGTAGCGTATGGTAATTAGCCGCCACATAACTATTTCGGCGTACGGTAATTAGCCGCCCCTAGCCGATTTCACAAAACCTGGAATCATTTTGGAACTCACGTTCCTATACATTTCAGCGTACGGTAATTAGCCGCCATTAGCTGTTTTACAAATACCTGGAACAAATGCATACAACTATACATACCACACTTATTTGGTTTACGGCAAATCATATCGTTTACAATTTCAAGTATACAGTTTATGCAAATATGAATTACAGTCACCCCAATAATACAGTTTCAACATAACCAACAGTTTTCCAAACAAAGTAGAGGTGATACCCTAAATCCCCAAATTTTCCTAAAACCGTAACCCGAAAATCCTGCTTTTTTACCTGATAGATTTCCCTAAATAAGTTACCAAAACATACATACGATCGTAACCTACAAGCTTACCGATCCTGATTTCAAAAATAAACTGATATAAACGGAATCCCCTTACCTTAACCCGAATTCCAACTACCAACTCTACGGTTCCCAAAACTACGAACCGAGACTCCAAAACCTACAAACCACAGTACAATACATGTTTACAATTTGTACTACTATACATATACTAAATTAGAAATGAAAACCGAGCCTTACCTCGATTTTAGTTCGAAACCCAAAAACACTCGAAACGGAAATCCGATCCGCTAGAAACGTAGAGAATCCTTCCCTGATCCTCGTAGTAACGTCCAATTTACAAATCAAGCGACGAACAGTGAAGAAATCGAAAAGAGAGAGAGTTCCTTCGAGTTCTAGAGAGAGAGAGAGAGAATTTAGGGAAACTTAGTCCCAAAGCAACCAAAAATATCATTTATAGAACCTTTGACCCCAGGTGGATTCATCGACGAATTGATGTCCTCGTTGACGAGTCCGCCATTAGCCTCGTCGACGAGTCGGTGGCCTCGTCGACGAGTCGGTGGCCTCGTCGACGAGCTAGATATTTCAATTCCTCTGGACATCTCGGCATCCTCTCGTCGACAAACCTCTGAATTTCGTTGATAAGAATAGAAGAAACTTCGTCGACGAACCCTAACCTCGTCGACGAACTCTGCTCAATTTACTATTTTACCCTTCTTTTACACAATTAACTCATATATCACGGTTTGGGTTCTTACAAGTGTTAGTTTATTTCCCTTACTGAGAGGTATCTCACCTCGGCATTACAAACATTTTAGGAAATCTAGGTAGGAGTGTAGATAGGGCCCCGCAGCAGTAGAAAAGGACTGAACTACCCTAATTGTAGGGTAAATGGATGAGCTAGGGTTAGATGAATTTTTGGGTTGAGACCCTAGGAGTGCTTTTTGGTCTTTTGTGGATGACTATATGTATATGTATATTGCAGATTTAATAGAACTCTAGTATGGTTTCTGGTATTTGTGGCATATATATGATTTTATGTTTTCCGCTACTTAGGTATCAGAGTTTTATGACAAATATATCCCTGATACCCATAAGTCCAGGTTGACCATGATTGTGATAGTTTAGATGCATACTATGTATGTTATTATGTAAAAAAAATATATTAGTCAAATAGTGGGTCGTTACAGTTTGGTATCAGAGCTTAGGTTGTTAGGTTCTGTAGACTCTTGAGTGCAACGAAAACAATACCAAAGTATAGGAAAAGAGTTTGAGGTTTTGTTATGCAGTTTGGAGGCAGTACTTCCGTGGTGGTTTCTGTATCTTTCATAGGGTGACAATTTCAGGAAAGTTATAGTAAACTGTTGTCGGTGTAATGACCCAAAAATATATGTACGATTAAAGCACAATAATAATAAAATAATAAAAATGGTCATTAAGTTAATATCAATACAGAAGTGAATTTCTGTAGGATCCTTGATTCCATGTTTGATGCCTAAGAAAGATCTTATCTTAGTGAGTGCTGAGAGACCATTGCGTCTCAGTCGTTTTGGAGGTCGGTCTGGTCAAAATGTAATTTCATAGGATAAACATGATAGACATTATTTGTACACATAAATAAGTACATATACATTAAATAGTATTTTGACAGACATAATTTGTAGAAATACATAGTAAGATAATATAATATAGGTATCATATGTGGGGCCCACAAGACTATGTGGGGCCCACATGAGTTCCGAAGTTGTGTGAGATTCACATGAGTCTCGGAGTTATGTAGAGCTTATAAAACCATATAAAGACTATTGGAGTTACATAGGACCCACTTGGGTCTCGAAGTTGTGTGGGGCCCACAAGACCATGTAGGGCCCACATAAGTTTTGAAATTCAAATTTAATTCTTTTTATAAAAAATAAAAATAAATAAATACTAAAACATAGCTTATAGTAATAATAATGATGATAATGATTTAAAAAAATAAAATAATTAAATAATTAATTAAAAATTTATTCAATGGGAATGGTGGCAAGCACTCCCATATGACCTCCATCCCCATCCATACTCAACCCATACCTAGCCCATCCCATGCCCATTCTTTAATTTAAAAAAAAAATTATAATTTCACCCATCTCCCCACACTTTTACAAATTCCACTTCTTCCCCAAAATTTTCCTATAAATAAGAAGCTCTCAACCTTCATTTTTCACAAAAATTTTCAAAGGAAGAGAAAGATTAGCTAGTGAAAGAATTAGTGGTGGAGAGAGAATTTTTGAGTAAGTTCTCACTCACCCACTCTTTCAGATCTCATTTTTTAAAGATAGTCATTGTGTTCGTAGCGTAAGGTAAAAGAAAAGGTAAGTAAATTTGATTATGTTAGGATTTTTATTTAAAATTTATACCTGAATTTACTTGTAAGTAAATTTCAATTATGTTAGTTCTGTAAAATATTCATGAGTTTATTTTTTACTCATATTTAATTATACCAGTTCTATCTTTAATGTATTTGCATTTATTTTTGGGTTAAGAAATGTTCTAATATACTCGGATAATTTTTCAGTATTTTTTTTATTTCTATAAAAAAAAATTAAATAAATATTTTTACATAAAAAATGTGTGGCATGAGTTTACTTTTACATTGCATATATGAGTAAAGATGAGATTTTCACGATATTATTTTAAATTGCATAAATTATAATAAGATGATTTTAAAACCCCTTATGGCAAAGGAAGTTCAAAGTTTTCAAATGCTCGGTACCACAGCTTAAAGTTTAAACGGATCAGAGTGCACTCATACTGTTTACAAAGTGGTTATTTATGTTAGTGGATTTCTCCTGAGTGCACACATGGTTCCAGACCAAGACTCAATAAGGAAAATCTCACTTAATGTTTACGTACGTTGATTTAGTTTGGTCGGCCAGCCAGTTAAGTCCAGTCTTCAGACCGCACAACCCAGTCATGGGGGTAAACATGACTTATGACAAACAGGTCTAAGAGTGGTTTTTATAATATATGTTTATACATATTTAATTACGTGTACAGAGTTATTAATGATTTGAAGGAAAAATATAAGTTTATATGAAAATAGTCATTCTTGTGCCTAAATGACGATTTAAAGGAAACGTATAAGGAGAAGTATATGTATGTATATAATTAGATATTTTTATAATTTTAAAGTTAAAAGTTTAATTTAACGGTCACAGTATATGGTTATTAAATTTTACTATTATAATTGATGGTAAAAGTTTTATGTAGAAATATTTAGGTTTACATTTATTTTAGAAGCAGTTATGAAGTTATAGTATTAAATATTGTTTTACGAAATTTTTAAAAAACTCATTTTGACCACATACTAATAATAATTTTATTTACTTACTAAGCGTCATCTCACCCCAATCATATTTTTATTTCAGATAACTCTAAAGAGTATGTCGAAAATCAAGCTTAGCAAGCATGCGGGTGGGGATAAAAAAAGAAGAAGGATTGATTAGAGATATTAGTATGATGCCAGAGGATAAAAAAAAAAAAAAAAGGATTGATTAGAGATATTAATATGATGCCAGATATTTATGTTTGTATAATTTTTCTTCTTTTGAAATAAATGATTGTAATATGGATAATTAGCGCTCTGGTTTAATAATAATTGAGTTTATTTACTTCTGCTGTAAATCAATGGTAAAAAGTAAATATCCAGACCCTGCGGGGTTGGGGTATTACGTTAAGGTTTTGACACATTTATTAGATGTTGAGTTGTCAGTAGTTACACCGACTAGATCAGTAGCGAGATGTAGGAGGGTACTTAGAAACTATCGAGTGGGTATTCAAGAAAAAATGTTACCAGCCGGTCTTGTAGTGTTAGACATGGAGGGGTTTGATGTGATATTGGGTATGGATTGGCTAGCAGCTAATTACGCCAGCATTGATTGCCATCGGAAAGAGTTTACTATGGCTTTCTTAAAATCGTCACCCCAGGAAAGACACAGAAACCACCACAGAAGTTCTACCTCTAGATTGCAGAACAAAACCTCAAATCCTTTTTCCTACACTCTAGTATTGTTTTCGCTGTACTCTAGAGTCTATAGAACCTAGCAAACTGCGGCCTTGTGCCAGCTATCAATCACGACCTTGCGCTGAACATAACATACATACTGATCTAAATAAATGTACTATTTATCATATATTCTGAAATCATGATTTACTATATTATCATGTTGTTCCTGAAATAACTGCAAATATGCTTTTTCTGTAAAATTGACTTAACATAATACAATTTGCGTAAGATAATATTCATGCCACACAAATCGAATAAAATCATGAATTCTTTCTGAAATCACATTTCCTAACATTTCATACTAAAAATACATATTCCCGTGTAACAGTAATATTTTCCAAATACACATTTTCACAAATATGCTCATATGTAATACACGCCTTCTGAAAATTAATTTGCTAATAAATAATAATGATTTTCATGGAAAATTATTGTTTTAGTTTACTCCCTTACTTGACTCTTGAAAAGCCCTTACAATGTCTAGTCCTATACCCGCAAGGCTCCCCGTTCAACACCTTGAAAACAATATCTCCCTAAACAAAACCTCGGTATTTCTTTGAGTACTACATTTTCTACAACTGTGGGAAAGCCAAATATTAAATAAAAAGCCTTACCTTGAATTTGGGATGAAGTCCAAGTTAGCCCCACCAACGATCCACTCTAATAGACTTGAAGAGAACTTTCCTAGGAGTGTCGTGGTGGTCTCGGATCATCGAACTGACAAGAATCTTGCCTAGAATCTTAGAGAGAAGGGGGAAGGGACGAACGAGAGAGAGAGAGAGAGAGAGAGAGAGAGAGAGAGAGAGAGAGGGTTTCTTCGCGTGATTGCTATAGAAAAATCGAGTTTAGGCTATTTATATACCTGCACTCGTCGATGAGCCATGCCACTTCGTCGACGAGTCACGTCACTTCGTCGACGAGACCACGAAGGAAGTTCGTCGACGAATGATTATTTCTTGTCGACGAAATTCAAAGCTGAAAATAGCTTCTCGGTAATTCCTCATTGACGAGACATATGTCCTCGTTGACGATCCCCTCAAGCGTGTTCGTCGACAAGAACCCTGTTGAAATTCCAATTACAATTTCCTTTTTTTTCTCCTTTTATTATTTAGTTAATATAATTCATTCGGGTCTCTACAATCCACATTTACAATACCAGAGTTTCAGCATTCCAAAATATACATACAACATAAACATTCCCAAAAATCTTCCATCTGATCTCCTAGGGACCTTTCAAAAATGCATATTTCTCAAAAATACTCACCCTACAAATAGGGTAGTACTGTAGTTCCCCTACCTTCGAGCCTGATATACTCATCTATCTGGTTCACCTGAAAAGTGATAAATTATTGGGATAAGACAACTCTTAGTAAGATGAAATATGTTATTACTAGTGTGTGGCTGATGAGTTTGTATAACTGTAATACCTGATTTAAAAGTACTGTATGCTGTAAACAACTGAGTTTGAGAAAACACATGTAAATAAAACACAGTATAACTCACACCTATGTTGCTTAACATAAACTATTTTCCTGAATATTCTATTCAAAATACTTTTAATATCTATAAGTATGACTGCAGTTTTTATAAATTTCGATAGTCAGATCGGCCACCTCAACCCTAACTGACGGGGAGCCTGTCCACAACAAATGCATGATCGACTACTGAAAATTCACATTCTATTTGAGATATGTGGTTGCACTCTGAATTGAAATAGTAACGGTACCCGTGCTCTGAAAACTGATCTGATCCATCAGGATTTGATACTATATATATATATATATATATAAAATTGATATTTCTATATTACTGATTAACCATGATTCTGTTTAATTGAAATAACCATAATGCTGTAGTAAACTGATCTGAATAAACTGATATATTTGAATGTTATGGTTCTGTAATATGAATATCATGGTTTACTGAAATTGAATTTCACATTTTTGTATAAGCTGTAAAAATCATAATCTGTATAAATCATAATTTTGGCTAATACTACATATCATGCTTTCTGTATAAACCGTGTAATCATGGTACTGAGAAAACTGAATATTTTAACTATGTAAAATTACATAAATTATGATAATATGAAAGCTGTATAAATTTTGTACTATACTGATAATTTCTCATGCCACACAATTAAAGAAACGAAACACATGTATTGAAATCTGTAGAACTGTATAATTTACTTACTCCGAAAACACCCATAATCATATATATCATATTTTTCTAGTAAGTATTTCTAAATCAGCTGGCATAACATATTTCCCTTACCTGACAAACTAAGCTCGTTTGCTAATTCTAATTCACACCCTCGGTGTTCATAATTCCAAAATCTTAAAATTACACACACACACACACACACACACACACACACACATACACACATATATCCCTATTAATCAATTGAAAACCCAAAATAATTTTCATACTTATATTTCCTAAATTATAAACTGTTCATCATCTTACCCGAGTTCCTGAAAACACCCTCTAGGTTCCCTAATATGCTTGCAATATAAGCCCCGAAACCCTGAATTCACAATGCCCAAATTTAATCCTCCCAAACATCAGTATAACGACATATAAACCAACTATGGGTTTAGGAAAACCTATAAGCCAAATAACCCTTAAATAACTTACTAACCCTTATTTTGAGATGGTACCCAAACTTCTCAAATCGAAATTCTGCTCCGACTAAATTGTAGAGAATCTCTCCAAGATCACCGTAGTAGCTTCTAATCATCAAACTAGGGAGAAACGGAGCCAAAAATCTAGAGAGAAGGTGGAGGGTTCGTTTTTTAAAGAGAGAAAGTGAAATGGGACGAATTTCTTCGCTGAAAAGTGAATTTTCGGCTATATATAAGTGGTTGGCCACATGGCTTCGTCAACAAAACACGTAACCTCGTCAACGAGGCGAAGAAGGGAGTTCGTTGACGAACTCACAACCTTCGTTGATGAACTTTAGGCCCTGAAGCACCCCTCTAGGTATCTTTTCGTCGACGAGATTTTGCTGCGTCTCTCTTTGAAATCTTTTTTTTTCTCCCTCCTTTATTATTTAATTGCGATAAAATTTTCAGGTCTTTAAACGTAAAATCCAACAACACCTTCTTAGTTTTTTAAATATGACATTCCACCCCCTATGCTATTAAAAATTATTAGAAAGCCCCTTAAAATTTAAATTTATTGACAATCCTTCCCTAGTTAACCGTTAGTCAACCATTAATTGTATGTAAAAAATTAATTTTTATTCTTATTAAAATAATAATTTAAAATGTTATTGACTTATAAATTAAATTGAAAAAATTGATCAATATAATGTCTTGAAAACTAAATAAATAAATTGAAAACTTAACTTATTTTCAAATCAAATGATTTAATGGTCCAATCGCTTTGAATCAATTAATCGACATAAACATGACAAAATACTTTTATTATTATTATATAATTTTTAAAACACACACACACACACACACATGTATATTTATATATATAATAAGAAAAAATGATATCAAATTAAACAAATTAAATTAAAAAATTGGTTAGTGTAATGTTTTGAAAACTGAATAAATGAATTGGAAATCCAACCAATTCTCAAATTGAACAGTTTGTCGGCCGTGAACCAATCAATTGACATAAGTATGTAAAATATTTTAGTATTATTTTGAATTTTTAAAAAATAGATAAAAAAATAAAAATTGCTAATACATCATAAAAATGTCTAGTAATTATAGTATTACAAAATGTTTGTTAGTTGTAATTTCATAAAAAAATTAACGATTAAACACATCATAAAACAAATAAAACATAATTCGATATTTTTAAATTCAAGTAACCTGTCAACCATAATGCTAAAAAATACATAAACTAAAATATCAAAATTCAAACTTAATAAATTAAAAATATAAAGTTGAATGTTAGTTGTTTTTTATGTAAAATATGAGTACTAAATAGATAAAGAACACCTAAATTTATATTAATTGGTAACCTTTGATCCTACCAATTCACCAATATTTTTAATTTTAATCAAGTTGCTATCTTATTAAATATGGATTCAACTAGGCTGAGAAAATGAGCGACAATTCGACAAGTAGGTTGATATAAGTCGATTTTTAAACTATATTTTGATTTTAAAGATATATTTAATCATTTAATTTGCATGTAAATTGTATATAATAATTTTTGAAATGATAAATATATTTAAGTATTTTTTCTAAATTGTTAAATCATTTATATTACATATATTTAAATTTTTTAAAAATAATAATTTAACATGTTATCATACTTATGTCAATTGGTTGACTCAAACTAATTGTGTGATTAACTCGAGAATTAGGTTTCCAATTTATTTACAAGTTCAATTTTCAAAACATATTGTACTTAACTGAATAATTTTTCTGACTTTATTTATTAGGTTAATGTTATCTTTAAGCTATCTAATCACAAGTGAATAAAAATTACAAAAATTATCATTTTATTCATTTTTTCTTTTACAGTTGACTAACAATATCTTGTCACCAAATTTAAAGGTTAGGAGATTTTTTTGGTAGTTTTAAATTTAAATCTTGTCACTAAAATTAAAAATAATTGTAATTTAATTAAAATTAGATAAAGTTATATGTATAAAACTGTTTTGGAAAATTTGAACGTTTGAACTTAATTTTTTTTTTTCTTATTTACATAAATATATAATATTTATTATATATTATTAAATTTTAAATAATTTGATAATTCACAATTTGAGAACAACTCAAATCCCTCGTTCCTTCCCCAAAGCCAAAAAAAACCCTAACCCCGCGGACGCCGACAATCACCCTAGCAGTCACGATTCGCGCAAAACGCCACTGACCATCGGCTGTCGTCGCTGGCTATCGGCCATCCCTTCCGTCGCTAGCTGTTGTTCACTGGTCGCCCATCGTCCGCCGACGTCGCTCGCAGATTCAACGAGTTCGCAGCGAAGTGCAAACTACGGTACCCTCTCTCTTTCTCTCTCTCGGGGCCGTGGCCCATGGCCATGGTTCAACATTTGTTCGCCGTCGCTCGCGGTTTGACCCTCATTATGTGCTGTTGCAGGAAGGTCGATTCCATGAGCTATATGGCGCTTGTACTGTCTTTAGGCTCTTAGTTGTCGACTCGTCTACTACTCTTACGGTACTCTCTCTCTCTCAGCCATGGCCATGGCAAAGTTTGAACGTCGATTTGTGCTCTTGCAGAAAGTTTTAAGATCTAGAAGGAATTGGTTGATTCGAGGGATCAGATTTTAGAGTGCGAAACAGTTCTCTAGCATAAATTAGCTGAGAAACTACACAAGTAAGGATGATTTCTCTCCCTCTGCTTCGTTAAGATTGTGATGGAAATTTAATGGAAGATAATGCCGTAAAAAAGGATTGATAATTGCGCTGATTATGGCACTGAGAGTTCCTGTTTGGTAGTTTGTTGAGAATGTAAACCTGAGGGTTTTGTGTTTTTTTTATTTATGTATAGTTTTTTTTTTTAGTATGGATATTTGAATTTATGAGTGAATGCTTTATGCATTATTTTTTTAACAATTTAGAACTTGGGTTGTGGGTTTTGTGTATGTTTACTCATGGATTGGATGTTTATTTGAACTTTACAGAATTGTATATTTTGAATTTATGCTTGAATTTTAATGTTTGAAATTCTATTTTACATAAAATCAAAATGGAAGAATTTTTTTTTTTTTTTGATGAGTTTAAAATTTTAATTGAATCTAATGGTTTAGTTTGGGTCAGTTTAGTTAACAATGTTGTAGCGTTATGACTTTGATACTGGATGTTGATAGTTCTATGTTGAGATGAATGTGTTTATATAATTGTCATTTTGCATGGTTTTAATTGTTTCATTTTAATAGATTTATTGGATGGGGATACTTAAAGACGAATCAACCTTACTGAAGGGGGATACAGTTGAAGATGATGAAATGGGGGATATTAGTCCTGAAGTGTCTGAATCTGAATCGGAGTCTGAAGATGAAGATGTGAAGCTGGCTGAACCAACAAAGAAATCCATTTACAACAGAGATGGTCTCCTTGATAAACTTGGAGATCTTAGCTGGCCAGAGAATGTTGAATGGATACATAAGCTTTCTGTTGACATTGATCGAGAGCAAGAGGTGGATGTGAATGATGACCTGGCACGAGAGCTTTCTTTTTACACGCAGGCATTGGAGGGAACAAAGCAGGCGTATGAGAAGCTTCAGTCAATGAGACTCCCTTTCCTAAGGCCTTCTGACTATTATGCAGAAATGGTGAAGTCTGATGTGCACATGGTGAAAGTGAAGGGTCGACTTTTGGCAGAGAAGAAAAAGATGGAGGAGGCTGAGGAGAGGAGAAAAGCTAGAGAGTCGAAGAGAATAGCTAAAGAGGTTCAAGCTCAAAAGCTGAAGGAGAGGGCTAAGCAGAAAAAGGAAGAGATAGAGTCTGTGAAGAAATGGAGGAAGCAGAGGCAACAGAATGGATTTGCTGAGAAAGATGGAGATATGGGTTTGCCCTTTGAAGATGGAAAGACATTTGGAAGGTCAAATAAAAGGGGGCAAATGGTGGCTCCTGGAGATCGTTCTGGTGGAAAGACAAGACTAGGTGGTAAGGGAAAGAAGGGAATGGAGAAGAAGATGAAGCAAAGAGAATCCAAAAATTCGAGGTTTGGATTTGGAGGGAGGAAAGGCTTGAAGAAGCAGAACACTGCAGAGACAACAAATGACTTCAGAGACTTCAACAAAAGCTTGGGAAACAAGAAAAGGAAGAGGTGAAGTTGCATTCCATTTTCTTTTAAGATTCAAGAACTGTTTTACTGTTGGAGATTCTGCTATATCGGATGATTTAAAATTGACAGCACCGGGCTTTTGTAGCCTGATTTTTGTTTTTTTTCCCCCTAGTTAATTGGCCTATGTATGCATTAAACTCATAAAATTTTGTTTGAATGATGTTTGGTGATTATATTATCTGTGATTGTTAATTGGGAATGTAGTTTTGAGGTTGGTTTTGTAACCTGAGCTAGCAGCAGTTTCTGGTAAATTGTCTGCTCTTCTGCTTCGCAGATTGAAATGAAACCTTAATTTATTATTCCTAGTTCTCTCTCATAAATGAAACTATTAATTGAATTGATTTTTTGGCTCACGGTGCCCGATCATTAGCATACTATGAAGCATTCTTTCCTGATTCTTTAAGGTTGAACTTTTGGATCACATATAATCTTGTCCAAGATGAACACGGCAAATTCGTGTACCCCTCCTTACAACTGAGTTGATAGAAATGTTATTCTTCCCATACAGCATAGAAAAACAGAATACCTGTGAACAGGGCATGCGTATGTTCCTAGTTAATTGTCACCGTTATCCTAATTTGTGGCATTGGCTTTTGGTGAAAGCTCAAGATTGTTCACGAGTCTTTGTCTCTCACTGAAAGGCAACTCAGTGGCAGATACTCATGCTTTCGCAAGTCTTACAATTGTCTTCTTTCAATAAGGGGATTGTGTCTTCTTTCAACTCAGTACATTCAATATAATTTTGTATCTTATTGCATTCTTATCGTATGCCCTCCCAATTCTAGGAATAATCATTTTATAAATCAAATATTATCTTATTGTTGTGAATAATCTTTAATTTATTCATTTATCCCCAAACTTGTGTGTTATTTTTTTTTTTTACCAAATATTGGTTGAATCATTGTTCTCTTAATATTTTTTAAAAATTATCTTATACGCATGAAGTGTTTTAAATATTCCATAAATTTCACAAATTTACTACATGCGAAAAAAAAAAAAAAAAGGATTTTGGTGAATGAAATAGCGTACTGGCAACATTGTCATGATAGATTACTATTCCAATAATTAATTATTGACATTAGATTATGACCAACTAGTCTTCATAATATCAAGATTGATTACTATTCCATAAATTAATTATTAACATTAGATTATGACCAACTAGTCTTCATAATATCAAGATGACTCCATAAATTAATTATTAACATTAGACTATGACCAGCTGATCACCATATTATTAAGCATTTATATTATGTTTGAAAGCATGGAATTCAAAATTGAATTTGAATGGGCTGAAGAAGCTTCCTCTATACACTGATAGATCAAAGAATTAAACAAAGGAATCTCTCATGTCCACACTCTCTCGCTTTCACACTCACCTCATTCTGTGGTTCCAAGTTCTGCTACCAAAAGCTTCCTCTGCAAACCTCTTCAAACCAAACCTTTAAAAGGGTTCAACCCCTCCATTCTGCTCAACTCAAATCTCTCTCTCTCTCTCTCTCTCTCTCTCTCTCTCTCCTGTTTCCATTTTCCATCAAGGCATTAGCCATGTTTGAGTGCGCGTTTGATCTGATAATCCTGGCAGCTTCCAATTCCCATTGTATGTTCTGTATCTGCAATTTGATAATAGTCGTTCTCCTTGTTGGCTCAAAACCTGCTCCACTCTTTCATCAAGACACAGCTGTTGTTCATTCCTCAATGCTGGACATGGGAAACAAGAACAATGGAACAGCCAGTCCGGAACATTTAGTCGATGTGAACGATGTATTGGCAGAAGCTGCTGAAGGTTCAGATTACACCAAAATGCAGATTGATGGTGACAGTGATTGTGATGATGATGATGATGGGAATGATAAGGGGGAAGAGGACGATGAGCTGAGGAGAATAGTGGAAGAATTCATTGAAAAGGTGAATAGAGGATGGAAGGCAGAAATGTTGGCATCCCATTTTAGTCCAAAGACAGAATTTTCAACTGGGAACTGGTAAGCGATGGACCAATATGAGTTTCTGGTGACAACGAGGAAGGCTTGTTGTACATGTAAGAGTGAGGGAAAGAATTGAAAGGGATGGAGAAGAAGAAAAGAGAATCCAAAAACTCCAGAAGGCTTGAAGAAGCAGAACACTGCTGAGACAACAAATTAATGACTTCAGGGACTTCAATAAAAACATGGGAAGCGAGAAGAGGAAGAGGTGAAGATTCTGAGTTGAGAGTTGAGAGTTGTATGTCAACTTTACTGGGATCATTAAATTTCACTACTGAAGATTCTGTTCTATCCCATAATTTAAAGTTTTTTCCCCCTAGTTACTTAGCCTATATATGTAAAAACATTGAACTCAAGTAAAATTTTGCTCTAATGATGTTTGGTTAAAGTCATCGTTTGACATTTGCAGTTGTCAAAATCTAACTGTTAATAAAACTCAATTAACTTAAATATTACACATTTCAGGCCCAAAAAAAGAATAAAATAAGAAATGCATTTGTTTTTAAAATAATGACAATTTATAAACATGTGAAAATTTAAAAATTATTTTATTTACATCCAATTACTCACCTAAATGAATTATGATACCCATTTATATAATGTTGTATTTTACATATTTATAGTATATTAATTTAGTTTGATTAACCCGTATTGGACATTGGCACTCCTCTGATACGGTTTCAACATGCATCCGACACTTCTTAGCATATGAGGCTTCTTGTTGTTTTTGGACTAGTAATAGACTTCTTGTTGTTGGACTAGTGTTATTGTTAGGGGAAAAGGGGATGATCCAAGAACACAAACACAACACAATTACATAGAGAACACAAAAGAAATACGTGGTTAGGCCAAACTCGGCCTATGTCCACGAGAGAGAGGGAGTCTCACTGTATGATCAATAAAAAAATACAATGAAGGAGGAGAACACACTCTAACTCAACTCAAGCTCAAACCTCTCTGCTTCACACACAACTCTCTTGATTCTTCTGCACTTTGTATACACAACTTAACAGTGTATATATATATATGCTAGAGAGAAGCATTGAGATGGAGCAGCAATAAAGATGAAATGCATGCTTGAGGCTGCGCATGCTCCAAGAGCTGTATCTTCCCAAGCGAAAAATAAATGCACCCACATGGGTGGGTCAACAAATCACCCCCTCCAAACATGTGGGGGCAACCAAGTGTTCGCTACTTTGATGCTGCAACACTGTAACCTCGCCCTAGTCTCTAGGCGTCCGCAACCCCTCAAGAGAGTGCCCACACCCCCTTGCTGAGGTGCTCATGCAGGGATCATCTTCTGGATGATTTCAGTAGATCTAGGAGACCCACTAAATCTGAGCATAACTCCAATTTCTCTCTAGTTACTATCTTTGTCAACATATCTGCTGGGTTTTGACTACTAAGGATCTTCTCAACTGCTAATACCCCTTCATCTAGAAGAGATCTGATGAAGTGATAGCAGAGTCCAATGTGTTTGGTCTTTGAGTGGAATGTTGAATTCTTTGCCAAGTGTATGGTGCTCTGACTATCACTATGCAAAACACTCTTCACCTACTTGAAACCCAACTTTGTCAATAAACCCTGTAACCAAATCATCTCTTTGCTAGCTTCTGTCATGACCACATACTCTGCCTCTGTAGTGGATAAGAGTAACGATTTTCTGTATATATGACTCCCAACTAACAGTAATAGCACCTACTATGAATACATATCCAGTAGTGCTTCTTCTGTAATCTATCTCGCCAACAAAGTTTGCATCGACGTATCCTTGTAATGTCAGATCACTTTTGTCAAAGCATAAACATTTGTTAATTGTACCTCAGAGATATCGAAATATCCATTTTACCGCTTCCCAGTGGATTTTTCCTGGATTCAACATGAATTTGCTGACGGTTCCCACTGCATGACTAAGATTTGGTCTCGTGCAAAACCCCGACGTACATTAAGCTTCCTACAACTGAAGCATATGACATTTTGTCCATTTCTTTCTTCTCTTTCTCCTCTTTCTCTTACTATGGAGACTAACTCTTTGATAACTTGAAATGACCGGCTAATGGTGTGCTAACTGTCTTAGCATCACTCATGTTGAACCTTCTGAGAATCCGCCTGATGTACTCGGCTTGAGACAACTACAAGGTTCCCTCCTTTCTGTCTCTAGTGATTCTCATCCCAAGCATTTGTTTTACTGAACCCAAGTCTTTTATTTCAAATTCAGTGGGCAACAACCTTTTCAATTTTATAGTCTTGTCCATGTCTGATCCTGCAACTAGCATGTCATCAACATAAAGTAAAAGAATTATGTAACCTGATTTATACCTCTTGAAATAGCAACAATGATCAGCGTTGCATTTTCTGTAGTCATTCTTTTACATGAAACCATCAAATTTCTTATCCCATTGCCTTGGAGCCTGTTTCAAACCATACAGACTCTTATTCAACCTGCAAACAAGTTTTTCTTTGCTTTTCTCTGCAAAACTTTCAGGTTGGTGCATGTATATCTCCTCGTCTAGATCACCATGGAGGAAAGCAGTTTTTGCATCTAATTGCTTAAAGTGTAAATTCTCTGTTGCAACAATGCTAAAAAATGTCCGAAAGGTTGTGTGTTTCACAACTGGTGAGAATATTTCTGAGTAGTAATACCTTCTATTTGTTGGAAACCTTTGACCACGAGTCTTGCTTTGTATCTTCTTGAATTATCATGCTCTTCTTTTATGCGATACATTCATTTGTTTTAAAGAGCTTCCTTTCCCTTGGGTAATCTAGCTAGCTCCCAAGTCCTGTTGTCGGTGATGGATTTCATCTCATCTTTCATGACAAGTTCCCACTTGCTAGCCTCATCCACCTAACATGCTTCATCATAGCACTCTGGTTCACCTGCATCAGTTAGTAACAAGTAATCCAAATATCTCCTACTCGATACATGCGTTCGGAAAGACCTCCTTTGTGTCGGAGTAGGAGTCGGAGTCAGAGTCTGTGATGCTTCAGTGCACCCCTTTATGATAGATTCCTCTGTCTGGGAATTATCAATAGTCTGTTGTGCCACGTTTCTATTAGTGAAATCATCCAACTCTACAATATCGGGGTTATTTAGTACAAGATTACTTGATGATGTTGTGTCTTTGTACATAACATTTTCATTGAAAATAACATCTCGACTCTTGATTATTTTCTTGTTTTGGTCATCCTAGATGCGATAACCAAACTCATCTTCACCACATCTAAGGAGTGTGCATTTTTGAGATTTTGGATCAAGCTTGCCCCTAGCCTGATCACTAATATGTACATAAGCAATGCAACCGAAAACTTTTAAATGTGAAAATTTTACCTCCTTTTTGCTCCATACCTTCTCTGGTAACTGGAACTGCAATGGTACTGATGGACTTCGGTTGATCAGATAAGCAGCTGTGCTGATTGTTTTTGCCCAAAACTGCTTTGGTAAACTTGTTTGTACTCGCATGCTTCTGGCTCTCTCAGTCAAGGTTCTCTTCATTCGTTCTACTACACCGTTGTATTGGGGTGTACCTGGCACGATTCTTACAAGTTTGATCCCATGCTCGTAGCAAAACCTTTTGAATTCTCTATGTTTATATTCACCACCATTGTCTAATCTCAGCTTTTTGATTTTTAAGCCTGTTTCATTTTCCACCATGGCTTTCCATTTCCTGAAAACATCATATACTTCAGATTTATGTCTTAAGAAATAAACTCATACCTTCTTGGAATGGTCGTCAATAAATGTGACGAAATAGGATTTCCCGCCTATAGATGAAACTGGGCTTGGTTCCCAAACATCGGTGTGCACCAGCTCCAATTTTTTTTTCCTTGGAGTTTTATCGTATGTCTGAAAGTTGACTTTTTTTGTTTGCCAAGAATGCAGCTTTCACATTGATTAATATTAGCTTACTAGAGACCTGGTATCTTTCCCTTTGAATTCATGATTTTCAAACCTTTTTTACTCATGTGACCGAGTCTCTAGTGCCATAGGTTTGAATCTTCATTCCCTGTAGCAATTGAAATAGACATGCAAGCATCTGTGGTCATATAAAGAGTACCCACTTTCTTACCGCGCAGGCATGTCATTGCGCCTTTGGAAATTTTCCAACTATCGCCACAGAAAGTTGTAGTGTAACCTTCACTTGCAAGCTGTCCAACATATATTAATTTTTTATTGAGATCAGAGATATATCTGACATTAGTCAAACTCCAGGTGGTACTTGTCAAATTTATTTTTGCTTCTCCTTTTCTTGCAATTTCACAAGGTTTATCATCACCAAGATAAACATTGCCAAGATTTCTGGGTACATACCTGTTAAACATTTCTTTGTTGTCTGTTGCGTGAAACGAGGCTCCAGAATCTAATATCCAAGACTCTCCCTTCATTTCCAAAGAGCATAATAGTGCATCTCCTTCTCTTGAAGAAGAAGCGACATTTGCTTCGGTCTTATTTTCTAGCTCATTTTTCTAGGATCGACATTGATTTTTGTAGTGGCCAATCTTGCCACAATTCCAACACTCGATCTGTTTTTTGTTCTGAGTGTTGTTGGAATTTTTTGAAGCTTTTGATTTAGACCGTATGCTTCTCGATCTTCCACGGTTTTGATTTCTGCCTCTAATCTGTTTCTCATCTTTTGTGATCAAGGCACGCCCTTGGAGGTTAACGATTGGCTTTTTAAGGGTGTCAGTATCCTGTAGTGAAGCCATCACTTCTTCCAAATTCAAGGTTTCCTTACCAACAAGTAATGTTGTGACAAGACTATCATAATAAGGTGGTAGAGATGCCAGGAGAAGAAGTACTTTATCTTCTTCTTCAACTTTTACACCAAGATTTATTAACTGGGTCATGATCTTATTGTAGTCATTTATGTGGTCAAAATTATTTACCCCTTCCTCCATATTTAACTGATAGAGTTTCTTTTTCAGAAATAGCTTATTTGTTAAAGATTTTGTAACGACCTAATATTTAACTGGGTTTATATATATATACTATAACATTTATAATGATCTGATACCACACTGGATTAAACCCAATCATCAACCTAAGCAGCGAGAAGCGCAATCCATATAAACATCATCAAGAAAATATACAATATCAGAGTGCTAAAAAGTTCCTCAAAATATACATATAAGATTATTACCCAAAATACCCTCAACTGGCTAAGGCTATACATAATTACTCTTAAAAAAAATACTCACTTTACTAATAGGGTAGTATTGAAGCCCCTCTATCTGTGAGTCTGATCTGCTCGCCTATCTGGATCACCTGAAAAATGTTAAAGTAATGGGATGAGCCAACGCTTAGTAAGACGAAATATGCTATTATTAGTGTGTGGCAATTGAGTAACAATACTGTAAAAATCTATTACTATATAATCATGTATCACTGAATCTGTAAATACAATACCAGTAATATAAACCATTACCTTTTCCTTGTTGCTTAACATATCTGTACTTTAGGTTTCTACTCAAAATACTTGTAATATATATATTTTTGGCCTCTGTAAATCTGTATAAACATAGTAATAACTGAAAACTTCCCTGTGGATAATTGTGTGTCATGATTTAACCCCTCATGACAGGGTTGTGCGACCCGTAAGCGGGATCTACCCTGGCTAGCCGACCAGGATAAACCACTATACTCCATTAGTCTAATAAGCTCTCCTCAACTCATATCTGATGGGGAGCCTGTCCACTGGTGGGCTCTATACGATCGACTGTTATACCACGTATTATCTGAATAGGTGGTTGCACTCTATATACTGTATGTAGCAACGGTATTGTGCTCTGTAATCTATAATGGTCCATCAGGGTCTGATACTATATAATATATTTCTATATACAACTATCTGTTTTATCATGATTCTGTAATAACTGTATCAACCATGACGCTGTGATAAACTGTATCTATATCAACTGTATTTTCTGAAATAAACTGTAAAACTGTATGTCATGGTACTGTAAATTGTATCTGTATCAACTATATAATCGTGGTATTCTGTAATTAATATAAAATATATTCACTGTCTGTATACTTTGTAAAACATATCTCTGAAAAATATTATAAAGCATGTTTCTGTACTCTATCTATATTCTCAAGCCACACAATGATTTAAAACATATAATACATTATAGATAAACTGTATAAATTTATGCTGTGAATAATAATCTGGTAAAATATACATTTCATATTGAAAATCATTCTAAAACTGCCTAGCGTAGCATATTTCCCTTACCTGATTTCTGCTAAAATCTCCTTACTGTAACGGGTCCTACATCCGTAGGGTTCTCCACTCAACACCCTGAAAACCATAAATTTCAAAACAAAATATTACTATTTCTATGTCTACGTCATTTCTTACAACTGCTGAAAAGCCTAATTTCGAATAAAAGACCTTACCCTAAATCTGGGATGAATTCTAACTTCGTCCCACCGACGATCCACTACAACAGACTTGGAGAGAACTTCCTTAGGAGCGTTGTAGTGGTCTCAGATTATCGATCTGGCGGCTAGTGGGGCCGAAATTGAAGAAAAATGGGAGAGGGACAGTAGAGAGAGAGTCTTCGTTGAAATTTCTGCGTAAAACTGAGTTTAAGTACTATTTATACTGCGGGATTCGTCAATGAGCCATGTCACCTTGTCGAAGAGTCCTATAGAAAGTTCGTTGACGAACCTGCACCCTCATCGACGAATTTTAGACTTCAAAAAATCTTTCTTAGTATCTTCTCGTCGACGAGACGGAACGACGAGATCCTAAAGAACCCTCATCGACGAGGCGTGAAAAATTTCTTGGGTTATTTCCTCCAAAGTGCAACATCGTCGACGAAGTCGGCTGCCTCCTTCTGTTACTGTTTCCATTTTCCTCCCTCTTTATTATTTAAATACCATTATTCTTTGGATTGTTACATTTTCCCCTCCTTATAAAATTTCGTCCTCGAAATTTACTATTCATATCACTCATCATCCCTTAAAGGCAAAACAGTCTACTTATTTTATTACCTGCCCTCACTTATGGCGGAGGAATACCGTGGTTACATTGGTAATTTTGGGAGATTACAAGTATCAAAGAAAATTCTCCCAAAACCAAAATACTACCTATCCTATACTCTACATTATAATTACATCGTACAAAAAAAAATTATCATTACTTAAATTACACATCACTGCCATTACCCACTAAACAAGTGGGGGTATTTCTGTCTAATCTCACTTTCAAGATCCTACGAAGCTTCTTCTATCGCGTGGTATCTTCTTATTACGCAATTCCTGTTCTTTTCTATCTAGGATCTATACTGGAGCTTCCTCATATGCTAGATTACCACTGAGTTCCAATTCCGTATAGTTGATGATATGGGAAGAATTTGGGGCGTATTTCCTTAACATAAAAACGTGAAACACGTTGTGAATTCTGAATAGAGATGGCGGTAAAGCCAGCCGATAAGCAACTGACCCAATCTTCTCGAGTATCTCAAATGGGGCAATGAACCTAGGGCTCAACTTACCCATCTTCCCAAACCTCATGATTCCCTTCAATGGTACGATTTTCAGAAATACATGATCAGCCACTTCAAATTCCAGTTCCCGGCAGCGAGTATCCGCATAACTTTTCTGCCGACTCTGTGCTACACTAATTTTATCTCGAATGAGTCGAGCTTTATCATACGCTTGCTGAACTATCTCTTGCTCCACAACTCGCCTCTCACCCAGCTCACTCCAATATAAAGGGGAACGACACTTCCTACCATAAAGTGCCTCATAAAGAGTCATGCCAATGCTAGCCTGGTAGCTGTTATTGTAAGAAAATTCCACCAATGACATATATTGAGTCCAGCTACCCCCAAAATCCAAAACACACGCTCGCAACATATCCTTGAGTACATGAATAGTTCTCTTTGTTTGACCATCTTTCTGAGGATGAAATGCGGTGCTGAAGCTAGCTGAGTCCTTAGTGCCTCCTACAAACTCCTCCAGAACCGCGATGTGAAACATGGATCACGGTCCGATACTATGGATACTGGCACTCCATGGGGTCGAACAATCTCCTGTATGTAAATCTCTGCTAACCTGTTCATAGGGTAGCTAACCTTAATGGGCAGAAAGTGCACTGTCTTTGTCAATCTATCAACAATTACCCAAATGACATTCTGACTATGTGGCGCCGGCGGTAGTCCAATAATAAAATCCATGGATATGTGGTCCCACTTCCACTTAGGAATGAAAAGTGGCTGCAATTGACCAGCCGGTCTCTGGTGCTCAGCCTTAACCTGCTGGCACATCAAACATTGTCGCATAAACTTTGCTATTTCCCTTTTCATGCCACTCCATCAGAAATACTCCCATAGATCCCTATACATTTTCGTAATGCCAAGATGGACAATGTATAGAGATCTGTGTGTCTTTTCTAAAATCGCCCTCTTAATACTGTCATTTGCAAGCACACACAATCTGGTGCGAAATCTTAGAGCCCCATCGTCAGAAATGTTGAATTCTTCCCCCTGACCATCCTGTATTTTGGCTATCACTTCTGCCAATTCTAGATCATCCCTCTGAGCAACTTTAATTCTCTCATAAAGGGTAGGCTGTACAACCAGACTGACAATAAGCGCTTGAGGATCATCTTCCACTAACTCCACGCCGAGTCTTTCCAAGTCCATCTGAATTGGGTGTTGAATTATTGCTACTAGCTGTGCTGTATCTTCTAATTTACGACTCAAAGCATCAGCCACCACATTTTCTTTACTTAGGTGGTAACTGATGGTACAGTCGTAATCCTTGATGAGTCCTAACCATCTCCTCTGGCGCATATTCAACTCTTTCTGTGTAAAGAAATACTTTAGACTCTTATGGTCAGAGAATATTTCACATATCTCACCATATAAGTAATGTCTCCAGATCTTTAGTGCATGTACAACCGCAGCCAATTCCAGATCGTGAGTAGGGTAGTTCTTTTTATATTCTTTCAACTGCTTGGACGCATACACCACTACCCTATCATGCTGCATCAGTACACAACCGAGTCCTTTCAAAGATGCGTCGCTGTAAATCACATAACCATCACCTCCTGATGGAATTGTCAGTACTAGTGCAGTGATAAGCCACTACTTTAATTCTTGGAAACTCTGCTCGCATTTCTCATCCCACACAAATCTGGCATTCTTCTTGGTCAAACGTGTGAGAGGTCCTGACAAAGCCAAAAATTCCTTTACAAATCGTCGGTAATAACCTACAAATCCCAAGAAACTTCTGACTTCCTGTACGTTCTTCGGCCTGACCCAATTCACTACTGCATCAATCTTACTGGGATTCATTGAAATACCATCTCTTGAGATCACGTGGCCTAAAAATGCAACTTTCTCAAGCGAGAACTTACACTTACTAAACTTGGCATAGAGTTTCTCTTCCCTGAGTGTCTGTAGAACCTGTCTCAAATGCACCTCATGACCCTTAAAACTCCTTGAGTACACCAGTATATCATCAATAAAAACTACAACAAACTGATCTAGATATTAGTGAAAAACTCTATTCATCAAATCCATGGACATAGTTGGGGCATTCGTTAGACCAAAAGGCATAACGAGAAATTCATAATGCCCGTACCTGGTCCTAAAGGCTGTCTTTGCAATGTCCTCTGCCTTTACGCTCACCTGATGATAACCTGATCTAAGGTCGATCTTGGAATAGACCCGTGTACCCTGGAGCTGATCAAATAGATCGTCTATACGGGGTAGAGAATATTTATTCTTAATAGTAACTTTATTGATTTCTCTATAATCAATACACATCCTCAGAGACCCATCTTTTTTCTTTACAAACAACACTGGAACTCCCCATGGCGATACACTGGGTCATATAAATCTCTTATTCAATAAGTCTTGCAACTGATTCTTCAATTCCTCCAACTCAGCTGGAGCCATACAATAAGGAACCTCAAAAATTGGTGCTGTCCTTGGAGGTAAATCTATGGGAAAATTCACCTCGCATTCGGGAGGCAACCCTGGTAGCTCATTTGGAAAAATATCTAAAAATTCTCGTACGACCGAGGTACTGTCAAGCTTTGATTCATTCTCTGTCACTTCTTTTATAAAAGTCACAAACCGCTGACTTCGTCTAGGAGCAATCTACTCGCCTGTATTGCTGATACTAGCTGCGATGGAGCACGTACACGAGAGCCAACAAACCTGAATTCTTGCTCACTAGGGGGTCTGAAAATTACTTCTTTCTGAGTACAATCAATACTGGCGTGATTAGTTGCCAACCAATCCATACCCAGTATTACATCAAGCTCACACATCTCAAACACAATCAAGTCTGCTGGTAGCACTCTCCCCTGAATTTCTATTGGATAGCCTCTAAGTACCCTTTTACACCTCAACACTGACCCTAACGGTGTAGCTACTGATAGTTCTTTATCTAATATCTCAGTCTCACTTCCAGATAATTTAACGTACGATACAGAGACGAAGGAATGAGTATCACATGAATCAAATAAAACAATAACGGAATGTGATAAAACAGTAAAAGTACCTGTCACCACATCTGCGGCAGCCTCAACATCACCCGGCATTAATGCGTAAACCCTCGTTAGGGCCACATTCCTTTGCTGTCCTCCACGAGGTGCCTGATATCCTCTTTGATAGGGCCTGGGAGCTGGGACCTGGTCTGGCAGTCCTAGGCATACACGTGCCATGTGGCTGGGTCTCCCACATCGATAACATACACCTCTCCCTGCCAGACACTCCCCCGAATGACGTCTCCCGCACGTTTGACATACCGAGACATTCGGCGCACCCTGATTCCCCCGAGGTCCCACCATCTGCCTTTGATCTCCCATATCACAACCTCCTCTCCATGGACCCGTATTGGAGCTAGCCTGAAAGCCTTGAGGCGTAGGCTTCCTCTGACTCTGAACCACTATACCCCTCTGTATACCACTCTCAATGATCAAAACTCTGTCTACAATCTCCGTAAATGCCTGAGCTCTGAAGCCAATCACCTGCTCAAATAAGTTCTGCTTCAGTCCTTCTTCAAACTTCCTTACCTTTTTCTCTTCATCAGGTGCTAGATGCGGAGCAAAACGCGACAACTCGATAAATCGAGTTGTGTACTAGGATATCGACATCTGCCCCTGTATCAGATGCATAAACTTTTCTGCTTTCACACTCTAAACGATAGTAGAGAAATATCGCTCGAAAAATAGCTCCTTGAATCGGTCCCACGTCATTGGTACTGGAACCAGCCTCTACTCCTCAATCAATCGTGCTGATCTTCACCAGCGCTTCGCCTCCCCTGTCAGCTTATATGCTGCAAATACTACCTTCTGCTCATCTGAACAAGGAAGCACTGCCAACGTCTCTTCGATATCCTGGACCCAATTCTCAGCTACAATCGGGTCATCTCCTCCAGCAAAGGATGGAGGCTTCATTCGAGTAAACTACTTGATCGAACAGCCACGCTTCCCAGAGCTCTTGGCCATCTCAGTCATCACCTTCTAAGTGACGCTACGCAGTACCGCATTTGTATCTCCTCCACCTATGCTGGAAGGTCCTGACTTATCATCCCCAGCATTCGTACCACTGCTTCTCGGATCCATCCTGAAATAAGAAACACACTTAAGCACCTTATCTCCTATACATACCTATCCTATACCAATTCAAAATTAATTACCTTCCCTGACCTTAACTCAATATCCAGTTCTGTCACCTAGACACACGACTCGACAATAGTTTACTATGATTTTCCTGAAATCGTCACCCTAGGAAAAACACAGAAACTGTAACAACCCGAATAAAATGGTCTTTAAACAATAAAAGAAAAGGGAAATGGAAGTTGGGAAAGAAGGGAAGCTGCCAAGCTTCGTCGACGAACACAGGGTTTCGTCGACGAAAGTTTAAGAGAATTCGTCAACGAACATAGGACTTTGTCGACGAGAAAATACCAAGAGGGGTTCTGAGACAGCCTGAATTTCGTCGACGAATACAAGTCTCGTCGACGAAATTTGTGAAGGACTTGTCGACGAAGGTTGGCCTAGTCGATGAAATCCTCTGTTTTATAAGTATGAAAAATTCGAGGAAAATATCATTTTTAAGAAGCCCCTCTCTCTCTCTCTACGACTCACTCTCCCTTCTCTCTTCGTTTTCGGCCCCACCGGTCGTCGGATAAACGATCCGAAGCCACCACGACGCTCCTGGTGGAGTTCTCTCCAAATCTGCTGGAGCGGATCGTAGGAGAAAGCTAATTGGAAATCATCCCAAAGTTGAGGTAAGACTTTTTAAGCCATATTTGGTCTTGCGCTAGTTATAAGAAACGTTGTGCGCATGAAAATACTGAAGTTTAATACTGGAGGTTTCCAGTTTCAGGGTATTGGTGAGGGAACCTCTCAGGTGTTAAACTTGAATGCTTTTGGGTAAAAACTTTCCACTCAATATTTGGGTTTTTGACAGTTGAGGAAAATATTGTACGCTTAGAAATATTGAACTTTAATTCTGGAATTTTTCATTTTCAGGGTGTTGAGTTAGGAACCCTGCAGGTATAGGGAAAATTTTCTTAGGGGCTTTGCGGGAGTCAGGTAAGGGGATAAACTAAACTAGTACTGTTTTGGAAAATGCTTATATATATATATATATAGTTATCATTTGATTTATGGAAAATGTATATGTTTATAAATATATATGTTTTATATTTGCAAAATACTGTGAAAATGATCGTATGTTGAATATGTGGAAAATCTACTGTGTGGCATGAGTAAAAATTTTGTGAAATGCTGTTTTCTGGAAATGTGGATGATATGGATTTTTATGATGGAAAACCGGCGTATGGGCCGAGATGTTTATATATATATATATATATATATATATGGATGTGATTTGCCGGCGTACGGGCTGTGCTATGTGATTTGCCAGCGTACGGGCCGTGCTATGTGTTTTGCTGGCGTACAGGCCGTGCTATGTGATTTACCAGCGTACGAGCTGTGCTATGTGATTTGCCGACGTACGGGTCGTGCTATGTGGTTTGCCAGCGTACGGGCTGTGCTATGTGATTTGCCGGCGTACGGGCCGTGCTATGTTAAAATGTGTAATACCGGCGTACGAGCCGATAATTTTTATGATACACGTATATATGTGAAATGATATGATTGATGTGAAAATAAATGATATGAGATATTTATGTATCACGGTTTTAGTATATGTATATGATATCAGAACCTGGTTAGCTTGGTCTAGGCTAACACTTGCACGGTACCGTTGCTATGTGTCTATGGTCCTAGTGATCATGATATTTGTGTTAACGCCTTTGTACGGAGTGGTGTGAGATTGGATGGTCAATGTAATTATTTTCAAGAAGTGTGCTGTTATCGCCCCTAGTATACGGACCAGTCTAGGTAGACCCATCGGACCTACAAACTAGACTATTGACTTGGCAGTGGTCGGCCAACCATTGTTAGGTCTCGCCTTTGGGCCACACAACCTAGTCATGTGGGGGTAATACATGACAACAGCCAGCTAAGCTACCAGGATTTTTTTATGTTATTATTATTATTATGACATGAGTTGAGATATGTTATGAAAATGTAGTATGTTTTGCCATGTTGAATTATATATATATGTTTTCCCAGATTTGATGAAACAATACTAAATGTGTTATATATGATATATGTTGAACACAAATTATTCATATTGCCACACACTAGTATTAGTTTATTTCCCTTACTGAGAGGTGTCTCACCCCTAAGTTTCATTAACTTTTCAGGAGTCCCAGATAGGAGAGCGGGAAAGGCCCCGCTAATATAGAGCAGTTATCTGCCTTTGTTGGAAGGGTGAGTCTTGGTAGGGACAGCTAGATTTTTGTGGGAATTGTCCCTAGATTTATTTTTTGGGATGTATATGCTGAGAGATAGTGTTTGTAGTACTTTGGTATATGTATGCACATTATGATGAGATGTATATAATTTTATATTTTCTTCTGCGTAGGCTTCTGCTGTATGTTCTATTATATCCCTGGTACCCACGAGTCCAGGTGGATGGTGACCTGCTGAGCTGGAATGTGAGATGTATGATATTGATTTTATGTTTTGATGTTATAAATATATATATATATATATATATATGTGAAAATGAGCAGGTCGTGACAGCTTGGTATCAGAGCCTAGGTTGCTAGGTTCTATAGACTTTAGAGTGCAGCAGAAATAATACCAGAGTTTAGGAAATGATTTAAGGATTTGTTCTACAGTCTGGAAGCAGGACTTCCATGGTAATTTCTGTGCTTTTCCTGGGGTAATGATTTCAGGAAAATCATAGTAAGCTATCGTGGTGTTGTGTTCTTAGAACGTAGGACTGCGGATTAGAAATGAGTTAGGAAGGTTGAGATAAGTGGTGAGGATAGGTGGGTAAACTATAAGGATAAAAGTTCTAAGTCATGTTTGTTGTTTTAGGATGGATCCAGAAGGAGGAAATAGTGCCCATGCGAGTGGCAGTGATGGTGTAGGACCATCAGGTGCAGCTAGAACCGACTCTGACGCAGTATTACGTAGCGTGGCTCAGCAGGTTATGACTGAGATTGCTAGGAGCTCGAGGGAGCAGAGTGGTCCATCTGCAGGCCATGGGTGTACCATAGAGAAGTTCACGAAGATGAATCCTCTAGCGTTCTCAGGCAGAGTCGATCCTGTAGCCGCCGAGAACTAGATACAGGAGATTGAGAAGATCTTGGCTGTACTACAGTGTACTGAGGAATAGAGGGTCCTCTTTACCACCTATAGACTGACAGGAGAGGCTAAGAGGTGGTGGACTGCGGTGAGACTATTGGAGCAGCAGAGGGTGACTCTGATAGCTATGACATGGGACCGATTTAAAGAGTTGTTTTTTGATAGATATTTTCTAGTTATGGTCAGGGAGGCTAAGGCAGAGGAGTTCCTGAGTCTGAAGTAGGGACAGTTATCCGTCCAGCAGTATGTAACACGTTTTATCGAGCTCTCTCGTTTCACCCCGTATATTGTTCTTGATGAGGTAAGGAAGGCGAGACAGTTTGAGAGAGGTTTGAGGCAGAATATATTCAAGCAGGTGGTGGTGCTTTGGAATCAGGACTTTGCTAAATTAGTCGACAGGGCGGCTTTGGCAGAGATTGGGGAGCGTCTTGATGCAGAGGAGTAGGGACAGAAGAAGAGATCTGCACCTACCGGCTACCAGCAGGGTCATAGACCGGGCCAGTGGAGGAGAGGTAATCATGGCAGAGGACGGAGACAGGAGACGGGAGGACAGGAGGTGTAGACAGGGTAGGGTCCTCTAGTCTGTCAGACTTGTGATAGGAGGCACTGGGGGGAGTGTCGAACTGGTGGTATGGTGTGCTACCGCTGTGGTAGATCAGGGCACATGGTGCGAGACTGTCCTACCCCATCAGATACAGTTCTAGTGTGTTATCGTTGTGGTAAACCGGGGCATATGGTATGAGACTACCCTACACCACCAGATGGAGTTCCAACTCCTAGACCATATCGGGGAGGTTACCAGGCACCACGTGGGGGCCAGCAGAGGAATACGGCTCCAACCAGGGTGTTCACTTTGACGCTGGATGAGGCTGAGACGGCAGGTGACGTGGTGACAGGTATGGTGATTATGCTTTCTTTTAGAGTGATTGCATTATTTGATTCAGGAGTTACACACTCGTTTGTGTCTTCGGGGTGTATTAAATTATGTGGGGCTAAAACACAGTCATTAGATGTTGAATTGTTGGTATCTACGTCGACTGGATCAGTAGTGAGATGTAGTAGGGTACTCCGCGACTACCCAGTAGAGATTTAGGGAAAAATATTGCCTGCTGATTTGATAGTGTTAGACATGCACGAGTTTGACGTTATATTTGGCATGGATTGGCTAGCGGCTAATTTTGCCAGCATAGATTGCCACAAGAGGTGATATTCAGATCTCCGGGGAAAAAGGAATTTAAGTTCGTAGGGTCGCGAGTGCAATCCTCGCCTCAGCTAGTTTCAGCTATTCAGGCCAGGAGACTACTACTGAGTGGGTGTCAGGGGTTTGTGGCTGTTGTGAAAGAGATGTCAGAAAATGAGTCGAAACTTGCTAGCACGCCTGTAGTAAGGGAGTTTACAAATGTTTTCCTTGATGAGTTACCAAACTTGCCACCCGATCATGAGGTAGATTTCTCTATTGATCTACCTTTCGGTACGACGCCAATTTCTAAAGTACCGTACCGGATGGCGCCAGTGGAGTTAGTAGAGTTGAAGAATCAGTTGCAAGATTTGCTTGATAAGGGCTTCATACGGCCTAGTGTATCTCCTTGGGGAGCTCCTATTTTATTTGTGAAGAAGAAGGACGAGACTATGAGGATGTGTATAGACTACAAGGAAATTAATAAAGCGACCATCAAGAACAAATATCCTCTACCCCGTATTGATGATTTGTTTGACCAGCTCTAGGGTACACGGGTGTATTCGAAGATTGACCTCAGATCCGGCTACCATCAGGTGAAGGTGAAAGCAGAAGACGTATCGAAGACGGCCTTCAGGACCAGGTACGGGCATTATAAGTTTCTTGTTATGCCGTTTGGATTGACGAATGCTCCTAATGTATTTATGGACTTGATGAACAGAATCTTCCACCGATACCTAGACCAGTTTGTTGTGTTTATTGATGATGTACTGGTCTATTCGAGGAGTTATGAGGAGCATGAGACGCACCTGAGGCAGGTTTTGCAGACACTTCGGGAGAAGAAGTTATACGCCAAATTCAGTAAATGTGAGTTTTGGCTTGAGAAGGTCGTGTTCTTAGGGCATGTTATATCTTGAGACGGTATTTCTGTGGATCCTAGTAAGATTGAGGCGGTAGTGAATTGGACTAAACCAAGAAATGTCGAGGAGATCAGGAGTTTCTTGGGGCTAGCTGGCTATTATCGCTGATTTGTAGAGGGATTCTCAGCTTTGTCAGGACCTTTGACACGACTGACGAGGAATAATGTTAGATTTGAGTGGGACGACAGTTGTGAGCAGAGTTTTCAGGAGCTAAAGCAGAGATTAGTCACAGCACCAGTGTTGGTCATCCCATCTGGGGGTGAGGGGTATGTTATTTACAGTGATGCGTCCTTGAAAGGACTTGGCTGTATATTAATGTAGCATGGCAGGGTAGTGGCAAATGCGTCCAGATGGTTGAAAGAATATGAAAAGAACTACCCTACCCACTATCTTGAATTAGCTGCGGTGGTACATGCGTTAAAAATTTGGAGGCATTACCTATACGGCGAGCAGTGTGAGATATTCTTCGACCACAAGAGCTTAAAGTATTTCTTCACGCATAAGGAACTGAATATGAGGCAGAGAAGTGGTTGGAGCTTATAAAGGATTTTGATTGTACTATTAGTTATCACCTAGGGAAAGCAAACGTGGTAACTGATGCGTTAAGCAGGAAATCCAGGGAACCGATGTTAGCAGCTATGGAGATCCAGCATCCGATTATGATGGATCTGGAGAGACTCGACATAGAATTGGTGGAGAGTGATCTCCTAGTATGTATTGTCAGCCTTGTGGTACAGCCTACTCTGCAGGAGAGAATTAAAGCTGCCCAGAAGGAAGATCCAGAGCTAGCAAAGGTGATAGACAGGGTATATAGTGGGTAGGGGGAGGAGTTCAGTATTGCAGACGATGGAGCTTTGTGATTCTGTTCTAGATTATGCGTTCCTGCAGATATCGAAATCAGGAAGACCATTATAGAGGAGACTCACAGATCCCTGTATACAGTTCATCCTGGTAGTACGAAGATGTACAGGGATCTGCGAGAATCGTACTTGTGGAGTGGCATGAAAAGAGAGATCGCTGAGTATGTAGCCTAATGTTTGACGTGCCAGTAGGTAAAGGCTGAGTACCAGAGGCCGGCAGGGCAGTTGCAGCCGTTATTTATCCCGGAGTGGAAGTGAGATCATATATCCATGGACTTCGTGTCAGGACTGCCGACGACGCTGCATGACCAGAATGCTATTTGGGTGATTGTGGATCGATTAACGAAGACCGCCCATTTTATTTCTATCAAGATCAGCTACTCCCTCAGTTGTTTAGCGGAGATCTACATTTAGGAGATACTTCGTTCTCATGGAGTGCTAGTATCTATTGTGTCAGATCGAGACCCATGATTTACGTCACAATTTTGGAGGAGCTTGCAGGAGGCTTTGGGGTCTCAGTTATCGTATCGTTTAGCACAACATTCCATCCGCAGTCAGATGGGCAGATTGAGAGGACGATACAGATACTTGAGGACATGTTCCGTGCGTGTGTATTGGACTTTGGGGGTAGCTGGACTTAGTTCATGCCACTAGTAGAGTTTGCATATAATAACAGTTATCAGTCTAGCATTGACATGACACCATTTGAGGCTCTATATGGTAGGAGATGTTGATCTCCTTTGTTTTGGGATGAAGTGGGTGAGCGGCGAGTTGTGGGGCCAGAGCTTGTGCAGCAAGCGTGTGATAAGGTTCGGCTTATCAGGGATAGGATCAGTGTAGCTCAGAGCCGACAGAAGAGTTATGCCGACCATCGCCGCAGGAATTTAGAGTTTGATGTGGGCAATCATGTGTTTCTGAAGATAGCTCCGATAAAAGGGGTTATGCGATTTGGGAAGAAGGGTAAGTTTAGTCCTTGGTTTATCGGTCCATTTGAGATTTTAGATAAAGTGGGATTGGTAGCCTACAGACTAGCTTTGCCACCTATGTTGTCCAGGATCCACGACGTATTCCATGTCATTATATTGAGGAAGTACATCACAGATCCTTCTCATATCATCAGTTATGATGAGTTGGAGCTTAGTGATTCACTGGGGTATGAGGAGGTACCAGTACAAATTCTGGATAGGAAAGTACGAGAGTTACGTAACAAGAGAATTCCTCAGGTAAAGGTTTTGTGGAGGAATCATGTGGTAGAAGAGGCTTCTTGGGAGTCCGAGGAGCAGATGAAGCAGAGGTATCCACATTTATTTCAAGAGGTCTGAGTGGATAAATGTAAATAGTTAAGTAGTTTTCTGTAGTAGGTACATGTAATGATTAATTAGTGTGGTATTTTATTTTTGGGAGAATGGTTTCTTGTGTATATGTAATCTCTCAAGACTCGGAATGTAACCACGGCATTCCTCCGCCATAAGTGAGGGTAGGTAATAAAATGAGTAGACTTTTTTTTTTTGGTTAAGGGATGATGAGTTATGTGAACGGTAAATTTCGAGGACGAAATTTTTATAAGGAGGGGAGGATGTAACGACCCGAATAAAATGGTCTTTAAACAATAAAAGAAAAGGGAAATGGAAGTTGGGAAAGAAGGGAAGCTGCCAAGCTTTGTCGACGAACACAGGGTTTCGTTGACGAAGGCTTAAGAGAATTCGTCAACGAACACAGGACTTTGTCGACGAGAAAATAATGAGAGGGGTACTAAGACAGCCTGAATTTCGTCGGCGAATACAGGTCTCGTCGATGAAATTTGTGAAGGACTTGTTGACGAAGGTCAGCCTAGTCGACGAAATCCTCTGTTTTATAAGTATGAAAAATCAGGGGAAAATATCATTTTTAAGAAGCCTCTCTCTCTCTCTCTCTCTCTCTACGACTCACTCTCCCTTCTCTCTTCGTTTCCGGCCCCACCGGTCATCGGATCGACGATACAAAGCCACCACGACGCTCCTGGCGGAGTTCTCTCCAAATTTGCTGGAGCGGATTGTGGGAGAAAGCTAATTGGAAATCATCCCAAAGTTGAGATAAGACTTTTTAAGCCATATTTGGTCTTGCGCTAGTTATAAGAAACGTTGTGCGCATGAAAATACTGAAATTTAATACTGGGGGTTTCCAGTTTCAGGGTATTAGTCAGGGAATCTCTCAGGTGTTAAACTTAAATGCTTTTGGGTAAAAACTTTTTACTCAATATTTGAGTTTTTGACAGTTGAGGAAAATATTGTATGCTTAGAAATACTGAACTTTAATTCTGAGATTTTTCATTTTCATGGTATTGAGTTAGGAACCCTGCAGGTACGGGGAAAATTTTCTTAGGGACTTTGCAGGAGTCAGGTAAGGGGATAAACTAAACTAGTACTGTTTTGGAAAATACTTTTATATATATATATATATATATATATATATATATATAGTTATCATTTGATTTATGGAAAATGTATATGTTTATAAATATATATGTTTTATATTTGCAAAATACTGTGAAAATGATCGTATATTGAATATGTGGAAAATCTACTGTATGGCATGAGTAAAAATGTTGTGAAATGCTGTTTTCTGGGAATGTGAATGATATGAATTTTTATGATGGAAAACCAGCGTACGGGCCGAGATGTTTATATATATATATATATATATATATATATGGATGTGCTTTGCCGAAGTACGGGCCGTGCTATGTGATTTGCCGGCGTACGGGCCGTGCTATGTGATTTGCCAACGTACGGGCTGTGCTATGTGATTTACCGGCGTATGGGTCGTGCTATATGGTTTGCCAGCGTATGGGCTGTGCTATGTGATTTGCCGGCGTACGGGTCATGCTATGTTAAAATGTGTAATACTGGCGTACGGGCTGATGATTTTCATGATACACATATATATGTGAAATGATATGATTGATGTGAAAATAAATGATATGAGATATTTATGTATCACGGTTTTAGTATATGTATATAATATCAGAACCTGGTTGGTTTGGTCTAGGCTAGCATTTGCACGGTACCGTTGCTATGTGTCCATGGTCCTCGTGATCATGATATCTGTGTTGACGTTGCTGTATGGAGTGGTGTGAGATTGGATGGTCGATGTGGTTAATTTCGAGAAGTGTGCTGTTATCGCCCCTGGTGTACGGACCAATCTGGGTAAACCAATCGGACCTACAAACTAGACTATTGACTTGGCAGTGGTCGGCCAACCATTGTCAGGTCCAACCTTCGGGCCACACAATCCAGTCATGTGGGGGTAATATATGACAACAGCCAGCTAACCTACCAGGATTGTTTTATGTTATTATTATTATTATGACATAAGTTGAGATATGTTATGAAAATGCAGTATGTTTTGCCATGTTGAATTATATATATATGTTTTCCCAGATTTGATGAAACAGTACTAAATGTGTTATATATGATATATGTTGAACACGAATTATTCATGTTGCCACACACTAGTATTAGTTTATTTCCCTTACTGAGAGGTGTCTCACCCCTAAATTTCATTAACTTTTCAGAAGCCCTAGATAGGAGAGCAGGAAAGGCCCCGCTGATATAGAGCAGTTATCTGCCCTTGTTGGAAGGGTGAGTCTTGGTAGGGACAGTTAGATTTTTGTGGGAATTGTCCGTAGATTTATTTTTTGGGATGTATATACTGAGAGATAGTGTTTGTAGTACTTTGGTATATATATGCACATTATGATGAGATGTACATGATTTTATATTTTCTGCTGCGTAGGCTTCTGCTGTATGTTCTATTATATTCGTAGTACCCATGGGTCCAGGTGGATGGTGACCTGCTGAGCTGGAATGTGAGATGTATGATATTGATTTTATGTTTTGATGTTATAAAAAAAAAATATATGTGAAAATGAGCAGGTCATGACAGAAACCACCATGATAATCCTGTACCCAGACACAGAACAAACCTCAAATCCTTTTCCTATACTCTAGTATTACTTCTGCTGCACTCTAAGTCTACAGAACCTAGCAACCTAGGCTTTGTTACTAAATTGTAACGGCCTGCTATTTAACTAGGGTTTTTTATTTTTTATTTTTTATTTTTTATATACATACTATAACATTTATTATGCTTTGATACCATACTGGATTAAACCCAATCATCAACCTAAGCAGCGAGAAGCGGAATCCATATAAACATCATCAAGATACAATACTAGAGTGCTAAAAGGTTTTTCAAAATATACATATAAGACTATTACCCAAAATACCTTCAACTGGCTAGGGCCATACATAATTACTCTAAAAAAATACTCACTCTACTGGTAGGACAGTACTGAAGCCCCTCTATCTACGAGCCTGATCTGTTCGCCTATCTGGATCACCTAAAAAATGTTAAAGTAATGGGATGAGCCAACGCTCAGTAAGATGAAATATGCTATTGCTAGTGTGTGGCAATTGAGTTACAATACTGTGAAATTCTATTACTATATAATCATGTATCATTGAATCTGTAAATACAATACCAGTAATATAAACCATTACCTTTTCACTGTTGTTTAATATATCTGTACTTTAGGTTTCTACTCAAGATACTTCTAATATATATATTTTTGGTCTCTGTAAATCTGTATAAACATAGTAATAATTGAAAACTTCCCTGTGGATAACTGTGTGTCATGATTTAACCCCTCATGACAGGGTTGTGCGGCCCGTAGGCGGGATTTACCCTGGCCGGCCGACCAGAATAAACCACTATACTCCATCAGTCTGATAAGCTCTCCTCAACCCATATCTGATGGGGAGCCCGTCCACTCATGGGCTCTATACGATTGATTGTTATACCACGTATTATCTAAATAGGTGGTTGCACTCTATATACTGTATGTAGCAATGGTACCGTGCTCTATAATCTGTAATGGTCCATCAGGGTATGATACTATATAATACATTTCTATATACAACTATTTGTTTTACCATTATTCTGTAATAACTGTATCAACCATGATGCTATGATAAACTATATCTGTATCAACTGTATTTTCTGAAATAAACTATAAAACTGTATGTCATGGTATTGTAAACTGTATCTGTATCAACTATATAATCGTGGTATTCTGTAATTACTATAAAATATATTCACTGTCTGTATACTCTGTAAAACATATCTCTGAAAAATACTGTAAAACATGTCTCTGTACTATATCTATATTCTCAAGCCACACAATGATTTAAAACATATAATAGATAATTGATAAACTGTATAATTTATGTTGTGAATAATAATCTGGTAAAATATATATTTCATATTGAAAATCATTCTAAAATTGCCTAGCATAGCATATTTCTCTTATCTGATTTCTGCTAAAATCTCCCTACTGTAATGGGTCTTATACCCGCAGGGTTCTCCACTCAACACCCTGAAAATCATAAATTCTAGAACAAAATATTACTATTTCTACGTATATGTCATTTCCTACAACTGTCGAAAAGCCTAATTTCGAATAAAAGACCTTACCCTAAATCTGGGATGAATTCCAACTTCGTCCCATCGACGATCCGCTCTAGGAGACTTGGAGAAAACTTCCCCAGTAGCATCATGGTGGCCTTAGATTGTCGATCCGACGGATAACGGGGCCGAAATCGAAGAAAAATGGGAGATGGACCATAGAGAGAGGAGAGAGAGAGTCTTCGTTGAAATTTCTACATAAAATTGAGTTTAAGCACTATTTATACTACGGGATTCGTCGATGAGCCACGTCACCTCATCGACGAACTTGCACCCTCGTCGATGAATTTCAGGCTTCCAAAAATCCTTATCGGTATCTTCTCGTCGATGAGACGGGACCTCGTCGACGAGATCCTGAAGAACCCTTGTCGACGAAGTCGGCTGCCTCCTTTTGTTACTGTTTCCATTTTCCTCTTTCTTTATTATTTAAATACCATTATTTTGACATGTATCTCTATTCTAATTTTTTCCATAGCTCAACAGGTGATGATTCATCTAACACAGCATATTTAACTTCATTTGACAGGCCTAAATGAATAATACTAACCGTTTTCATTTCCCTCTATGCCCAATCATTATCTTTGATATTTTCTGGCTTCTTCCCGATTAGCGGCTCGATCAAGTCACGCTGAATCAAGATATCCTTAACTGTACTCTGCTATAAACTGAAATTGTTCCGACTGTCAAATTTCTCCATGCCGAACTTGGATAAATTGTCATCCATTATAAAACAACAACTTAGAGGCTGATTTTGGCAAAATTAACTGTACCAATGCGTCCAGAATGGACAAAATAGTTGGGAATGGGTCTGATCCAATATATGTGAACCCTAATGATGACGTGGCGAGTGGATCCCACTGGTGACGTGGCAGGTGACCCCACAAGTGACGTGGACAAATTGAATCTTGCCAGATGTGGCGCACACCACTTTCTACACACTTCTACTTGGTTCAATTATTAGTGCAGGAAAAAAAAAGGTATCCCTTTTTACTTTTGTTTAATAAATGAAGTGGCCACCTTTTTTTTTTTTTTTATATATTTTATAATAAAAGACCTCACCTTTTTTTTTGTTGTTGTTGTGACTTGCTGGGGAAGATTCTTTCTTCCTGTTTTCACTTTTCTCCATCTCGGCACAGAGAACACTCCATGCTCCACCTATGCACAGAGAAAAAAAAATGGAGGACTTTGCACACCAGGCAACCACTCCTCGCGGCTGAGAGCTCGACATTATCAACAACGAACAATTTTTGCGGGGAAGCTACTCGAGGAGCTGATATGGCAGAGCGTTACGCCTCTACTGGGCATGTGAAGACTTTTCGGTGAGACTTCCGTTCACGCCTTTGTGGTTGCTGTCCCAACTTCATCTCGATGCCGCTAAACCCGAAGGTAAGCTCAGATTTTCAATCACGATTCTCACCTTCTCCAAGCTTCAATACCAGTTGTTAGGGGAAAAGGGGATGATCCAAGAACACAAACACAACACAATCACATAGAGAACACAAAAGAAATACGTGGTTCGGCCAAACTCGGCCTACGTCCACGAAAGAGAGGGAGTCTCATTGTATGATCAATAAGAAAAATACAATGGAGGCGGAGAACGCACTCTTAACTCAACTCTAGCTCAAACCTCTCTGCCTCACACACAACTCTCTTTATTCTTCTGCACTCTGTATATTTTTTCCTACCTACACATCACTTAACAGTGTGTATATATATGCCAGAGAGAAGCATTGAGATGAAGCAACAATAAAAACGAAATGCATGCTCGAGGTTGCGTATGCTCCACAAGCTGTATCTTCCCAAGTAAAAAATAAATGCACCCACATGGGTGGGTCAATAGTTAGACGTTGACAAATCTAAGTGTGACACTTAAAAAATACATTAGGTATTATTATAGGGAAAATAATAAAAATCTTAGGGGCTATGTTGTAATATTGCTATATTTTTGGAAGATTTCAAGCGAACTTGGAACTTGTAACTTACATCCATCACATTGCCATTTTTTTTTTTTTTTGCATCAAACTATATTATTAAAATAAGATGCAAAATCAATGATACTCGACTACCTTTTCTCAGGGATCGTTTAGTATCACTGTAAAAAATTAGAGAAACGGAAATCAGTAATGAAAATAAAAAATCAAAAACAGAAACTAAAAACTAGAAACTAGCACTTGTTTGGTTAATATTTATAAAATTAATACAAATTAAAATTTTAATAAAAAAATTCTTATTTTCATCTCTAAATCAAAAGTTTATGAAAACATGATTAAAATAATAAAATTATAATTAATACACATTTTAAAAATACTATAAAAAAAATAAAATTTATTATAATTATTTTACTTGATTGTTTTACTTTCAAATTTTACTTTACAATAAAAATTTTATTGAACATGTCAACAGAAAAATAGTAATAGTATTTTGTAATTGACTTTATTATTTTTTTTTAAAATTTATGTATATATTTCTTTTAATTATATTTAAACTCATATGATATTTTAATTTTAATTTTAATTTAAAAGTGTGTAAAATGAATAATTTAGTCAAAAAAAATATTTATGCATATTAAAATTTTTGGGAACAGGTTATCAAAACATTTGAAAACCATAAAATTTAATTTTTAGTTTTTTTAACAAACAATTAAAAATCGAGAACAGAAATAGAAAACTAACTATAGAAATAAACGCATTTTTATAATATGTTTTCTCACTATAGAGAAACTGTCACGACCTGCTTAATTAACTGGGTTTTTATTTTTTATTTTTTTATACTATGATAATCTACATACTCTAATACCATACTGGGAGTAAACCCAATCATTAACCTAAGCAACGAGAAGTAGAAATCACATAGACATAACCATATGTAAATATATACAATACCAATACCAGAGCACTAACATGTTTCCCCAAAATATACACATATATCAGTTTCCCAAAATACCCTCAACTGTACTGAGATATACAAAAATCCTCCACAAACATACCCACTATCTACTGGCAGGGCACTACTGAAGCCCCTCTATCTGCTAGCCTGGTCTGCTCGTCTACCTGGATCACCTGAAAAAAATGATTCAATATTGGGATGAGCCAACGCTCAGTAAGACCAAATATGCTATTACTAGTGTGTGGTAAATGAGCTACAATATTATGAAAATCTGGTTTCATCTTATCATGTATAACTGAATATGTAAATACAGTACAAGTGATAAAATCCACCACCCCCTTCCATGTTGCTTAACATAACAGTATCATAGGTTACTATTCAAAATACTTTTAGTGTACATAAGTAAGTTCCTTGTTTCTGTAAATCTGTATATACGTAATAGTAGCTAAAAACTTTCCCTGTAGATAACTGTGTGTCATGATTTAACCCCTCATGATAGGGTTGTGCGGCCTGTAAGCGGGATCTATACTGGCTGGCCGACCAGGGTAAATCATTATACTTCATCGGTTTGATCTGCCCACCTCAACCCATATTTGATGGGGAGTCTGTCCACGTCAAGGGCCTAGGTGATCGACCTACTACCACATATTATCTAAATAGGTGGTTGCACTCATAACATAACATAATATCTATAGCAACGGTATCGTACTCTATAACTGCATAGTCCAACAGGATCTGATACTATATAATATATTTCTATATACAACTATCTGAATTACCATGATTCTGAAATAACTGTCATAACCATGATACTGAATAAACTGTAACTGTAATCCATACGTCATGGTACTGAGAACTGTATAATCATAACACTGAAAACTGCATAATAATAGTACTGAAATTCGTATAATCATGATACTGAGATTCGTATAATCACGGTACTAAAATTCGTATAATCATGGTACTGAAATTCATAAAATCATGGTACTGAAATTCGTAAAACATATCTCCGTACTATATTCATATTCTCAAGCCACACCATACTTTAATACATAATTTTCATAATTTAATAAACTGTATAATATTTTAAAAATACCTAGTATAGCATTTTTCCCTTACTTGTTTATTGAAAAGCCTCTATGGTACACTAGCCTAACACCCGCAGGGCCTCCTACATAACACCCTGAAAACAACATTTGTTAGAACAAAATATCTGTATTTCTCTGTCTATATCATTTCTTATAACTGTCATAAGGCCAAAAATGGACTAAAACGCCTTACCCTGAATTTGGGATGAAATCCAACTTTGTTGCACCAATGATCCGCTCCGGCAGACTTGCAGAGAACTTCGCCAGGAGCGTCGTGGTGGCTTTGGATCGTCGATCCAGCAACTGGTGGGGCCAAAATCGAAGAGATAAGGGAGAGGGCCGTAGGAAAGAGAGAGGAGAGAGAGAGGGAGGACTGAAATTGTATAAAAATATGATTTTTCACTACTTATAAGGCCAGATTCGTTGACGAGACACGTCACCTTGTCGACGAGTCCTTCAGCAAATCCGTTGACGAACCTTACACTTCGTCGACGAAATTCAGAGTAGCCCAAAACCTTTGCTTGGTATTTTCTCGTCGACGAAATGAGACCTCGTCGACGAGATCCTGAAGACCTTTGTCAACGAATCCCTGTATTCGTCGACGAAGCCTGACAATTTCCTGAAATTTTCCAAAATGCAATGTCGTCGACGAAATCTATGGCCTCCTTCTATTTTTGTTTCCATTTCTCTTCCTCTTTATTATTTAAATACTATTATTCTTCGGGTCACTACAGAAATGGAAACAGAAAACTGAAAGTAGCAATGATATCAAACAAACCCTTAATGTACTATGTTTAGATTAAAAAAAAAAAAATGTTATTAACAAGATCATAATACACACACACATGACATGTGATTTCAAAATTTAAATTTTAAATAATTATTTACTATAATATTTTAAAATATATAATTTTAATTCTTGTGATTATTTACAAACTTTAAGCATATAATTAGACATAGGCTTCACAACACTTTTCATACATTTTCGTTTTTTTTTAAAATAATTTTCAATAGACTTTTAGTATTCGCTAGTATTTTTGGAAAAAAAAAAAATAATAATTCTAACTAATTTTAAGATGCCAAATAAATTTAAAAACAAACAAGGGAAATGATTTTAGTTGTTTCTAAAACATGAAGTCTCAAAATGAAATCAACTCAACTAAATCTCGACTCCTGATTATTTTCTTGTTTTGGTTATCCCAAATGCAGTAACCAAACTCATCTTTACCATATCCAAGGAGTGTGCATTTTTGAGATTTTGGATCAAGCTTGCCCCTAACCTGATCACTAATATGTACATAAGCAACGCAACCGAAAACTTTTTAATGTGAAAGTTTTACCTCCTTTTTGCTCTATACCTCTGGTAATTGGAACTGCAATGGTACTGATGAACTTCGGTTGATTAAAAAAACAGTTGTGCTGAATATTTTTGCCCAAAACTGTTTTGGTAAACCTTCTTGTAATCACATACTTTTGGTTCTCTCAGTCAAGATTCTATTCATTCGTTCTGCTACGCCGTTGTGTTGGGGTGTACCTGACACTTTTTTTTCAAGTCTGATCCCATGCTTGTAGCAAAACCTTTTGAATTCTCTATCTTCATATTCACCACCATTGTCTGATCTCAACTTTTTGATTTTTAAGTCTATTTCATTTTCCACCATGGCCTTCCATTTCATGAAAACATCATACACTTCAGATTTATACCTTCTTGGAATGGCCTTCAATAAAGGTGAGGAAATAGGATTTCCCGCCAATGGATGAAACTGGGATTGGTCCCTAAACATCGGTGTGCATAAGCTCCAATTTATCTTTCTTTGGAGTTATGTCGTATGTTTGAAAGCCGACTCTTTTCTGTTTGCCGAGAATGCAACTTCCACATTGATCAATATTAGCTAACTGGAGACCTGGTATCTTTCCCTTTGAGTTCATGATTTTCAAACCTTTTTTACTCATGTGACCGAGTCTCTGGTGCCATAGGTATGAATCTTCATTTCCTGCAACAATTGAAATAGACATGCAAGCATTTGTGGTCATATAAAGAGTACCGGTTTTCTTATCACGCAAGCATGCCATTGTGCCTTTGGAAATTTTCCAACTATCGCCACAGAAAGTTGTAGTGTAATCTTCACTTGCAAGCTGTCTAACAGATATTAAATTTTTTCTTGAGATCAGGGATATATCTAACATCAGTCAAAGTCCAGGTGGTACCTGTCAAATTTATTTTTGCTTCTCCTTTTCTTGCAATTTCACAAGGTTTGTCATCACTAAGATAAACATTGTCAAGATTTTTGAGTACATACTTGTTAAGCATTTCTTTGTTGCCTGTTGCGTGAAACGAGACTCCAGAGTCTAATAACTAAGACTCTCCCTTCTTTTCCAAAGAGCATAACAATGCATCTTCTTCTCTTGAAGAAGAGACGACATTTGCTTCGGTTTTATTTTCTGGCTCCTTCTTCTGGGATCGACATTGATTTTTGTAGTGGCTAGTTTTGCCACAATTCCAACACTCGATTTGCTTTTTTGTTCTGATTATTGTTGGAATTTCTTAGAGCTTTTGATTTGGACTGTTTGCTTCTCGATCTTCCACTATTTTGATTTTTGTTTTGATTTCTGCTTCTGGTATGTTTCTCACCTTGTGTGACCAAGGCATGCCCTTGGAGGTTAACGGTTGGCTTTTTGAGGGTGTCAGTATCTTATAGTGAAGCCATCACTTCTTCCAAATTCAAGGTTTCCTTACCAACAAGCAATGCTGTGACAAGACTATCATAAGAAGGTGGTAGAGATGCTAGGAGAAGAAGTGTTTTATCTTCTTCTTCAACTTTTACACCAAAACTCATTAACTTCGTCATGATCTTGTTGTAGTCATTTATGTGGTCAAAAATATTTACCCCTTCCTCCATTTTTTGCTGATAGAGTTTCTTCTTCATAAATAATTTGTTTGTTAGAGATTTTGACATGTATCTATGTTTTAATTTTTTCCGTAGTTCAACAGGTGATGATTCATCTAACACAGAATATTTAACTTCATTTGACAGACATAAACGAATAGTACTAATCATTTTCATTTCCATCTCCGCCCAATCATCATCTTTGATATTTTCTAACTTCTTCCCGATTAGTGGCTTGATCAAGTCACGATGAATCAAGATATCTTTGACCGTATTCTGCTATAGACTGAAATTATTCCAATCGTCAAATTTCTCTATGCCGAACTTGGATAAATTGTCATCCATTATAAAATAACAACTTAGAGGCTGATTTTGGGAAAATTGACTGCAACAATGCATCCAAAACGACCAAAATAGTTGGGAATGGGTTTGACCTGTTATATGTGGACCTCAATGATGATGTGGCAGGTGGGTCCCACTTGCAACGTGGACAAATTGAATCTTGCCACGTGTGAAGTGATGTGGCGCACACCATTTTCTACACGCTTTTGCTTGGTTCAATTATTAGTGCAGGGAAAAAAAAAGGTATCCCTCCTTACTTTTGTTTAATAAATGAAGTGTCCACCTTTTTTTTTTTAATTTATAATAAAAGACCTCACCTTTATTTTATTTTATTTTTGTTTGTTGTGACTTGTTGGGGAAGATTCTTTCTTCCTGTTTTCACCTTTCTCCGTCTCTGCACAGAGAACACTCCATGCTCCGCCTCTGCACAGAGAAAAAAAAATAAAAAATAGAGGACTTCGCACACCAGGCAACCACTCCTCGCGGCTGAGAGCTCGACACGATCAACAACGAACGATTTTTTGTGGGGAAGCAACTCGAGGAGCTAATATGGCAGCGTGTTACGCCTCTGCTGGGCGCGTGAAGACTTTCCGGTGAGGATTCTGTTCACGCCTTTGCGATTGCTGTCCCAGCTTCGTCTCGACGTCGCCGAACCCGAAGGTAAGCTCAAATTTTCAATCACGCTTCTCACCTTCTCCAAGCTCTGATACTAGTTGTTAGGGGGAAAGGGGATTATCCAAGAACACAAACACAACACAATCACATAGAGAAAACAAAAAAAATACGTGGTTTGACCAAACTCGACCTACGTCCATGGAAAATAAAAAAAATATAATGGAGGAGACCGCACTCTAACTCAAGCTCAAACGTCTCGGCCTCACACATTCTTTTACACTTTGTATATTTTTTCCTACCCACACTCCCCTTAACAGTACATATATATATATGAAAAATTCTCATTTTCATCTCTAAATCAAAATTTTATGAAAATATGATTAGAATAATAAAATTATAATTAATACACATTTTAAAAAGTACTATAATAAAAATAAAATTTATAATAATTATTTTACTTGTTGTTTTACTTTCAAATTTTACTTTTTGCAATAAAAATTTTATTGCACATGTCAATTGAAAAATAGTAACAGTATTTTGTTATTAATTTTATTATTATTTTTTAAAATTTATGTATATATTTCTTTTAATTATATTTAAACTCATATGATCTTTTAATTTTAATTTAAAAGTGTGTAAAATGAATAATTTAGTCAAAAAAAATATTTATGGATATTAAAATTTTTGGGAACTGGCTGTCAATACATCTAAAAATCATAAAATTTAATTTTTAATTTTTTTGATAAATAATTAAAAATCGACAACAGAAATAGAAAACTAACCATGGTTTTAAATAACGGTCGTTACATAACGTAATGGCCGATACGTAACGTAAATCAAGGGCTCCGAAATCGATCCGGGCCGATAATGCGGTTCGGAAAAAATTCACAGCCGTAACGGTCCGTAACAGCCGTTACCCCTACGTTACACTCCGTAACAGTCCGTTACGGACCGTTACATACCGATAACTTGCAGAATCTGCTTTCTGCTGCGCAGCGTTCCTTTCCCCCTTTCCGGAGTCCCAAGCACCCATCTACCATTCAATCTACCTAAATCTAACATTCAAAGAACAAAAATACTTACTTGCAGTTTTGTTGGCCGAGCCGCTGAAGCTATAAGAAGGCTTCACGCCTTCACTCCTTCGAAGCTTGAGTTACTCATCTTCGCAGCCTTCGTTTCCTGAATCCTGAACCTAACAAAGTTCTTCGAAGCTTGAGAGTGGCCGAAGGCAGCTTCATCCGCCACCGCCAGTCGTCGCACTCGCCGCCACCAGCCAGCCCTCTACCAGTCGTCGGCGTCGTCGCACTCGCAGCCACCAGCCAGCCCTCCGCCAGTCGTCGCATGAAGCTTCGAGGCTTCGAGGCTCCTCCATCCTCCGAGTCGCCTCCCCTCTCTCGGTCTCACTCAGAGTCTCAGACTCTCTGCCCTCTGCTCATCTCGCGTATGAGATAAGCTTTATTTCAATAACACTCAATACCCACAACCACATCTTAAATATTTTATTATGTTTTTTTTTTAATTATAATTTATTGTAAGTAATGTTTGTTAAATTGAATTAAAAAAAAAAAAGTAATTTAATAGAGTAAAAAGCTTTAAAATTTCAGATTCATTTAATATGCAAATTGGTTCCTAAACAATTTAAGCATGTCATATTCTGTTTTGATTAACATACTTTTATTCATTCTTTACGTATTCTTTCTTTCCTTTTGGTTTCATTGCATATAAAATATATATTATTTTAAAATAAATGACTATGACATGGCATTCCAAAAATATGGAGTGGACAATTTCTCATGTTCTATTTCTATGCTATTTTATATTTGTGAGTAAAACAACATTTTGCATAATTATTTCCCCTAACAGCATTTTTTTTGTTGTAAATTATTATATTCATATACAATATCAATTTCATTTATATGGTATCGCATTAACATTTTTTGAAAGCTGACACCGTTAGAAATAGACTAATAGTATTATGGTTACAGACTTCCAAGATACAACATTAGTACAAAAAATACTTTTTTCTAGTCTTATGCCTTGCCTATAGATGCAGCTCTTGTTTTTTTTTTCTTTTCAAAGATCAGAAATCTCCCACATCTTAAACTTTTTATTATGTTTTTTTTTTAATTATAATTTGTTGTAAATTATGTTTGTTAAATTGAATTAAAAAAAGAGTAATTTAATAGAGTAAAAAATCAAAAAATAGTAATAATTATGTAAAATAAAATTTTCTTAATTTATAAATATTTTAATTGTCTTATATTTTTTGAAAGGTAATTAGGAAAATTTAGTTTTATCACATATTTCCTATTTATAAATATTTTTTAAGTTTTAAAATATCATTTTGACGTTAAATTTAAAATTAGGTAAAATAAATCGTTACATGATCTATTTTTTTGTTTTTCAGTTATCAAATAAAGTAAAAATTGATAACTTAATAAAAAACATTTTAACCTAATAGTTAATATATTAATAATTCAGATTTTTGCTAATTACTAGTTTACTACTGGAATTTGTAGAAAAATTTTATTTTAATCCATAAATTGAGAAAATGCTCAAAAAATTAAATAGAAAATTTATACTGTATGGATCTCTATTAGTGATGCTGTGATGTATATAAAAGTAGAGCAAGTTTTTTCCACCTTTAAAATTACAATGTTAATTTCTTATAGTTATAAATAAAAATAAAATCAAGTTAAAAAAAATAATGAAAATACCTTTTTAAAGATAAAGGAATATATTTTTTTGTAATAAAATATCTAATATTTTAATCCATATACTGAGAAAATGTTTAAAAAATTAAATAGTCAATTTGTAATGTATGGATCTCTATTTGTGATGCTATGATGTATATGAAAGTAGAGCAAAAATCTTTTTCACCTGTTAATTTCTTATAGTTATAAATGAAAATAAAATCAAGCTATAAAAAATAATGAAAATATCTTTTTAAATATAAAGTAATATATTTTTTTTGTAATAAAATATCTAATATTTTATAATTTTGTTTATTTATATATAAAAATAATAAACATTACTTATTTTTTTTAATCAAATATTATACTTATTTTTACGTAATAAGTATTTAAAATTAGGACTATTTAGTACTTATTATTTAATATTTACTAAATTACTAATTATATTATTCCTGTCATTGTAGGAAGGTTGTAACTTTGTATTTTCTTTATATTTTGTGTAGAGATCATCAAATTAAGTCTATCAATATGTCACGTGATAGAGGAAATGAAAACTTACCTAGTGAAGATATTGGATGGTATTTTGGTACTGCGGTAGACGGTAATAGACATGTTATTATGTGTAAGTTATGTGGAAAGATAATCAAAGGGGGCATTACACGCTTGAAACAACACTTGGCATATAAAAAGGGTCAAGTAGCTGGATGCTCAAATGTGACCACACAAGTAAGAGAACAAATGATGAAACATCTACAACAGTATGCTGAGAAGAAAAGAGATAAACAAAAAAGGTAAGAAGAAGCAGAAGCCCAAATTAGAGGAGATTTTGAGAATTTGAGCGATGAAGAAGACTTGGAAGAAGAAAGTATGAGATTTGCTCGACAAGAAAGCATGCGATCACAACAACAATGGGAAGAGAGACAAAGATTTCGAGCAAGAACAACTGGAAGGGGTAATATTTATGAAGAGGGAGGTGGCTCTGGCAGTGGTGCTACCAGTGGTTTCAATAGAGCAGGAGTTCGATCTTATAGTGGTCGAGAAGCTGGAGGTAGTGGACGACAATGGATCAATCCTGATGCCCCTGAAGCTAGACTAAAGGCAATGGATCCTATTTTAGAAAGAAGCAAGAGTGCGAAACAACCAAAACTCAACACAAAGTTACTGAAAGGTTTAAGAAGTAAATTAGGAAAAGCGGTTGGAAAATTCCTAATTTATAATCGGATTCCAGCGAATGTAGCTGACTCTCCATTTATGCAGCCTATGCTTGATATTGCTGCAGAGGTTGGAAAGGGGGTGAAGGGTCCATCACCCTATGAGATATCTGAAATTTATTTGGAACAAGAGTATCAAGAAATGAAAATTATATAGCTTCTTTTGCTGGAATTTGGAAGGAAAGAGGTGTAACACTTATGTGTGATGGTTGGTCATGACCAACTAGAAAACACATTATAAACTTTTTAGTTTATTGCGATAGAGGCACCGTGTTTCATAAATCAGTTGATACCTCTGATGTGCCAAGCAGAACAGCTGAATATTATTTCAGGTAATTTTCTAATTTTAATTGTATATGCAAATAGTATTATGGACTTGCATGTTTTTAATTAAATAGTAGTAATTATTGAATTTATAATTTCATTTCAGATTAATGGATAAGGTGGTTGAAGAAATTGGAGAGAAGAATGTTGTCCAAGTAGTGACTGATAATGAAGCTGCAATGAAGGCAGGAGGAAAATTATTAATGCAGAAGAGGCCCAATCTCTATTGGACAGCATGTGCAGCTCATTGCATAGACCTTATTCTTGAAGATATTGGTAAGAAAAGTAACGTGAAGAAGGTCTTAGAAGATGCAAGAACAATAACCTCATTTATTTACAACCACACATGGACAGTGAATTTCATGAAGAAATTCACAAATAATAGAGAGTTACTTCGCCCTGCCATCACTCGATTTGCCACAAATTTCATTGCTTTGGAGACTATTGTCAGGCATAAACAAGCACTAAGGGAAATGTTTACATCTGATGCTTGGAAAAACTCAAGGTTTGGAATGGCAAAATCAGACCCAGCATATGATTCAAAGAAAATTATCTTAAGCAAAGAGTTTTGGCAAAAGGCCTCTGATATAATTAAAGTGCAAGAACCCTTGGTGAAAGTTCTTAAATTGGTTGATGGTGATGAAAAACCAACCATGGGCTTCATATACGAGGCAATTGATAGGGCGAAGTTGGCCATTCAAAAAGATTGCCGGTTTTACAAAGACTATTGGAAAATTATTGACAACCGGTGGAGTTTTCAGTTGCACCAAGATTTGCACGCTGCTGGTAAGTGTAAATCAAATACAATTTCTTATTATTTTAACTTTTAAATTATGCATAGTTGCATTAGAAAACTATTGATTAATATGTTTCTAAATTTAATTGTAGGGTATTTTTTGAACCCACAATTTCTTTATGATGCCCCACCCTCTCCTGAAGTTGTTAGAGAAGTCATGGATGGAGTTAAAAAAGTGATAACCAAGTTGGTACCCGATATAGATACTCAAATTCGGGCTATTAATCAAGTAAGTATTGGTTCCATTAAATTGAATAATGAATTGTTCTAGTATTTAATAATACTTTTAAGAATAATTATTAATATATCTAATTAATTAATTATATTTCACAATCATCCTTTTTTAGTTGTTGCTATATCGAGATAGGCAGGAGACTTTTGGAACCCTGTTGGCTCAAAGGGCAGTAAAACAAACAAATCCTGGTAAATATGGCTATATAGCTAAATAATAGAGAATTACTCTATTTTCTCTTTTTGTGTTCAAATTTGACTTTTGAAATACGCTATACTAACATAAAACTCTTTTTAATTATTCATGCAGCTGAATGGTGGATTCATTATGGCTTGTGTGCTCCTGAGCTCCAAAGAATAGCAATTAGAGTTCTTAGCCAGACCACATCAGCTTCGAACTGTGAGCGTAATTGGAGCACCTTTAGCCTCATCCATACGAAAACAAGAAATAGATTAAAGTACATGAGACTACAAAAACTTGTTTTCGTACATTACAACATGAGGTTAAAGTTAAGACGTACAATGAGAAGAAGCCAACGAGAAATTGAAGAGGGTTTCAATCCTATCAATTTGGACTACATTTTCGAAGAAGATGATCCTTTAAGTCAATGGTTAGAGGAGAGAGAGACACCACTACTCGACGGTCAGGACAATTCAAATTGGTTAAATGAAGAGGTTGGTGGTACTACAGAAGGAGGTGATCAACCACCAATAAACGCACATGATGATTCAAGTTCAAGTCCTGAACGCACACAAAGTGATGACAATCTTGGTTTGAGCCCACCAAGTGATGATGATGGTAATAGTGGTGCTGGAGCTGGGGTTGGGGGGGGGGTGGCAGTGGTGGTGGTGGAGGCGGCGGTGTAGAATATAATTATGGATATGATACAGGGACATCATTTGGAAGGGATATATATCCTTCTGATCCTTATGGACTACATGACATACCTGAAAATTATGACTTGGGTATTCCTCCAAGGAACCAATCTTCACAACCCAGGAGAAGGAGTGCTCGTGGTGACCCTAGCGATTCTACTGAAGATTCATATGGTGTGGTTCGTAGTTTTGGCGACTTTGGTTTAGATGGTTTATCATCACAATCATATGGATCTCATCCAGCATATCCATATTATGCATCTCGTGACTCACATTTTTATCCCAGTGGATCAGGAATCTCAGGATCTAGTGAGTCTTCTTCTACACACTACCCAGAGCCAGCCCCTGCCCCAACTTATAGACATTATTCAGGAGAATTTTCATCACCAGTACATTTTCAAGAGCAACAACAAAATGACGCAAACTTGGGTTCATTTAACTATGTATTTCCACAAGGATGGGGAGATAATTTCCCATCCCAATCTCAAGATACAAATGCAAATTATGAAGACCCTCCACGTCATTCTTTTTGGTGGTGACATGTGTTATGTTATAAATTTGTAATATTGTATTTATGTATTTTCAACTATTTATTGATATTTGATATTAATCACTTTTTAAATTCATGTATGTGTAATCACTGTAATGTGTATATTGACTTATTGAGTATTAAGTCTATTGAGTATTGATTCATTTTTAGTAACTTTATGACTTTAATTAATTGATTCTTACATTTCTACATCTTTTTACTCATTAAACTAATGTAAACTATAAAAAAATATGCTTTTTTTTGTAAACAGCGCACTAAAATTAATATAAAAATCATAATGCCTATTAAAAAGCATTTGTAGGGTGAATGAAAGCCTGCAAAATTCATTAAAAATCATGTATTAATGGATTTCATGCTTATTTTTTAATTTTGGCATGGTTGTGCATGTGTGAAAAAAATTCACGACCGTTACGCCCGCTTCCCGTTACGTAACACCCGCGTCTCCCGCGACCCGCGACACCCGCGACCGTTTCGCGACGTTACCCGCGACCGCGATTTCGAACCATGAAACTAACAAAAGAAATTATATGTTTTCTCATTATAGAGAAACAGAAACAGAAAACTAAAAATAACAATAATGTCAAACAAACCCTTAATGTACTATGTTTGGATTAAAAAAAAATATTATTAACAAAATTATAATACACACACATGACATGTGATTTCAAAATTTAAATTTTAAATAGTTATTTACTATAATTTTTTAAAATATATATTTTTAATTCTTGTGATTATTTACAAAATTTAAGCATATAATTAGACATAGGCTTCACAACACTTTTCATACATTTTCATTTTTTTGAAATAATTTTCAATAGACTTTTAGTATTCGCTAGTATTTTTGGAAAAAAAAATAATTCTAACAAATTTTAAGATGCCAAATAAATTTAAAAACAAACAAGGGAAATGAATTTAGTTGTTTCTAAAACAACGTAGTTGCTTTCAGGTGCCAAACTACATTCAACAATTATTATCTGAAAAGAAATCATAATAATAGAATTATAATTATAATTATAATTTTTAAATAAATAGTTGAATTTGAAATTTTATTTTTTAAAAATTTTATGTTTCCAAAATTGAAAATAATAATAAATAATTTAAATAAAATAAACAGCCCAATTTTCAAATTTTAAATAATTATATTAATAAAATTAAAAATTAAAAATTAAAAATTTAGAGTTTGTTTGGTATTCTCTACAGTAAAAAACAGATCATAAAAAAAATATTTTTTTCTGTTGTCCATTTTTAGCTATTTGCCAAAAAATTGAAGCCCAAATTTTATAGTTTTTAATTGTTTTCCCATTTCTTTGTTAGAATTTTTAATATTCAGAAATAATACTTTTGGATTAAATTATTCATTTTATACACTTTAAAATTAAAATTAAATGATCATATGAATTTAAATATAATTAAAAGAAAAATATACATAAATTTTAAAAAAAATAAATAAATCCAATTATAAAATAATTTTACTATTTTTTAATTGTCATGTCTAATAAAATTTTTACTGTAAAGTAAAATTTGACAGTAGAACAATTAAGTAAAATAATCATAATAAATTTTATTTTTATTATAGTAATTTTTTAATGTATATTATTTGTAATTTTATTATTTTAATCATATTTTTATAATATTTTGATTTAAAGATAACTTCACCTGTGATGCACTTTTTTTGTTTTTGTTTTGTTTTTGTTTTTGTTTTTTTAACAAAAAGAGGATGATACCTCAATTTATTTATTAATATACCTTCACTTTTGGCGGAAGAATACCGTGGTTATAAGATAAAATAAAAGGGAGAGTACAGAAAAACCCTCCCAAGCTAACACCAGCAACCAACCAAACTAGGACCTGTGATGCACTTAATGTCTTAAGTTTTTCACACATAGTCAGTCCCAAACACGAGTAAAGGAGGGTTGCTTTAGGTAGCTGCCAATGTAAAATTTGTCAAATCACTATGATATGAATTTTTACCAAATATTTAATGGGACGTCCCCTACGAGCGACACATTACACATGTACCACCCGAGTGTAGTGAAAAGTGGGTGAGGGTGGGCTAGGTCGTAGCCTTGAAGCGATGCGCCGTGTCGACGCTAAAGTGTTGTGTCAAATATACGAGGGTTCTTATATCATTCTGGATGTGAGCAGGTAAAGAAGCTAGTTTAGGAAATTATGATTAGATTAGTAACTTGGAATATATGGGCACTTACGGGTAAAAGTATAGAAATTGTGAACACAATGATTAAAAGAAAAATTACTATAATTTGCCTTCAAGAAACTTAGTGGGTGGGGGAGAAAGTTAAAGAAATTGATAAATCAAGATTTAAACTTTAGTATACTGGAGAAGAAAAATATAAGAATGAAGTAGGAATTTATTATAGATAGAAACTTAAAAATAACGTTGTTGATGTAAACAGAGTAAATGATAGAATTATAAAAATTCAGATGGTATTAGGTTAAGAGATAATAAATATCACCAGCACATATGCTCTTCGAGTTGGTTTAGTAGAGAATTTTAAGAGACAATTTTAGGAAGATATGAATAATATTATACAAGACATATTAGTAACTGAGAAAATATTCATAGCAGGATATCTCAATGGACATATTGAAAGAGATAATAAAGGTTATGAGAGGATATATGGAGGATATGGTTATGAAAACAAAAATGAGTCTTGGGAGATGATCTTACATTTCGCTATGTTATATGAATTTTTTTTTTTTTTCGGTAACGAGGGACTCCTACCACCAACGAGCCCAATTGGACCCCAGGTGCGGTGCCAAACCTCGCCTACACCGACAGTGCCCTTCACCTGCGTAGGATGTAAATCGTGGATATTCACTCAACTAGCAGGAATCGAACACCAGACGTAGCACTCTTTCAAGGCTATTTGACATCCCTCCTTACCACCTGAGCTTGTGCCTGGGGGCACACTATGTTATATGATTTTATTAGAATAAATACTTGCTTTAAGAAGATAGAAGGATGCTTAATAACTTTTAAAAGTGGACAAAATAGAAGTCAAATAGATTTTTTTTTAAAAAAAAAAATTAGGAGTGTCGATATTTTATTATACAAGAATGGTAAAGTTATTCTAGGTGAAAGTCTAACGACACAATATAGAGTCTTAGTGTAAGGTATATGTATTAAAAAAGGTGAAAACTTAACCAAACAACATAGAGTCTTAGTATTAGATATATGTATTAAAAAATAAAAGAAAAATAATAAAATAAACTAGTATAAGAGAACTAGGTGGTGGAACCTAAAGATAGAAAATATAATAAAATTTAAAAATAAAATGATCAAAATGGGGATTGGACTATTGAAGATAAGATATATATAAATATTTTTTTGGAATAGATTAGTTAACTCTATTAAAAAGATAGTAAAAGAGATTTTAGGTGAATCAAGAGAAAGTTTCTAAAATAGTAAAGAAAGTTAGTGGTGGAATAAAGATTTGTAAAAAACTGTAAAAAAAAAAAAAAGAATTTGATATTAAACGTGATAAAAATATAGAAACATGGATAACTTTGAAAAGTATAAAAAAAACGAGAAAAGATGCAAAAAAGATTGTTAAAGAAGATAAACACAAATCATTTAACAGTTTGTATAATAGATAAGATTTTCTTGGCAAACAGCTCCTTAATTGTTACTTAAGATTTTCCTGACAAAAGCATAAATCATGTAAATAATAATTTTTAAAATAATTAAATAATATTTTTACATTATTATAGTAATAATAATAATATAGTATAAATTGTAATTTTCAATTTTTTCCAAATTGAAAATTTTAAAATTTTAAAATTAGTATTGATTCTTGGCCAAATTGAGCATCTTTTGATGGCTAAGTTGAACATTTTAAATATAAAAAGACCCATATTATTATAAAAAATCTAGATGCATATATAGCAAGTTTTGATTAAAATGGGTATAGACAAATAAATAAAATATTGGGCATCCAAGTCACTTCTCAAATTAGAGCTTTTTGAATAAATAAATAAATAAATAAATATGCATAGTAAAGGAATATCCCATGGTAAAAAATAAAAAAATAATAACAAAGAGAAGGATACTTAAAAGTATTCAAGTAATATGGAGAATATATTATGTTCTTTGGAGTAAAGATATGCTAGATATTAGTGGCTGATATAGAATGTTTTACAGTTCTAACCTCATGATTTCTCTCCTTGCCCTTTTCCAATTACTACATTTCAATTTGTGATAATCTATATTATGAAGGTTAAATTCTTCAAGAAAAAAAAAAACAAAATACTTGTGTTGTAAAATTATGCTCTAAGATTATACACGAACATACACAACAAATACGAAAATAAAAGAAAATTAAAAGGGCAATGAAAAACATGAATTTATGTGGTTCAGCAACGTGTCTGCGTTCATGAAGCACGTGCCTAATTTTTATTATCAAATGAAGAACTGTCTTATGGTTTCAACCCTCAACTACTATTTGTATATATGACTTTATACCCTTAAATGCAAGGATTTTCAAGGGTATAAATTTTGGAAAGTTAAATGTGATTTGGCGTGATGGAGGTAGAAAGGGTTGACTGAAAGAGAATTTTTGGATAAATAATTAAGAGATGTTTCGGGCGTGTGTGCGGGAGATCAAAATATGTAAGAATTGATTTTTACAGTTTTTTCTTTAAACTATAATAATGGACCAATAAATTTTCAGAAGACGATATAACATCCAATAAATATTTAGTTTTAAATTTTTAAAAATTAAAAATCTTAGAATTTAGAATTGACATTTTGGAACCTCCTTATACTTGGCCATTTTGTATTGTATTATCTAAAATAAAGGGTTTTGACAATAGAATTAATTTTTTAAGAAATTAAGTGTCACGACCTGCTCATTTTTTTTTTTTTTAATAATAATATCAACATAAAATCAATACTACATATCTCACAATCTAACTCAGTAGGTTAACATCCACCTGGACCCGTGGGTACCAGAGATATAACAAAACATACAGTAGAAGCCTACGCAGCAGAAAGTATAAAACTATATACATCTCATCATAATGTACAATACATCATATCAGAGTACTACAAACACTATCTCTCAGTATGTATACATCTCAAAAATAAATCTAGGAACAATTCCCACAAAAAATTCTAACTGTCCCTACCAAAAACTTACCCTTCCAAAGAGGATAAATACTGCTCTAGATTAGCGGGGCTTTTCCCGCTCTCCTATCAGGGGCTCCTGAAAAATGTATAAGATTTAGGGGCGAGACATCTCTCAGTAAAGGAAATAAACTAATACTAGTGTGTAGCAACATGAGTAATTCGTGTTCAACATATTTCATATATAACACATTTAGTACTGTTTCATCAATCTGAGAAAACATTTATATATATATATATATATATATATATATCAACATGGCAGAACATACTGCATTTTCATAACATATCTCAGCTCATGTCATAATAATAATAATAACAACATAAAACAATCCTGAGAGGTTAGCTGGCTGTTGTCATGTATTACCCCTACATGACTGGGTTGTGTGGCTCGAAAGCGAGACCTGACAATGGTTGGTCGATCACTGCCAAGTCAATAGTCTAGTCTGTAGGTCCGATGGGTCTACCTAGACTGGTCCGTACACTAGGGGCGATAACAGTATACTCCTCAAACATAATCACATCGACCATCCAATCTCACACCACTCCGTACAGCGGCGTTAACACAGATATCATGATCACGAGGACCATGGACACATAGCAACGGTACCGTGCAAGTGCTAACCTAAACCAAGCCAACCAGGTTCTGATATCATATACATATAATGAAACTGTGATACATAAATATCTTATATCATTTATTTTCACATCAATTATATCATTTCACATATATACGTGTATCATGAAAATCATCGGCCCGTACGTTAGTATTACACATTTTAACATAGCTCGGCTTGTACACTAGCTACACATAGTACAGCTCGTACGCTGGCAAACAGTAATCACATAACATGACCCGTGCGCCGGCAATTCACATCTCATAGCACGGCCCGTACGTCGACAAATCACATAAAAATCTCGGCTCGTACGTCGGTTTTCCTTCATAAAAATCCATCTCATCCACATTCCCAGAAAACAGCATTTCATAACATTTTTACTTATGCCACATAGTAGATTTTCCACATATTCAACATACGATCATTTTCACAGTATTTTGCAAATATAAGACACACACACATATATATATATATATATATATACATTTTTTCAAAACAATACTAGCTTAGTTTATCCCCTTACCTGATTTCTGGAAAGCCCCTAATAAAACTGCCCCGCACCTGCAGGGTTCCTAACTCAACACCCTGAAAATGAAAAATCTCAGAATTAAAGTTCAGTATTTCTAAGCATATAATATTTTCCTCAACTGTCCAAAACCCGCATATTGAGTAGAAAGTTTTCACCCAAAAGCATTCAAGTTTAACACTTGAGGGGTTCCCTGACCAATATTCTGAAACTGAAAACCCCCTAGTATTAAACTTCAGTATTTTCATGCGCACAACATTTCTTCTAACTAGCGCAAAACCAAATATGGCTTAAAAAGCCTTACCTCTACTTTGGGATGATTTTCAACTAGCTTTCTCCCACGATCTGCTCCAGCAAATTTGGAGAGAACTCCGCCAGGAGCATCGTGGTGACTTCGGATCGTTGATCCGGCGTAAAAACAGCCCAAAAATGAAGAGAGAGAGAGAGAGAGAGAGAGAGAGAGAGAGAGAGTGAGTGAGTCGAAGGCGAGAGAGAGAGGGAGCGTTGGCTTCTTTAAGAAGCTTAAATTTTTGGATTTCCCCATATTTATAGAATCAGTGGATTTCGTTGACGAGTCCTTCACAAATTTCGTCGACGAGACCCTGTATTCGTCGACGAAATTCAGGCTGCCTCAGAACCCCTCTCGGTATTTTCTCATCGACGAAACTCTGTGTTCGTCGACAAATTCTCTAAAGCCTTCATCAACGAATACAGGGGATTCGTCGACGAAGTCTACGATCTCCTTTTGTTTCCGGTTTCTATTTTCCTTTCCTTATCATTTAAATTTCATTTTAAATTTGGGTTGTTACATTAAGTCCTTTTTATAATTAATTTTAGATTTGAGACAATAGAATACTCTTTGTTTTTGGAATTAATTATTTTTTGGGAAACAATTTTTAAGGCTAGGTAATTTTTTTTAAAACAAATTATTTTGGTATTATTAAAATCTCCTTTATTAAAGAAAGGAAGGACCCATAATGTTTTAGTAAATATTTTTTTTAAAAAAAATTAATCTTTATTATGGAAAGCGAAAAACGTAGAGTGACTATGTGGATGCCTTATAGAAAAGAGACTAATGTGTTTTAATTAGAATAAATTATGTGCGATAGATTATGAATGAAAGATATTTGAATTATTTGGGAGAAGAAATCATACCTTATTATAATGTTTTTCTCTAATAAATTATTTAATTTTATTCCTCTACTTAATTTTTTTTTCTAAATATTGCAAAACTATTAATATATTAATTATATATTCTAAAAATACATACTATTTTAATCATTTAAAATGCTTTTAGATACCTTACAACTTTTTTACTAAACACTAAATAACTCTCTTTTTAAATCTTTGATTGGATCCTCAAAATGATGAACAAATTTGTTCCCATTTATAATTAGGTTATGTATAGTTCATAGTATTTAACTCTACCTGTGATGCACTTAATGTTCTAATTTTTTCACACACAGTCGGTTCCAAGTCCGGGTAAAGGAGGTGTGTTGTGTTAGGTAGCTGACAGCCAACGTAAAATTTGTCACATCACTACGATATGAATCCTTACCGAATATTTGCTGGGGTGTCCCCTACGAGCGTGGCGTTGCACTTGAACCACCCGGATGTAGTGAAAAGTAGGCGAGGGTGGGCTAGGTTGTCGCCCCGAAGCGACGCACTGTGTCGGCACGCAGGTACAATGTCAAATATGCGAGAGTTCCTGCATCATTTTGGATGTGGGCAGCTAAAGACGTTAGTTCAAGAAACTAGGATTAGATTATCAACTTGAAATATAGGGACACTTATGGGTAAAAGCATGGAAATTGTGGATACAATGATTAGAAGAAGAATTAATATAATTTGCTTTTAAGAAACTAAGTGGGTGGGGGAGAAAGTTAGAGAAATTGATAAATCAGAATTTAAACTTTGGTACATTGGAAAAGAAAATCATAAGAATGGAGTAAGCATTATTATAGACAAAAACTTAAAAGATAGCGTTGTGGATGTAACTAGAGTAGGGGATATAATTATAAAAATTAATATGGTATTAGGACAAGAAATAATAAATATCATTAGTGCTTATGCTCTTTAAGTTGGCATAGCAGAAAATCTTAAGAGACAAGTTTGGGAAGATTTGGATAGTATTATACAAGGAATACTAAGGACTGAGAAAATATTTATAGGAGGAGATTTGAATGGGTACGTTGGAAGAGAAAATAAAAATTATGAGAGGATACATAAAGGATATGGATATGGAGACAAAAATGAGTCTAGAGAGATGATCTTAGATTTCGCTATGTCGTATGATTCTAGTATAGTGAATATTTGCTTTAAGAAGAGAGAAGAATACTTAATAACCTTTAAAAGTGGACAAAATAGGAGTCAATAAGATTTTTTTTTTTATAACTAGGGGGGTAGATTGTTTATTATGAAAGGATTGTAAAGTTATTCTAGGTGAAAGTCTAACCACACAACATATAATCTTAGTGCTAGATATATGTATTAAAAAAATGAAAGAAAAAGGATAAAATAAATCAGTGCAAGAGAACTAGATGGAGGAACCTAAAAGGAGAAAATATAATAAAATTTAAAGATAAAATGATCAAAGGTGGGGATTGGACCATAGAGGATGAGATAGATACAAATACTCTTTAGAATAGATTAGTTAGTTCTATTAAAAAGATAGCAAAAGAGATTTTAGGTGAATTAAAGGGAAGATTCTTGAATAGCAAAGAGAGTTGGTGTAGCGCCCCAATCCCAGTGGGGTCTGGAGTGCTAATACTCCATAAATAATCCAATAATACTATGATACCACCATATCAACATCCATAATTAATATAAACATAAAGCCAACGAAAGTAAAATATACTTTTACAACCATACATTCCAGAGTACTACTCTCAACCAGTCTTACTAAAATTTACCAAAACACTATACAACCCAGAATGTTCAAAAACAACTAAACATTACAAAATAGTATCCTACCAAGCCCACTCTCGGCTAGATTGTCTAGGTCCAAACCTGGAGCTCTTAAACTTGATTTCCTGTAGGTCCTGAAAATTGATATATTTACTAGGGTGAGACACTTCTAAGTAAGACGGAATAGATTGGTATCAGTGTGTGGCTAACATGAGTTTTTGTGAACTTAAACGCATTCTTAAATTTACTTTATCTAACAGATATAACATTTGTACAGTATAACTCACACCCATACAGTTGAAAGTACACATTTCTTTTATAATATAAAACAGTTCGATAAACAACTTCATTTACATAAATTCACATATACGCGAAGAAGAAACCCTCTTTTGGACAAACAACATCATCATGTATAAACCCTCATGATCGAGTTGTCCAGTTTGAAGATTGGACGTAGACCAAGCTGGCCTACCACCAGACAAAGTCAAACCTCATGTCTACAAGTCTGATTTGCCTACCCAGCCTGGTCTGACTCCAGGAGGGTACACAACCCTTCCGTGGCCAAATTGACTTTTCATTACCAATACTTCTATCCAGAACAGTGTGGTTACACTATCTCACATACTAGCTACAGTACCGTGCTCTCATCATATCTGGTCCTTAGGATTCTTAAACCATATAATGCAATTTAAGTAATAAAAATTATTATATAATTTATTTCATAACTCAGTATAAAACCTGTCGTATCAAAACCCGGTATACACCCGTCATATCAAAACTTGGCACTTAACCATCATATCAAAACCTGACACTTAGCCATCATATCAAAACCCAACACTTAGCCGTCATATCAAAACCCGACACTTAGCCTTCATATCAATCTCGGCATTCATCCGTCATTTCAAACTTTCACAATTTCCACAAAATTTCCAATATTTCATCAATCAGTATAAATCACATACCGTAAAAACTCAAATTCAATTGTGCAGTAACATATAAATAATTCTCATGCCACACGACTTTTAATTGATAAATCATGATATACTGAACTGCCCGGGAAAATATATATTTTTGTTGAAAATTAGGTCTGATCATCTTCATAATTTTTACTCAAATCAAAATACTTGCTTAATAAGGAAAAGGAAGATGATCAACCCTACTCACATTGGTTTTTCCCCAAATATGTATAATAAGTAAAACTTTTTGTTTCATATTCTTGAATCATTCATAAAATCATATATAATATACACGAGTTCATATACTCGAGTTTAATTTGTTCAAATTTAAGAAAAAAACTGATATAATATATTCCCCTTACCCGTTCTTGAAAAACTATTTATCCTGCTCCCTAGAATATTTCCCCGGTTCCTAAATACAGCGAGGAAAAGGCGCCATCAAGCTAAGAAAGATGAGGGAGATGATCGAAGGGCTAGCTGGAGCCTCAGGAGTCCTTAGGAGCATGAGAGACGTGTGAGAGAGAGAGAGGGAACTGAAACCCTAGCAGAGAGAGAGAGAGAGAGAGAGAGAGAGAGAGGTTTTGAAAGTTTGAATGAAAAATGACCTAAGTTCTATTTATAAGTAAGTTGGCCCGCACGAAACAGTTGACGTTTTGGTCCTGTGATCCTTTTAAAAAAACTCTCGGTTGTTGTAACCGTCGATGGTTTTCTTAGATGGCCTCAAACCGTCGACGGTTTGGTGCTGAACCAAACCATCTCCATTATTTCTTGCTTTTCCTTCTTTTTTATTTATTTTCTTTCCTTTTTCTTGGTTCGGGTTTCTACATCCTCCCCACCCTTATAAAAATTTCGTTCTCAAAATTTGTTACCTCATACTTCACTCTTGGAATTATTGATTCGATCATCTGACTCTAGGAAGAGTCGGTAGCCACCCATACGGCAGTCCCGTCCCAAATTTATTAATTACCCTCATTTATGGCGGAGGAATACCGTGGTTACAATAATGGTCCTTGGGAGATTACCAGTAGATCAAAAAAATTCTCCCAATACCACTCAAACACTAAACCCGAAATCTATGGATTACAAACACTTAAGCTTAACTTGACAACCTATACAAAACACAGTATATATACAATCAAATTCTTACCTAAATCGTCGTACCTACCTGCCTAGGGTTGGGTCTCGCTGAATAGCTACGGGTACTTCCAACGTATTTCCTCTTCCAACTCCCATAAAGCTTCTTCCACTGCGCAGTTTCGCCAAAGTACCTTTACTAGCAGAATCTATTTAGTACGAAGTTCTTGTTTCTTCTGATCTAAAATTTGAACTAGTACCTCCTCATAGGATAAGGTATCTTTGATTTCCAAGAATTCGTAGCTTATCACGTGCGAAGGATCTGGGACGTACTTTCTCAACATCGATATGTGAAAGACGTTGTGAATCCTAGACAAAGATGAGGGTAATGCTATCTTGTAAGCAACCAGACCAACTTTCTCTAGAATCTCGAATGACCCGATGTACCTAGGGCTTAGCTTACCCTTCTTTCCAAACCTTATAACTCCCTTCATCGGAGCAATCCTTAGAAATACCCTATCTCTTATCCCAAACTCTAGGTCTCTTCGGTGAGTATCAGCATAACTCCTCTGCTAACTCTGAGCTATTTTAATTCTATCCCTGATTAATTTGATCTTCTTGGAAGTTTGCTGAATAAGCTCTAGTCCCAAAATCTGTCGTTCACCAATCTCGTCCTAATACATTGGAGATCAGCACCTTCAACCATACAACGCTTCATATGGTGTCATCTCGATACTAGCTTGATAGTTGTTATTATAGGCGAACTCTACAAGTGGCAAAAATTGAATCCAACTACCACCGAAATCTAGCATGCACGCCTGCAACTTATTCTCTAATATCTGAATCCTTCTCTCTGATTGTCCATTAGTCTGCGAGTGAAATGCGATACTAAAATTCAGTTGAGATCCCAAGGTCTTCTGCAAAATCCTCCAAAATTGGGAGGTAAACCGTGGATCTCGATCAAATACAATAGATACCGGGATGCAATGAAGTCAGACTATCTCCTGTACATATAGCTCTGCCAGCTTATTCATGGAGTAACTAACTTTAATAGGAACAAAATGTGCAGTCTTAGTCAGACGATCCCTTGTTACCCATATAACATTTTGTTCATGCAACGCTGAAGGCAACCCCGTTACGAAGTCCATAGAGATATGTGTCCCACTTCCACTCAGGAATACAAAGTGGTTGCAGTGGTCTCGCTGGCCTCTAATGCTCTACTTTCACTTGTTGGCATATCAAATACTATTCCACAAATCGAGCAATTTCTCTCTTCATATTGTTCCACTAGAAGAATTCTCGCAGATTCCCATACATCTTTGTGCTCACTAGATGTACAGTCTAGAGAGAGCGACGAGCCTCTTCTAGAACTATCCTTTTAATCTCTACATCCTTAGGTACATACAACTAGGTGTAAAACCTCAAAATTCCGTCATTTGAGATATTGAAACCTGTTCCTAAACCACTTTGTACTTTCTCCATAATTTTCCTTAACTCTGCATCTTTCATCTTAGCGGCTTTAATTATTCCCTGTAGGGTTGATTGAAAAACCAGACTAGCAATGAACCCCTAATGGTTACCTTCCACAAATTCCACACCAAGCCTTTCCAAATCTATCCTGATTTGCTATTGTGCTAACTTCTGACTTAAAGCATCAGCTACCACGTTAGCTTTCCCTGAGTAGTAACTGATGGAGCAGTCATAGTCCTTTATCAACTCAAGCCATATCCTTTGTCTCATGTTTAACTCATTCTGCGTGCAAATGTACTTAAGGCTTTTATGATCTGTCAAGATTTCATACCTTTCACTGTATAGATAGTGCCTCCAGATCTTTAATATAAAAACCGTAGCTGCTAGCTCCAAGTCATGCGTAGGATAATTCTTCTTGTACTCTTTGAGTAACCGAGAAGAATATGCAATAACCTTTCCCCATTGCATCAATATGCATTTGAGCCCTTTATGCGAAGCATCACTGTAGATTAAAAAACCTTCTTCTCCTGAAGGAATTGTCAATACTGGCGCAATGACAAGTCGTTGATTTAACTCTTGAAAACTCTATTCACACTCATCTATCCATACATATCTCACATTCTTCCCGTTTAACTTCGTTAGAGGGCCTGATGAACCCCTTATCCAACAATTCTTATAATTTCTCCTTTAATTCTTTCAAATTTGCTGGAGGCATTCTGTATGGAGCCTTAGAGATTGACGTTGTTCCCGGAGATAAGTTAATAAAGAACTCCACCTTACGCTCAGGAGGTAACCCTAGAAAATCCTTCGAAAACATGTTAGGAAACTCCCTTACTATTGAAATATCCTCTAGCTTAACTTCCCCCTCTGGTGTTTCCTTTACCCAAGCTAGGTACTCTTGACACTCATTCAAGAGTAACATTTTAGCCTACGTGGTTGAAAAAATTGTTGGCGAGGCGCGCACACATGACCCCAAAAATCTAAACCTTTGCTCCATCGGAGGTCTAAACACTACCTCTTTCTTGTAGCAGTTGATATTGGCATAACCGAAAGCTAGCCAGTCTATTCCTAGAATGACCTCAAATCCGTGCATGTCAAGAACTATCAGATTAGCAGGCAACGTCTTCCCTTGAATACTAATCGAAAAATTTTTAAGTACCCTCCTACACGTTACTATAGTCCCTATTGGTGTAACTATTGATAAATCGAGGCCTAGTGGTTGAGCCTCTATCCCACACAATTTAATGAATTTTCGAGCCATGAATGAATGTGTTGCCTCTGAATCCAACAACACAATAGTTTTATCCAACAAAAATAAAATAGTACCTATCACCACCTTGCCAGCGTCCTATGCATCTCTCGGCGTAAGTGAATATACCCGCGCCTGGGTGGTGCCCCTCTGGTGGCCACCTCGGGATGCATGATTATGTCCCCGAAACTGATGAGGTGCAGGTGCATCACTAAGCGGTGCACAACAGTCTCATGCTATGTGGCCAGGTTTACCACATCGATAATAGCCAGCTGATCTACCCCAGCACTCGCCCTAATGCCTCTAATGACACTTGGGGCTTGGAAGGTGTGACGGAATTCCCTGAGGAGCTCAGGGTCCCACCTCCTATTGCTAACCCGCGTAGTCACCAGGCCTCCTCCATGTACCCCAACTGGTGCCTGTCTAAAAACTAGGAGGCAAGGGCCTCTTCCTCTGGTTCGCTATCCCCGCACTCCTCTAAAGACTGGTCTCCAACACCGTGGCCTTATTAACTAGATTTTAGAAACTTTAGACTTGAAACGCCACAAATTGCTCATATATGTCTGGTCTCAGTCCTCTCTCAAATCTCCATGCCTTCCTCGACTCGTTTGGGACCATGTAGGGGGCGAAGCGAGATAGCTCCACAAACTTGGCCGCATATTGCTGTACGGTCAAGTGCCCTTGAGTCAGATTTAGAAACTTCTCCGCCTTAACTTCCTCGGTTGAAGCAGGGAAATATCACAACTCCAGGTAGTAACTGCAGGCCTTGGCCTCTGATCCTCCACCAGTTTCACTGCTCTCCACCACTGCTTAGCCTCCCCAATTAACTTGAAAGTAGCGTACTGCACCCTCTGCTTATTGGTGCAATGTAGGACAACCAGAAGTTCCTTAATTTCTTGGACCCAATCCTCAGTCGAGATTAGGTCCGCTCCTCCTGCAAATGCCAGCGTATGCATATGGATGAATTGCTCGATGGTGCAGCCTCGGTTTGCAGGTGGGTAGTCCTGCCCTCTGTAGTCTCACCTCATCTCTGCCCTAAGCTGTCGGGCTAGACCTTGCAGCACTATTGAGGCATCGATATCCTCCTCGTTGAAATCCTCCACATTATTATCCCCTTCAGCATCAACATCCTTATCTCTGGGATTCATCCTGAAAAATAGGGCAAGGAGTAATTTTCTTAGAATCCTATTGTCAAAACAAGACTAGTACAACTAATTAGCTAAAACTATAAGGTTCCCTACATTCTCGTACTACAATACTTAGACTTTTCCTGATGATTTTTTTCCCACATAACTAAATCATTTGACCTCCAATTCCCCAATCTAAGGGTCAGCCTTACCGCTAAAAAAAAAAAAAAAAAATCGTCAATGGTTTGCCATGATTTTTCTGAGACCGTTGCCTCAGGAAAACCACAGAAGATCGTCAAGGGAATTCTATCTCTGGGCTATCAGAAAAAACCCCAACCTCTTAGGTACTTGGATTTACTACCCACCCTATACTTGACCCACTTTATCGTGCCTAGGCTACCCATTCCTACTCTTATCACCACTCATTCCTATACTCTAGTAGTATTATTCCTCTAGAGTCTGCAGAACCTAGAACCCAAGGCTCTGATACCACAACTGTAGCGCCCTGAACCCAGTGAAGCCCAAAGTGCTAATACTCCATAAATAACCCAATAATACTCTGATACCACCATATCAACATCCATATTTAATATAAACATACAACCAACGAAAGTAAAATATACTTATACAACCATACATACTAGGATACTACTCTCAACCAGTCTTACTAAAATTTACCAAAACATTATACAACCCATAATGTTCAAAAACAGCTAAACATTACAAAATAGTAACCTACCAAGCCCACTCTCGGCTAGATCGTCTAGGTCCCCCCCGGAGCTCATATACTCGATTTCCTATAGGTCCTGAAAAATTGATATATTTACTAGGATGAGACACTTCTCAATAAGACGGAATAGATTGGTATCAGTGTGTGTGGCTAACATGAGTTTTAGTGAACTTAAACGTATTTTTAAATTTACTTTATCTGATAGATATGACATTTGTGCAATATAACTCACACCTATACAGTTGAAAGTACACATATCTTTCATAATATAAAACGGTTTGATAAATAACCTCATTTACATAAATTCACATATATGCGAAGAAGAAACCCCCTTTTGGACATACAACATCATCATGTATAAACCCCCGTGATCGGGTTATGTAGTTCAAAGACTGGACCAAATCCTGGCTGGCTTACCACAAGGTTAAGTCAAACTTCATGTCTGCAAGTCCAATTTGCCTACCCAACTTGGTCTAGACTCTAGGGGGATACACAACACTTTCGTGGCCAAATCGACGTTTCATTACCAACACTTCTATCCAGAACAGTGTGGTCGCACTATCTCACATACTAGCTACGGTACCGTGCTCTCATCACATTTGGTCCTCAGGGTTCTTAAACCATATAATGCAATTTAAGTAATAAAAACTATTATATAGCTCATTTCATATCTCAGTATAAAACCTGTCGTATAAAAACCCGGCATATAAATGTCGTATCAAAACCTAGCACTTAACCATCATATCAAAACCCGACACTTGGCCGTCATATCAATCTCGGCATTCAGCCGTCATTTCAAATTTTCACCATTTCCACCACATTTCCAGTATTTCCATCAATAAGTATAAATCACATTTCCATCGTATAATACCGTAAATTGTGCAGTAGCATATAAATAATTCTCATGCCACACGAATTTAAATTGATAAATCATGATATAATGAACTGCCCGGGAAAATATACATTTTTGCTGAAAATTCATAATTTTTACTCAAATCAAAATACCTGTTTAATAAGGAAAGGAAGATGATCATCCCTACTCACTTTGGTTTTTCCCCAAATACATATAATAAGTAAAACTATCTGTTTCATATGGCTGAATCATTCAGAAAATCATATATAATATACACGAGTTCATATACTCAAGTTTAATCGGTTCAAATTTAAGAAAAAATTGACATAATCTATTGCCTTTACCTGTTCCTAAAAAACTGCTTATCCCGCACCCTGGAATAATCCCCCGGTTCCTAAATACGGCAAGGAGAAGGCCGCCTGCAAGCCGAAAAAGACGAGTGAGATGATCGGAGAGCTAGCCGGAGCCTCGAGAGACCTTAGGAGCGAGAGAGACGCGCGTGAGAGAGAGGGAACCGAAACCCTAGCACAGAGAAAGAGAGAGAGGTTTTGAAATTTTGAATGAAAAATGACCTAAGTTCTATTAATAAGCAAGCTGGCCTGCACGAAACCGTCAACAATTTCCTGGAACCATCGAAGGTTTGGCCCTGCGATTCTTTTAAAAAAAACTCTCGGTTATTGTAATCGTCGACGGTTTTCTAAGATGGCCTCAAGCTGTCGACGGTTTGGTGATGAACCAAACCATATCCATTCTTTTTTGCTTTTCCTTCTCTTTTATTTATTTTATTTTCTTTTCTTTTTCTTGGTTCAGGTTCCTACAGTTGGTGGTGGGATAAAGATGTACAAAAAATCATAAAGAAAAAAAGAATTTGGCATAAAACGTGGTAAAAATGTAAAAATATAGATAACTTTGAAAAATATAAGGAGGCAAGAAAAAATGCAAAAAAAAGCCGTTAGTGAAGCTAAATATAGATCATTTAATAGTTTGTATGATAAATTATGTACAAAAGAAGGGGAGAGAGATATATTTAAACTTGCTAAAGTTAGAGAAAGGAAGAGTAAGGACTAGGAAATGTAAAATGTATAAAAAATGAGGATGATATTGTCTTGGTTAAGGACGAAGACATTAAAGAAAGATGGCGAAGTTACTTTAGTAAGTTGTTTAATGAAAACCAAATAAAAGGCTTAAACTTAGAATTTTTAAATGAGGAAAAGACTAAAAATATGAGATTTATTCGAAAAACTGGAGTTAACGAAATTAAGTTTGCACTAAAAAAGATGAAAAATGGGAAAGCTATGGGACCAGATAACATCCCAATAAAAGTTTGGAAATGCTTAGGTGATAACGGAATTATATGGTTAACTAATTTATTTAATACAATTGTAAAAACTAAGAAAATGCCAGATGAATGGAGGAAAAACACTTTAATACCTATATACAAAAATAAAGGAGATATTAAAAATTGTAATAACTATCGTGGAATTAAATTTATGGGTCATACGATGAAACTATGAGAAATAGTAGTTGAACAAAGATTAAGGTTAGAAACGAAGGTCTCAAAAAATCAATTTGGTTTTAAGCTTGAGAGATCTATCACATAAGCTATTTATCTTTTAATAAGATTAATGGAAAAGTTTAGGGAAAAGAAAAGAGACTTGTAAATGATATTTATTGACTTTGAGAAAACATATGATAGGATACCCATGAAAGTTCTATAGGGTTTTAGAAAAAAAAAAAAAAAAAGGTATATGTAGTAGATATACCAATGTCATTGAGGATATGTACAATGGAGTAATGACTAGTGTAAGGACTATAAATGGAGAAAGTATAAAATTTCCAATCACCATAGATGTACATCAAGGATCTGTTTTGAGTCCTTATATTTTTGCTTTAGTAATGGACCAATTGACTAAAATTATTCAAAAGGAGGTTCCATGGTTTATGCTGTTTGTAGATGATATTGTATTAATTGATGAAACTAGGAACAGAGTAGAGGTTGAGTTAGAATTATGGGAAGAAACTTTGGAATCTAAATGTTTTAGGATAAGTAGAAATAAGACAGAATATATGAAATGAAATTTTAGTAATGATAGGAGGAATATTGGAAACAAAGTTAAACTTGATGATGAAGAAATAAATAACACTTATAGATTTCGATACCTTTGATCTATTATGCAAATTGAAGGAGAAATTGTTTGAAGGCATAGAGTTAAAGTTGGTTGGATAAAATGGAGAAGTGCTTAAAGTGTATTCCGTGATCGTAGAATACCCTTAAAATTGAAAGAAAACTTTTATAGGATAGCTGTAAGACCAGTTATGTTATATGGATCGGAATGTTAGGCGATGAAGAAACATAATATCCAAAAAGTAAAAGTTGTTGAGATGATAATACTTAAATGGATGAGTGGTATAACATTGAAACATAAATTAAGGATTGAACATATTCGTGGTAAGTTAGGTGTAACTCCTATAGAAGATAAGATAAGGGAGGGACGATTCAGATGGTATGGATACTTGCAACGTAGGCCACATGGTGCTCTTGTGAGGAAGAGTAACTTAATTACTATGGGGGACAGTAGAAGGGGTAGGGGTAGACCTAAAATAACTTGGGAGGAAATAGTGAGTAAGAATTTAATATCCTTGAATTTATAAAAAAAAATGATTTATGATTGCATAAATTGGCAAAAAATGATTCATATAGTCGATTCCACTTAGTGAGACTAACGCTTGCTTTTGTTGTTGTTGTTGTTGTATAGTTCATAGTATTTATAATATAATATAAAGATTTAATAGTTTACACGTAAAAACCTATTGTCATCATAAAGAAAATAGTAACTTTTATGATTTATTACGAAAAGTAACAATTCTCAAATTTCATCATAAGAATAGTTATTCCTTTGTTATTCCGTGTTGGAAAGAGTAGCACGTGCCTATTCATGAGTGATCTCTTTCTTAATTATACATCCAATAGTATTTCATTACATTCTTATTATATTTCATACTATTCCCAAACCAAATGTAAACTTTATTGTTGTAAATGATTTTTTAATTAGTGTATTTATTGTCACCCCACTTGCCCTTTATTATTTTTTTTACTAACAATTTAAAGAATCATTTTTCACTGGACCAGTTTGGATGAAGATTTACTTGAGGAAAGGGAAGGGAAGGAAAGGGAAAGGAAAATAAGAATGAAATTCATTTTTCATTCTATTTTGTCTATATCAAATACCATTAAAAACTAAAAATTGTTTAAATATGATTAAAAATTAAAAAAAAAATTGTTAAGGATGTTTAAAATTAAAATTTTGTTGACTAAATTTGGTAAAATTCTTATTTTCTTTCTCACTTTTCTTGATAACCAAACATGAAAAAGTAAAATTATCCCTATTTTCCTTTCCTTGCTTATATTTTTAAAGCTTCAAACGGACTGTAATAATTTTTTAAAAACTATTTAATGCATCACACGTATTACAACTTGCAAAAAAATGAATGAAACAGCCTACTCCTCGCCCAGTCAAAAGGCAACATTGTCATGGTCGATTAGTGTTCTATAAATTAATAATTAACATTAAATTTTGCCCGACAAGATGCCCTTTCACTCTGTGTTTCAATTTAAAGAGAGGGAAAAAGGCAAGCATAATAAATAAATAGGTAGTTTGGTTTGGTGATGATTTCAGAGGTTATTTAGTTATTAAAGAACTAAGGAGTTTGCCGTGTGAGGCACTTGGAGAGACAGAGAAGGGCTCCGTGGTTGTTGGACTGGTGATTGATTAGTAAATAATGAAAAGCCCCTGTCTGAAGAAGCTTCCCACATACACTGATATACCACGGAAAAAAACAGAGGAATCTCATATGTCAACTCTCTCTGGCTTTCACACTCACCTCATTCTGTAGCAAAGCTTCCCCTGCAAACCTCTTCAAACCAAACCTTTAAAAGGGTTCAACCCCTCCCATTCTGCTCAACTCAAATCTCTCTCTCTCTCTCTCTCTCTCTCTCTGTTTCCTGTTTCCGTTGAGGCATTAACCATGTTTGAGTCCACATTTGAGCTGATGATCCTGGCTGCTTCCAATTCACTCTTTATGTTCTGTTTCTGCAATTTGATAATAGTCAGTCTCCTTGTTGGCTCAAAACTTGCTCCACTCTTTGACCAAGAGTGGAGCAATGTGAACAATGATGTGAAAAATGTCTTGACAGATGCTGCTGAAGATTCAGATTACACTGAAACGCAGATTGAAGATAATGGTTGCGGTGAGGCTGATCACGATGATGTTGAGGATGGCCATGATGATGAGGATGATGATGAAAATAACGGGGAAGAAGAAGATGAGCTGAGGAGAAGAGTGGAAGAATTCATTGCAAAGGTGAATAGAGCATGGAAGGCAGAAATGTTGGCATCATACTTTGTCCAAGGACAGAATTTTCAACTGGGAACTGGTATGCAACCAATATGAATTTTCTAGTGATGATGAGGAAGAGTTTTTGTACATGTAACAGTGAGGGGACTACTTGTAGAAAAAAATTTTGGTTTAAATAATGATATTTGCCGTGACGGTCAGTCTTGATGGCAAATAAAATCTTTTTCTGGACTTTTGTTTGAACTTAACGTATTGGATTGCTATTTCGATCAAACATTAAACAAATTACACTGAATAATTCAAAAGAGAACAGTGAGCAAAGTGCCTTCTTAAATTTTTCAAATTTAGAATGTTAAAAATTGTACTTTTGATCTTGATTCACACTTACGTTGTTGGGGGATAAGTGAAAGAGCACTGGCAGCAGCAGCACAATGAATTTTTGCACAAGCACTTAGCACTTTATTTTTTTGTAAAATCAAGTCGTGCGATTTGAATCGTATAAATAATCTAACGGTCATATTTTAATTTGGCATGTTGTGTAAATCAAGTATAGGATGGGCAGCGGAATAATTAAGCTTGCACCTAATGACAAAATACCACAAGACACAATTCATACACAACCAAAATTTGGAAAGCAAATAAAGAAACCAACACGATAATATATGTGGTTCGGCAAAGCCTACATCCATGAGAGCAATCGGCATAAGAATTTCACTAAGAAATATGGAAGTACACAATACACTTCACACAATGATTTCTCTCTATACAAAACATGTCCGGAAGGGTATACATAACAACCCCTTGGAGGTTTCCCTCCAAATACCCAACCACCCCAACATTCTAATTCAAAATTCAAATTCTTTCTTGTAGCCCAAATGCACTCGTTGACGAGACAGAGAAAGCCACTCGTTGACTAATAAGATCACTCATCAGTGAGTCTTCACATTTCTAATATCCTGCTCTCAGTATTTGAAAAACTCTGGAATTCCCAGCCTCTCGGTATCTACTCATCGACGAGTACAGGACACTCGTTGACGAGTTCCTGCTGTGCAGTACCAATGTAATCCATATGCTTTTCTTCTTTCTTTGTTTATGAGCCCCAACAAGTATAAGAGCCACACATACAAATACAAAAATCTCCACCTTAGCGATTATACATCCCTTAGGAGAACCTGAAAAACATATCTAATTGCTCCACCTTGATCTTGAAACGTTTGGTTGGATTTGTCTCCCTTCTATCACTTGGAGGCATGGAGTAAGTTCAAGCAATGCTTGAACTTTTCACTAGTAACCGGTTTTGTCAAAATATCCGCTGCGTTTTTAGACTCGTGAACCTTCTCCAATACAAGTTCACCTGAAGTAATCAACTCCCAAACCCTATGGAACCTCACAAAAATATGCTTGGTTCTAGCATGATACCCTTGATTCTTTGCTAAATAAATTGTAGCGCCCCGAACCCGATGGGGCTCGGTGTGCTATCCTATCTACACATGTCTCTAATACCATACTATAGTAACCCGAAAACCCACAATGGGTACCACATACACCTGTCCATATCTCAAATAAAACATGTAGTGAAAACATATACATAAACTCCGAATACAATACCAGAGTACTAGAACCATCATATCATATAGACACATCTCTCCCCAAAACCAAATAATACTACAACCCAAGGTAATACAAAGCATATCCGTATACATATACATACTAGTGTCTTACTAGCACTATCTTCAAATCCCACTAACTAATCCTGTCTGGAGCTCTCTAAGTTCGGCTCCCTGGATTTCCTGAAATGTTAAAAGATTATAGAAGTTAGACACCTCTTAATAAGACAGAATATATTATTGTCACTGTGTGGCAACATGAGTTATGATGAAGCATAACTTATAACCTTTAAGTAATTAACTCTAACAGGTAAATCACGTAATATATTCTCATATACATATACATATATATATATATATATATATATTTGTTTCCATATATATATTTGGAAACATACATGCTTTCCTACATAAACATACTTTATCATAGATTTCTCTGTGTACGTAAATCGTTTGATATATATTTATACATACATAACACTTTTTCTGGGACATTCATATATCTCGTCATGTAATAACTCCACATGACTGGGTTGTATGGCCTGTAAGCTGGACTTAGTAATGGCTGGCCTACTACGCTAAGTCAAACATAAAGTCTATAAGTACGATTGCCTACCCAGCCTAGTCCGGACCCATCCTACTCTTCGCAACACTTCACGAGTCGGCCCCAAGGGGTATCCTACTCTCCGTAACACTTCACGGGTCAATCGACTATCCAACACCAACACTCTATCTGAGAAGTGTGGTTGCACTGACTGATCTATACACCCATTCTGGTCCAAACCCATCCTACTCTTCGAAATACTTCTCGGGCCAGACACAGGAGGGTTACACTATAGTACCTTACTAGCTAGCTACGTTATCGTGCTCTGAACATAATTAGTCCATCAGGGCTCTGATATCATATAGTACAATTTATAATATAATTGTTATTGTAATCTCATTTCATACTCATTATTTCATAAACTTGTGTAAATCATGTTTTCTTTGTCACATCATATTTTGTCAAATCATAATCGGTAAAAAAAGGGTCATATTTTAACTGTATAAGTGTAAAACCGACATAACATATCATAACTCGGCTTAAAGTCGTCATTTCATAACTCAGTATAATTCTGTCATATCATGAATTCTGTATAGGTTTTATCATATCATGAATTTTGAAAATAAATCTATAATTTTGTAAATCACGTATAAATCTGTCATATCATAATTTCTGTATAAATCTATCATATCAAAATTTTGAAATAACTCTGTCATAATTTCATTACTTATGCCACACAATTTGAGTAAATATTTCATTATATAATAATCTTCCTGGAAAACTATTTTATTCTGTTGAAAATATTGGTATAATCTTTTCTAGGGTTTACTCAAATCCATATACCTGGTTTTTCCCCAACATACATATAATAATTTAAAAATATATCATTTCCATAAGCCAATTGTGAGATACCGGTGTACGGGTTGAGAGTTTTATAATAATATACCGGCGTACGAGCCGAGAGTTTTTATTATGATATACCAGTGCATGGGTTGAGAGTTTTGATATGATATACTAGTGTACGGGCCGAGGATTTATGTGATATTCCGGCGTACGGGTCGAGCCTTTTTATATGATATATCGGTGTACGGGCTGAGAGTTTATGTGATATGTTGGCGTATGGGTCGAGCCATTTATTTGATATTTGATATGTCGTACGGGCCGTGATTAATAAAATACGAAATGCCGGCGTAAGAGCCGATGATTTTCATGTTATGAATGAAATGTGATATGATGATATTGATTTGACAATTATTAATATGAAATATCAATGAATCACAATTTGAAAATATGTTATATGTTATCAGAACCTGGTTGGTTTGGTTTAGGCTTACACAAGTTCGGTACCGTAGCTATGTGATTATGATCATTATGATGTCAGTGTTATCGCCGTCATACGGGGCAGCGTGAGGATGGATAGTCGGTGTGGTTTATTGAAGTGTTGGCGCCCCTGGTGTATGGACCAGGTCTGGCAGACCCATCATAATTTTAGACATTTACTTTAACTTGGCAGTGGTCGGCCAGCCATTATCAGGTCCCGCCTTCAGACCATACAACCCAGTCATGTGGGGATAAGACATGACATCAGCCAGTTAACCTTTCAGGGTTGTTTTGTATTATTATTATACGAGACGAATTATGTTATGGAAATTCAGTATGTTCTATCATGATATGATTAAATATGTTTTTCCCAGACATGATATAGACAGTTTCACTAATTATATTTATGTATGGTTTTATGTATAATACGAAAATACTCAGGTTGCCACACACTGGTATTAGTTTATTATCCCTTACTGAGAGATGTCTCACCCTAAATTATATGAATATTTCAGGAGCCCCAGATAGAAGAGCAGATAAAGCTCCGCAGAGGTAGTTATAACTGATCTACCCTTTCTGAAGGGTAAGTGTTTTGTTAGGGTCAGATGGATTTTGTGGGTGGTGACCCTACACCTCTATTGGACATTTTTGTGTTATGTGTATTTTTATGATGTATGTAGTAAACTCTGGTATTGTGTTGAATGATACTATGAGATATATATGATTTTATGTTTCCTGCTGCTTAGGCTTCCGTTCTGTATTTCTGATGTATCCCTGGTACCCACGAGTTCAAGTTAACTATGATCTGCTAGGTATTTTATATCGGTTTTATTATCATGGAAAAAAAATGGTAAAATAAGCAAGTTATTACACCCTGGTTCAAATTCAAGAATTCCTCCACTTTTGCTTCTCTAGTAGTGGCAGGAAAATATCGATCGAAGAATATCTCTTTAAACTAGCTCCAGGTCAGAGCTACAGGTACCGGTCTTTGCTCCTCCAGAAGTCTCACAGTTGACCACCAATGCTTAGCCTACCTTGTCAGTCTGTAGGTGGCATATAATACTTTCTACTTATCGGTGCAAGGCAGTACAGTCTATATATTTTCCATTTCCTGCACCCAGTTCTCTACTGCAATTGAGTCTATACTACCTGAAAAGGTCGGAGGATTCATTTTGGTGAACTACTCTATAGTGCAGCCTTGGTCTGCAGTGGTCGCAGAATAGCATCTGAATCACCGCCGCCCATACTAGAGGGCCCTATACCATCATTACCACTGGCGTGAGCACTGTTACCCCTAGGGTCCATCCTGAAAATAAAATAAACATAGTCTGAGGACTCTATCTTCATAACATAACTAATATATTTATATAAATAAAATCTCATATCATCAATTAACCTGACGTCCTTATTCTTAATTTAAGATAATAATAATTCTACTGTGATACCATAAAACATAATCAAAGTCAACCCAGACCCAAAGGGGTACCAGGGATAAACTTGTTCATACATACATACCAACTATGCAGTGGAAACCATGATGTACTTAACGTTATATACAATATCAGAGTTTTACTATAACCAAAATACATATGCATCCCAAAAAGGACCATAAATATCCTAGGGTCATACCCCAAAAATTCATTTTGATCTCAACCCAACTACTTACCATTCAGCCAGGGTAGCACTAACAACCTCCTTTATCTCGAAACTCGCTCCGCTCGTCTATTTGGGTTTTCTAAAATGTTTGTATTGCTAGGGTGAGACACCTCTCAGTAAAGGAGATAGACTAATATCAGTGTGTGACAACATAAGTATTATTGTGTTATAAACATATATTGTTCGTGATAAACTGTATCTAATAAGGAAAATTTATACATAATTTAACTGCATTTGACAAGTCAAGTAAAAATGTTTTGTATAAGTCTGAATAAATCATATTTCAACATAACATACTGTGTCATACTAAATTTCTATATACATACAAAGCATATGTTATATCTGTATATTACTGAAATCATACCTTGGATGGATAGTTAGCTGATGTTATGTATTACCCCCACATGACTGGGTTGTGCGGCTCATATGCAGGACCTAATAATGGTTGGCCTACCATGCTAAGCCAAAACTGACTCGTTTGTAAGTACGATTGGCCTGCCCAGCCTAGTCCAGACTGTCAGGGGGGCACATTACTATACTGGGCTCAATCGACTATCCATACACCAACAGTCTATCTGAGACGTGTGGTGGCACTATCTAACTAAACTGAATAGCTACAATATCGTGCTCTAAAACTAAACTAAGTCATCAGGATTCTACTATCATATAGTATATTTCATATGTAGTTGTATATACTATTTCATGATTCTGTGTAAAATTAGTCATAATAATATTTATGAATATCACGGCATCTACGCTAGCTGAATATCACAACATCAGCGCTGGCTGAATATCATAATATACTGAAAATATAATTTTTATACGGTTTATAGTTTTTCTAAAAATTGTCGTCAAATCATGTTTATACTGTGAATTCATATAATATTCTGACATACCATTATTTACAGTAAAACTTATACTCATGCCACACACAAGTGAGTACTACGCTGTAATAAATTATCTGGCCTGAGAAAAACATATTTTGTTGACAAAATAATATTATATCTATTTTCAAAAGTTTCTCAATTCAACATAAGTATTCCCAAAAACTATACTAAATCATATATAAATTTCTGAATCAAGTGTTGTATATTCAATAATAAATTTTTTGAAAATACCTGACTTAATCTATCCCCTTACCTGTTTCCTGAGAAGCCTATTGAAAACCCCTAAATCACGCCCGCGGGGTTCAGAACTCCAAACCATGAAATTGCATTATCCCTAGTTTAGTCAACTTAACCCCAGTATATTTATCATCTAATACATTTCCCGGGTCTATATATTCGAAATATTCATTTAAACCCTAAAATAACTTACTTACCTTGATTTTAGAGTGGTGCCCACGGACCTCAAATCAACAATCCGCTCCAATCAATTTGCAGAGAATCACCCCTAAATCATCGTGGTGGTTCCTGATCGTCGAAACGGGCCTAAACGGATTCGAAATCGAAGAGAGAAGGAGGAAGGAACTGAAAGTTAGAGAGAGAAAGTGAGGGAGATATGTTTTTCTTGCTAAAAATCCTATTTGAACCTTTATATAGATAGTTGTCCACGTGGTCTCGTCAACGAGACACGTGTATTCGTCGACGAGTCGTAGAAGGGCGTTCATTGACGAAGATAATGGGTTCGTCGACGAACCCTTAATGATTTGAAATTCTCTGCTCTCAGTATCTCCTCGTCAGCGAGACACGTGTACTCGTCGACGAGACCAAGAAGGACGTTCGTCGACGAAGACAATGGGTTCATCGATGAGTCCCTGCTGATGCCCCTTTTTAAATTTCTTTTCCTCTTCTTTTTCTTTCTCTTCCCTTTATTATTTTCATAAATTAAATTTTTCGGATCTCTACATGAGAGGGTTAGTCGACCAAGGTCTTTATAAAACCTAAGTTTGGCCCTATTTTTTACTCTAAAGTAATTTTAAAAATTTTGTATGATTTTAACTTTTATGAAAAAGGTTTTTGATTAACGATTGGGTCCCCTAAGGTCTGTCTACGGTCATCTGAGCTTTCATCCACATCATGCATAATATGCATTATTACAGCCCAAAACTTAAATGCAATTACATTTTAAGAACATATATGTCTTCTTCTTCTTCTTCTTTACTCTTTTGTCTTCATAGAATATGCCATGTGTATGATATAAGCTTTCTGCACCTCATGGCTTCCATTTTCCAGTATCTTATATCCGTGCTGAAATGTAAACATGTTCACATATTGAATGCACATATAAGATATGAGTAGTTTGCCATAATCAAAACAGGATCGAACTCAAAAAGTCAACATTTATGTGATTAGGGTCATTTAATAGGCCTATATGATAATTTGAAGGAAAAGTATGCATATATATACAGGGCCACATTTAAAGGGCTTACACGATGATTTACAATAAATGAAAGTATATACGTATTTATATATGTGAACAAGACCCCGTTTAGTAGGGCTAAAATGATGATTTTTAGGAAAAGTATAAAGGGAAGTATATATATATATTGCATACGGTTATTTGGATGAAAATAATTTATAAATGATGTAAAGTTATGAAAAATGGGGTTTTTAACAGTTACGATATAAAATATTAATTATTACATTAATTTTTACACGGTAAAGCTCAACTTAGCCACACACTGATAATAAATTTTTTTACTTATTGAGCGTCGTTTCACCCCAATTATTATCATACATTACAAATACCTTGAGGAGCATATCGAAAATCAGAATGGTATAGCGAAAGCGTGAGTTGGATTGAAGGAGCTATTTAGAATAAATAGAATGTGTTTTTGCATTTTAGAATTTTTAAGGATAAATTTTGATATTAGAGATATTGTTGTATTAAATTTATTTAGTACTTATGTATATAAAATATTTGGGGTTTTTATTTACTTCCGCTGTAAACTATTTCTAGAAAATAGCACCCGAGACCCCTGCCGGGTTCGGGGCGTAACAAATTTACTTGAGGAAAGGGAAGGGAAGGAAAGGAAAGGGAAATAAGAATGAAATTTACTTTTCCCTATCTTTTTTATCTATATCAAATACCATTAAAAATTAAAAATTGTTCAAATATGATTAAAAAATTAATAAAAACTAAATGTTAAGGATGTTTAAAATTAAAATTTTGTTGACTAAATTTGGTAAAATTTTAATTTCTTTTTCACTTTTCTTGGTAACTAAACATGAAAAAGTAAAATTATCCCTATTTTCCTTTCTTTTTCTAATATTTTTCAAATTTCAAACGTAAATGCATCACACGTATTACAACTTGCAAATAAATGAATGAAACAGCGTACTCCTCGCCCAGTCAAAAGGCAACATTGTCATGGTCGAAGTGTTCCACAAACTAATAATTAACATTAAATTTTGCCCCACAAGATGCCCTCTCACTCTATGTTTCAATCTAAAGAGAGAGAAAAAGAGGAAGCATAATAAATAAATGGGTAGTTTGGTTTGGTGATGTCAATGGGATGACTTTAGAGGTTATTTAGTTATTAAAAGACTGAGTTTGCCATGTGAGAGAAGGGCTCTATGGTAGTTGGACTCGTGATTGATTAGAAGCCCCTGTCTGAAGAAGCTTCCCACATACACTGATATACCACGGAATAAAATAGAGGCATCTCATATGTCAACTCTCTCTAGCTTTCACACTCACCTCATTCTGTAGCAAAGCTTCCCCTGCAAACCTCTTCAAACCAAACCTTTAAAGGGGTTCAACCCCTCCCATTCTGCTCAACTCAAATCTCTCTCTCTCACTCTCTCTCTCTCTCTCTCTCTCTCTCTCTCTCTCTCTCTCTCTCTCTCCTGTTTCTATCAAGGCATTAACCATGTTTGAGTTCACATTTGAGCTGATGATCCTGGCTGCTTCCAATTCACTCTTTATGTTCTGTTTCTGCAATTTGATAATAGTCAGTCTCCTCGTTGGCTCAAAACTTGCTCCACTCTTTGAGCAAGACGCAGCTGTTCCTCATTCCTCAATGCTGGGCATGGGACACAAGAACAAAGAAGCGGCTACTCCAGAAGATGATTTCATCCATGTGAACAGTGATGTGAAAAATGTCTTGACAGATGCTGCTGGAGGTTCAGATTACACTGAAACGCAGATTGATGATTATGGTTACGGTGAGGGTGATCATGATGATGTTGGGGATGGTAATGATGATGAGGATGATGATGAAAATAATGCTGGAGGTTCAGATTACACAGAAATGCAGATTGATGATAATGGTTACGGTGAGGGTGACCACGATGATGTTGGGGATGGTAATGATGATGAGGATGATGATGAAAATAACGGGGAAGAAGAAGATGAGCTGAGGAGAAGAGTGGAAGAATTCATTGCAAAGGTGAATAGAGCATGGAAGGCAGAAATGTTGGCATCGCATTTAATCCAAAGACAGAATTTTCAACTGGGAACTGGTATGCAACCAATATGAATTTTCTAGTGATAATGAGGAAGAGTTTTTGTACATGTAACAATGAGGGGGCTACTTGTAGAAAAAAAAAAAAAAAAAAAAAAATTAGTTTAAAATAATGATCTTTGCTATGACGGTCAGTCTTGATGGCAAATAAAATCATTTTCTGGACTTTTGTTTGAACTTAATGTATTGGATTGCTATTCTGATCAAACATTAAACAAATTACACTGAATAATTCAAAAGAGAACAGTGAGCAAAGTGCCTTCTTAAATTTTTCAATTTTAAAATGTTAAAAATTGTACTTTTGACCTCGATTCACACTTACGTTGTTGAGGAATAAAAAGTAAAAGAGCACTGGCAGCAGCACAATAACTTCTACTTGTTTTATTTTTTTTCTTTGTACATATATTTGATCAAAGCTCCCATAAAAAGGGCACAACTGCATTTTATTCTTTTTTCCCAACATATTTTCTACCAAAAACATATATAAGTTGTCCCCAAAAAGGATGTCATTCACAAACATTGGAGGGGATAGAAAAGTACTTCATTTGGACTGGGATGTCAAATTCCCTTCTCCATTGATAACAGCGGGCTGACAAGGAACACAATCTTGCAAAACATTTCTATTGAGACAAGAATAACCTGAATTTTCTCACGTACAACAAGTGGTTTAATACCTATGGGCATTTGCAGGAAGGAAAGTGTAAAAGAAAAAACAAAAGGAGGGACACGAAGCCTTGCTAAAAAGCAACAAGAGAGTAAAAGTGTAGAACAGGGGTGTAACCAACCAAATAACTGTTTAGGTTGCCAAAGCAGATTGATCTGGTTTTCAGGGTTTGCATGAACATAATGTTTCACAAAATGCATAATCAAAAAACAAAATTTGAAGAGAAGAACTAGCAAGTTCAATTTTTTGTCATGGTTCAACAAGAAAGATGCCAGTAACTTAAGTCAGCAAGAAGAATGACGAAAATTTTATATGGATTCAGAAGTCACGTGCACAAAATAAATAGGAAGGTAGCATTTTGTATCTGAAAAGAATGTACCACAAAAACATATGCTAAATTTCATGGAAGAAACTCACAATCAAAGCAATATCCACTTAGAAACAATCTTTCAAATACAGATAATAAGAAGAAGAATAGCAAACCAGGGTACATTTAAATATTCTACAACAACAAGTGAGACAACACGATAAAATATATGATGACAACAGCTGCAGAACAAACCTACTAATTAGAACTCCTACCTAGTGCCTAACAAAGAGTACAATTCTTAAACCAGCATGGTGTTAATCCTTGGTTCATCGTGCAATAATAAATAGCCAATGAGTCTATATAGCTGTCAGACAGGGGAGTATGGCCAAATGCTTGCCTGAGTCCGGAGAAACAATGATGACAAGCAGCAAAGATCAGCTAGAAGCATCGCAATTTGAATGGTTGGGTGCCCTAGATTCCCCTCCAGGGAACGATGCTTTATTGTCAGTGGCAGGATTGGTTGAGCCCTGCACAGAGTTCAAAGAAGCCCAGTTATCTCCACGAGGAGATGTGATACTTGGCTTTTGCCCTCCATACCCACCTTCTGTTTCTTCTCTGTGGATGGGGTGGGCACTAATTGGAGTGGCAACTGACACTGGCTCAGTTCTCTGTTTCTTGGGCTTTTGCTCCTGCTGATGTCCAGGTAGGAAACTGCCTACAACCACCTGTTAGAATTACACAAGAATTTTAAGCAAGTGCTGAGAGATTCATGGCCCCCAGAACATACTTATAGAAAATGCATAAACATAGAGAATAACCGCAAGATTATTAGTTACTTCTAGTGAAATGCCATAATTCTGTTAGCCCTTAAAATAACTAAAAACCAATTTGGATATTTTTTTTGTTAGTTGTCACACTTTATTTTGGATTTCTCGCCATATAACCTTACCTGAACAGGGCCTGCAGCTACTAGTAAACCAGCAAGTCCTCCCCCAACAACACGGCCATCTGGCCCTGCCAAAGAAACACTCATCCCACCAGATCTGCTCTTTGTTCCTCCATTATCAGTTGGCATGAACGAACCAGTCAAAGAAAGTATTTCAAAACGTCCCTGCAAGAACAAGGGGAAAAGCTTAAGCATTCCTTAGAGTGGAAAAGCCAGAAAAAACAATTAAATGATTCTAAGACAATTGACTTCAATCATTAAAACCCACTGAAATTCATTACACATTTGACTACAATCAAAACCTAGCAGTGAGAACATAACACCCTGTGCACAAAGCAACCAAATTGTTGCCAGCAACAGCAGATGCAACATTTTGATACTGTATTTTCTTTTCTTTTCTTTTCTTTTTTTTAAGCACATCATTTTGACATTAGAAAAAAAAAATTATCTAAGCATTTCATCTCCAGTTTGTAGCCAGCATTTCTTTTTCTCCTTAAAGGATCATTCTCATTCACATGTTGGCTTTTGCATTAGGGATCCCGTGTGCTATGTTGACACTGGTCACTATGAAGAATTTTGCAGGAAGGTATTCTGCCCTTGCTGCTTCACAGTAAGCCAATCCAATGATTCACTGTCAAGGAAACATCAATGCTTTTTACATCGTTCAACCTTTTCAAGATATAATCATATCCATCATAAACAACTATGCCAACAACCATGCATCTTGCTACTAGCAAACCCCAGCTAGAACACAACAAAAGGAAACCCTTCACAAATTATGAGTACAACTTGCACTCTATATATTTCATTGTCTTCTACAGGTTCTGTATGCCATGGTCGCGTCTCCAGATGCTTCCTCAAACTCAAACATATCAAAACAATCCAAATCTTTGTGAAAAATATTTTTTAAAAAAAAAAATGATCATAGTATTGCTAAAGGGAAAAAAAAAAAAAAACTTTGATCCTCATAAGGTATCATACATACTCCATCAGATTACTAAGCATCTCTTAGAACCACAACACACCTATTAGAGATCACCCCTGATCAAAATATCACCTGACTTGCATGCAATAACACTCGAACGAGCTCCACATTTGCCTAGGGTTTAAAACTGAATCATGTATGTCAATCACTCTGGATCGATGGGACTCATGTAAATTCAAAGACTGTGATTGCCAAAGAGAATTTGATTCAAGTGAAACAAACTAGAGGCTGTTTTTAACAGACAATATGGCCAGAATTCCAGAAAATACAGGATGGATTTTTTGGGCCAAGTTAGGAATGGAGCAAGCCTACCAACTAGCCCTAAATTTTTTACAACCCAAATTTACCATATCAAGAATTGAATATGCAGCACTGGATAAATATACTTTTACGACAATTTTAGCCGCAATTCGAAAACTCCATGATTATACAATCAAACCAGCCTGACTTATAAGGCTATAAACTTCCCACTTCCAAATTTAAACCCAAGTCACCCGACAAACGGAATGTGCAACTCCAAACAAATTCTAACTAAAAGATACAATTTCTAAAAATGAAGTACCGCCATTCATTGTATGCAGTGTCTCTCACAATGAAAGCCCTTAAATTTCTGACTTAGATAAATTTATGCGCAATGTCTCTCACAATGTGTGCAATGTCTCCCACAGCCCTTAAATCTCCGTCTTCCCACTTCCAAATTTAAACCCAAGTCACCCGACATACAGAATGTGCAACTCCAAACAAATTCTGACTAAAAGATCCAATTTCAACAAATCAAGTACCACCGTTCATTGTATGCAGTGTCTCTCACAATGAAAGCCCTTAAATTTCTGTCCTAAATTTATCCGCAATGTCTCTCACAATGTGTGCAATGTCTCTCACAGCCCTTAAATCTCCGTCCTTCCAGCAGATTGCATGCCCAATTAAAGCCAAAATTTTAATTGATTAGTTGTCTGAAACCACAAGGTTCTATCTCCGATCCCCCATCCAAGTCTTGATGTAGTTCCAGTTTGACAGTTCAACCAATTGCATCTTGCTTCAGTCCAGTCTAGGATTTTTAACATTGCATATACTACACATATATGAATTATCACAAAGTGGAGTCCATTTCAATTGAATATCATCGTCAAGGTTTCCCTTTTACTTTGTTAAGAAAGTAGCACTACCACATAAAAAATACAATGAATTGATGGATGTTCTCTCAGCTGCACATGCCCCTTCCAACACAAACACTTCAGATGTTTAAAATAGACAAAGTCCCTAATGCATTTAAAAGTAATAAAAACAAAATGAAAGCAGCACTAAACACAATGAAAGAAAAATCATTTAGAAAATAGCCATGCATATACGTTTACTAAGTCAGCTGAGGCTATTGTGCCCCAGACTGGGACACTCTAAAAATAAAAGAACAAGAAAGTTGAAAAATATAAGAGAAGTGCTCTCCTAACTTCTTATCCCAGAGGTAAGAGGATTTGCCTAACTTCTCCATGAAATTCATATTTCAAAGAGGAAACTGCATGACCCACATCATAATATGTGGTAAAAATCAATATTTTTTTTCCAAGTTGCAGCACAAATAGATCATCGATTTTGGTTCATTGAACACAGAGCAGTAGAGACTAAGGAGCGAATGCCAATCAGCCAATACAAAAGATGTCAGAATGGCAAAAATTAAAAGAATGACTGTGCAATCATTTATATCCAGAAATGCATAGAAACCACAGCAGGTCACAAGACACAAACAACAGCTAGTTGGTTACGACATGGTAAAAATAACACAAAAGTTAGGAAAGCGAATAGGTGTCAATATGAAAGCAGATTTCTTTTTTTCTTTAAAAAAAAAATTAGCACTTATGTACTTTAGAACTCATGACTGAATTATTAAAAGTTGAAATTGTAAAGCAGGAAAGATGTTTCTAAAATAAATAGATCTAATAAAATGAAAGAAAGAACTCAAGCCTAAGACATCATTGGTTCACGGGATCTAAGATGCCTTCAAGAATGACATTCGTGGGAATAGTAATGTCACGAGGGAATATTTTTGTTGGATTTGCATCAAAGGATTTCCCAATTTGTACATATGAGGTTCACATCTATATTTGGTTCAACATAAGAATCTTATCCTGTATTTCAATAAGATTATCAAAATATACTTGACCTGTCTATGTAACAATTAAAAAGAATAATCACATTTTCATAATATATGAAGATATTTATTTTAACATTATAATATTATGCTGTATTATTTATATATATTATGGTACTGTTGTTGTATATATTATAGTACCATAATAGTATATGATATCATAATTATATATATTATAATATTATAATATTCTATTCTTTTAACATAATAAAATATCATTTTATATATTAATACTATACTAATTTAATATTATATATATTTGGTACACACAGCCCATGTTACAATTGCCCTCCTTAACGTTTAAATGTGACACTAAAACTCCTTAAACTATCTATTTAGTTACAAACTACCCCTTCTATTAGCAAAAATCTTTAAATCCAACAAATTAACATCAAGTGAATGGCACATGTATGACTAATAAATTTTTTGGACACAATTTCACTTATAAGCCTAAGAAAGAGTATCTTCAGGTAGTGTTTTGAAATGCAAATTTTGGGCCTTGGATTTGGATTTGTGTGGATTTGAGAGAAACTCGATAAATTTTATACTACATTCTGTCAAAAGCCACACAAATCTAAATCCAAGCCTCAAAATCCATGCACCCAAACACAAGATTAAATTTTTTCTATGAGTGTGGTGGAGAAGCCTATCGTGATATGTCTTGCACCGACTTGTTTTTTTTTTTATTTCTATGGAATAAAAATACTAATCCAATAATCTCAAATTCCAATTATTCCCCCATCAATTCAACCAAAATGCATAAAATGTCCAAAAATAAAACCAAATATGAAAATTTCAACGAAAAGTCTCAATGTCCTTTATGTTTTCTAAAATCAATTAATTTGTATGTTCCAAAAACTTATGGGGGCAATTTTGTCCAAAAACTTATTAAATTAAACATGAGTCATGCACATGTTATTTGTCCATTAGATTTAACATTTTTGCTAATAGAAGTGGTCTTTGTTTAACTAAATAGATAGCTAAAGGAGTTTAATTGTCAATTTAAAGAGTCAAGGGGGTGAATTTGTAATATGGTAGATAGTTTAGGGGCTGTAAATGTATTTTTCCCAATATATTATAATAGTGTGTAACAAATATATATATTATAGGATAAAGTATCATTTATGGATACAATAGCAAATGTATGTAATTAATAATGTAATATACTATAATATAATTTAATAGTAGATTATTATAACATAATAATATTACTTAACATTTTTATTATAATATAATTTATTAATATAAATATCATAATAGAGTGTGATAGCATAGGCGGCATGCATGTTTAAATAATAGGATGCCAATGGGAATGCAACTTCATACGATAGCTATAGGTAAGCATAAGAATGGGATTCCCAAGTTTTGTGGAACCCTTCATTGCCAGGGAATTTGAAATAACTGTCACTTCACTATCCAGCTCTAAAAAACGTAGGAATGAGATGATAATTTATTAATATAAATATCATAATAGAGTGTGATAGCATAGGCGGCATGCATGTTTAAATAATAGGATGCCAATGGGAATGCAACTTCATACGATAGCTATAGGTAAGCATAAGAATGGGATTCCCAAGTTTTGTGGAACCCTTCATTGCCAGGGAATTTGAAATAACTGTCACTTCACTATCCAGCTCTAAAAAACGTAGGAATGAGATGAGATGAGCATCACATTAGCGCAAATCTTTAAAGACTCTGTGAACCAAATGGCCCATAGATCTTGCCTCTAGCAACATAGCACATTTATGAATTTAACTAAATCAAGGAATCACTGGACCTTTTTCTAGTAAGTAGAGTCTCTAAACCATTGACAGCAGTTGGTGAGATTGGTTTAAAAGGCTCAATTTATACCATTCAGATCAGGGAAAAGGAAATCCATACGTATCACCCAGCCTTTCAAACATATGCTTCTGCTTTTGGTTTGATGGGGCACACGGTTGCTTAATTATTGATAATCATAACTTCCAACTCACTGTGCATCCCAAAATTCACGCTAAATTCTATTAAGAATACATAATTTCAATGTTGATCCTGATATAACTAGGGCATTTTAACAAACCTGTATCCAAAAAAGAAGCATATGCATCCATACAGAGATGCACTGGACCATTCACCTTAACAAATACCTGCATCCAGTTGGCATATCAAAGTATGGATGCATCCAACATTCCATACACATACCATGTTGTTCAGAAGAAAATCTCTTTAGGCTGTGTTAACAGTCTAGAAAGACAGATCTAACATTAAGGAATAATTCAAGCGGTTAAAATTAGTAAGCACTTGCACACCACAAAATGTCAAATCAGCTTCTGCTATCCAGCTAGCGTTTACAAATAGTTTCTTTCTGGTTGACTATTTTTAAGTTTTCTAAATGATAATGAATATATAGAAAGTCTCATTTATAGAGACTAAATCTAGTTCTATTTTTTCTACAAGTCCAGGTACATTAACAGAGCTTGCAAGTTGCAACACCCTCAGAAACAAACACAGCACGTACAAACAGAGCATGCAATCACAAATGGAATGAACAAAGACTAAAAAAAAAGCAGATCCAATAGTGCTTCAGAAACTGCATAAAACACAAATATACAAAAATAAATCAATCACCTCATATGTCAAAGTGCCCCCTGAAGAATTAGGCTGACGAAGTGTAACATTTGAAATTGATCCATTAGCAGATAGAATGCAAATTGCTCGAGATCCTTGTTGAGAAAATGATATAATCTTCATAGTAACGTCCTAAAACAAGCAGATGAAAAATCAATAATTACAGAAATATACAGAAAAGACCAATAACTAAATACTGAGAAATTCAAACTGAACATCTTCAATTAATCAAGAGACAAGGTGTTTTGGTATGACACCTGTTCCATTTTAAGAAGATATTTTACGCTACAATCCAATTTTTATAGGAATTAAGTTGTATATTCCAGATTTAAATTACACCTTTGTCTACAGGATTATGATTCCACACACATCACAATCTCTCTCTCTCTCTCTCTCTCTCTCTAATATCCATGTCTCCTTCCAACACCACTTCCATCCAACTCCATCGTGGGAAAAAAAAATCTATGGTTCATGCATGTGTATACAACTCCAAGTTTTAAAAGAAAAGTGAGTTTCAAATCATATTTTCCATTAAACTTTGAGAACATTCTGACCAAAATATAGCCGCAGAAAACTTAAAATAAATAAAAATGGTTAAAGCTGAACAAAGTTGAGATATTGATTCCCAAAGCAAGGTGGTCAACTTATGACCAAAGGCCCTCCCCATTTTAAAAAAAAATGGCCTGCAGAAATTAACTTCTAAATATGTTTCAAACGCATACCTCACCAGCATTGACAGTGATCACATGAGGAGTGAAATTTGCACCAACAGAGTACGCAATCCGCTCACCTAATAATATTTATAGAAAAAAAAAATCAGCATCGCTCAATTCTCAAAGTTGCATACAAATGGCATGGTTATGCCAATGAACATTATTAACAATCATAGAGAACATCATAAAATACATTTATTCAACCAATGAAGCAGAAAATGACAAGTAAATCAATCAAACAGTAACATAGAGCACAAGACATTAGCAGTCCAACAGTACCCCTATCTCCACAAAAAGGATGAGCCTTTAATCTACTATAATTACCATGTCTGTTCTTCCTCTCAAAGAGAGGGAGAGAGAGGAAGGAGTGTTGAGGTTTGATTTCTGTAAAAAATTAAAATAAAATTTTCATGAAGGTATGAAATGTTAGGCGCAGAGATTTCTCAAGTATTCAGTTAAATTTTTTTCCTTTTGGTGTGTTCAGTGTTGAATTAAAATCTAGACTCGAGTCAGCAAGAGCGCAAGAAAGACAAATAATCTCAAAAAAGTGCAATCTGTTTTAAATCGAAATCCTACAACCGACTAGTAAATATCCTTTACCAAAAAGATAAAAGATTAAAAGAAGACTAGTAGCTAGTAAGTGTGTTCTTTCATTTCCCACATCGTATAAATCTCTTTTTTCTCCCTTTATATCATGCAAATCATCAGGTACTTGGCTTCTAAGTATCCCAAGCTACGGTCAGCAGGATCCTAATAGATTATTATCAGTAAAGACAGGTCTAAACACAGTCACATCAGTTAGCTAAGAGGATAAGCCAAGTAAACAAACAGGCAAGGTTATAAATTTCCACACCAAGTTCTCTTCCCAATCTTCTCTTTTCTCCTCCACGAAAGGCAAGAAGTATCAGATTCTAGCAAGTAGAGAGAGAGAGAGAGAGAGGGGGACAGAGAGAGAAAGAGAGTCACTCGTTTTCAAGTAACAGTTGGAACCTAGTTTGTCACAGCTACCATAAATTTCAGATCTGAGAACATCTAAGGTAAGGGTCCCACTCCCACTTCAAGCCAAAATGACACAACCTAAGAAGCCTAAAACTCAAACCCCAAAGCCCAAACAGCAGCTCCCACCTCGAATCCAGGCCATCAGCTCCAGCTTTTTAACATAAGCAGCACTGAAACCATCAATAATTGTAGCAAAACCCAACACAATCACAGCGCATCTCTAATCTAATTACTGAAACAGATCGGGAATGTAACAGTAAAAAAGAAGATATAGTAACTGAAATTCAAATTTTCAGATAGCAAGAACAGGAACCATTCATTACCTGAGCTCTCCAACTCAAACTTATTTTTCTTCTTCGACGATGGTTCGAAGGGCCGCCCTTTACCCCGGTCCCAGGCCGAGAAGTCTCCGGTCAGTGGGATTGACGACGAAATCGGCATGGGAGACAATGCCAGTGTGACCCTACCGTCTGGGCCATACTTTCTGGGCCTCCCTCTTTTCTTCTTCCCTTCTGTGCTCGGCATAGGAACACTAACCGGCGGCGTAGCCGCCATTGTTGATCCAACAAATGGAGTAGGGTTTTCGCTCCTCGCCGCCACCCGGTAGCTCTCCGGAGCTTCCTCCCCCTTCACCGTAACCCCAGAACTCATCCCTTCTGTCCCCTCCATACGTAAACCCCACAGAGAGTAACTCTAAAACCCACTCATCAAAGATCCAAGCCTCCTCAAACTCAAGAACGAAGAAGAATGAACAGAAACAGAACCTAAAACCCTAAACCCACGGACAGAAGATTAAGACTTTTATCAAACTCAGAAGAACCGAAAACACCTCCTTACAACAAAAACACCAAAAAAATAAATTCAATACTCGTAAGGAAAATGAATTCGAACACAAAAGCAAAAACCCAACAACGAAAAACTCTGCTTCGAACCCAGTAAACCTGAACTCAGAGACCCGCTTAAGAACCTGGATAACTCTAGAGCTAACTGCAGCAACTTCTGGAGTTGGATTCACTTAATGTAACAGACTCCAAACTCCCGGCTTAAATTTTCGCCATTGCAGAGCATGAACAGAGCTACAATGGCGACACTAGATTACCCCAAAAAAATTATTCAATATTTTTGAAAAAAATTACCAAAATTTCTCATCTGATTTCAGAATTTCTTCAAGCGGTTGTGAAATTTAGGGTTTTGCAGAAAAGGAGGAGAAGGAAATAAAAAGTAGAAAAATGGAAAATAAAATAAAAGAAAAATATGGATAAAATATTGCAAAATTAATTAATAATTAATATTTTAAACTGCAAAATTCAAAGTATAGATTTTAGTTAAGAAAATGGTTCACGTCCGTCTTGGAAATTTAATAAAAGGAATTTAATAAATGGCAGAGATAGAAAATTCGAATATAAAAATAAAGAAATTTGGGAAAAGAAAATTGCTTTTTAATTTAAAATTGTCATTTAATTATTTAAAGCTGTAAAGCTAAGGTAGGAGCCATTCCATTTTTCCAACCACTGACCTGTTCTTTGTCTTTTCAGGTAAATTAAAGTTTGACTACAAAAATTTAAACGCCCCTTTTATTTTCTGGAATCTACTGTTCATGCCACTGTGCAGAGGTTGCTTGGCTCTGCAGGAGAGGAGTTGGCAACCAACCCCCCCAGCCCCCGCCCTTCTCATCTTGATCAAGAACCAAAACCCTAGACCCATCCATCCATCTGTGATTTTGCAATTATTTTATTTAGTTTAAGAAAATTCAACCGAAGCCCGCTACTACTGATACATAAGTTCTTAATCCTCATCTATTTATAAAATTAAAAGGGTCCGTCTTAACGTTCTGAAAAAAGAGCGAGTGACGATGTCATTCATAAAAGTTTGAAGACGTCTTTTACCACGACGACATAAGTTCGGTAATTTCATTTTTTCATTTTTTTAGTGTGAAAAGGCCTCTTCCAATCTCTACTTGAAGTTTCAAAATTTTAAGATACCAATTATTTTTATATTTGAGTAGGTATCACCAAAATTAGGTACATGTCAAACTTTTGCATTAAAATAGTAATAAAAGAAAAAAGAATAAAAATACTAAGTTAGATCTTTAGTTGTCCCGCTGTTAATTTTTGAAAATTTGCAGTTCAATATTTTTTGACCATCTTTAGGAAAGACGAATCATGAAATTCCTACTTCTTGCTATTAGATGTAAAAGCAAAAGTTATTCAAAATTTAGGAGACCTAACTCACAAAAAGAGATAAGCTTCCAACCACCGAAGCCTGGTTCTTTTGACTATCTTTTTCAGTAGACTCTAAAGCCGATTGTTTCCTTTAATAGACCATAGTTGAATTTCTCTCTCACTAACCTAAATTTCAATTCTTTAAAAATGGAAGCCAAGCGGTACGGATGAAAGAAGCAATATTACTTGATACAGTTGCTTCCTCCAATCAGCACAGAGAAAAATAAAAGTGTTCACAAGCCATGCTAGCAAAGTAGGCTGGAGGAAATGGTCCATGATGAAAAGTAGGGTAAAAAAATTAAAATCAGAAGAACAAAATGATTACTTTAAAGTTGGAACTCAAGTCCGCCAAAAACTGAAAGTCATGGAAACAAAGAAAGTTAAGTTTGGAAGCACTATGCTGATAGACACTGTACAAAAACCGCCATCACCATATCCCTGGTTACACTTTTTAAGAATATTGCAAAGGAAAGGAGCTCAGAATGACAAAGGGGAAAATTTCAGCAGCCTTAGTAGTAGTCCACGTTCAATGCTCGTAGACTATGTACAGGAATTAGAAAAAGCCAATTAGAATTGACTTTACTCACTCGCCAATCCAAACCGCAAAAATAGAACAAACACCAGCAGTAACAGCACTTTGAAATTTCGGATTTGCCTAGAGTTTTCTAATAAATCAAACTTGTACCGCGGGCTTGATTTGTGTTTTGGGAAGCACAAAGCCAGCTCTTCTTTCCTCGAACGAGTATTCAGTCTCTTCAGGAACCTCTTCAACTGTGCTAGATCCACAAGTAACAGTGGGAGGAGCCGGGGTTATGGCTGTCTGCATTGGAACTGACACTGTTGAAGGCGTAGTTGGCACAGGAATCGGAAATGTCTTGGGAGTTCTGTTCTCGTCGTCCGGAATGGAACTTACCTTGCAAGGAGTACTGATAGGGGTATTGCTACTTGGGTGTATTTTCTGAAATGTATCAGACTCTGTCTTGTTCAGATCTTCTAATGAGTTTATAGTATTGGCCTTAGATGATGCAGTGGAAGAGATGGGCGAGAATGGTTTCCGCATCATGGGCGATTCAAACTCCCGAGCATTTACAGCACCAAAGGAATGCTTTTTGACAGGAACTACAGCAATGTCCAAGCCTCTCCTACCTAAAGAAAAACACAAATCCAAATAAAATTTGCAGCTCCTGTCTAAATTGTGCCTCAACACGCATCAAATAAATGCAACGCTGAGCGATACCAAACTTTCAGAAAAACAGCCGCTGCCATGCAACAAGTATACTCGGTACAGTTCACCAAGTGCATAAATCAGTTTTCCACTAGTTTTAAAAGAGAGGCCAACATTGTCCAGTCCTCTAATGTGTACCTAAAAATTTTGAATATAAGATATGCAAATATTCCAAAAAATCAAAGATCATCTTTGAAGGCTGTTCATATTCATATAGGGTGCGATTGGGAAAATAATTGTTCCCCGCCTTTTTGTTTTCAAGTTATCAAAAATTGTGCCAGGAAACATAATTGACGAAATTTTTTTCGTTCTTATTTTTATTTTTGAAAGCATGGTGTAATGTAAATTTTTGGGAAAATGCAGTTTCTTTCTTTATTATTTGCATTTTTCATGAAACAAAAGAAAAAGAAAATAACGAAGCATTTCTAAAAATGCCCCTAAGGTTGATTAAAGATCACATTGTTTGCCCAAAAATATAAAAATTCATTTAACAAGAAAAAAAAAAACCCTTTTTAAATTTCAACATTTGTAAATTTGTGGGGAATGTGTAGATAGTCCTTATGGTGGTGGTTCCAGTGCGTAAGGAAAAAAATGTGCACTAAAATATACAAAGTAGATTAAAGCCCGTTTGGAACCTCTTAAAAATAAGTACTTATTATGGAAAGTACTTAAATTAAGTACTTGTGCCAATAAATAGTGTTTGGTTTACACTTATTACTTATTTCACTCTTCCAAATTACTTTTTTAAGGAAAATAAGTATTTTTTAAAAAATATTTTTCTGAGAAAAGTACTATAATAAGTAGTCTCAAACTACTTATAAGAGAAAACTAACCAGCTGATAAAGCTGCAAATTCATCATCCTGTTGATGATGATCATTTTGGTGCAAACGATCATTCTTCTTGATTGGACGTGAATGGGGAGTAGCCTTTGTGGAGTGCAGTGGATCAGGTTTAGGAGTTTGAAGCATTGCTCCTCCCAGTGAGAGCCTTCTAGAGTTTGCACTTCCAGTTGAAACTCTTGTAGCTTTTTTGACACTCTGGGGCTTTGAGGGGCTTGGTTTTGACCCAAATAGAGCCTCTTGCTCCGCTATTAATTGCCCCTGAAGTTTCTTCTGGTCCTGAATAGAGAAACAATATGTAAACAGGTCATAAACATACATTTTCTCCTAAGAAAGCACTCATATTGAATCCACAATCAAGTAAAACAACAGGTCTATACCCTCTGCCTCTTTCGTTCTTGCTCTTTCTCTTGCCGCAAAATAGTATAGTCTTCAAGCATAGAAAGAAGAGAACTCTAGAAAACAGAAATAATAGCAAATAATTAAAAATGAATTTGCACAGAATTAAGGAACACAGAGCAAGCTATATTTGGGATCAACCTGTAAGAAGCTTAAACCCCCAGAGGTAAGTACTTACCCCATCATATGTGAACTCAGTGCCCCTCTCTTTCTCCCATGCTGTAACCTTTGAAGCCAATGCCTCCACCATTGCTATCCCAACAAGATAGCAAACCAAGACATTGTAAGCAAAGGAAGCAATTTGATAGCAAGAAATTTAAAACAAAAAGGAAAATAATAGCAGAAGATGGCACACACAACAAAGCTCTTCTAGCATTCTCAGTAGCTAAAATATACAATCTTCATTATAATAATTGTTAATTGGGAAGAAAACAACACTCCTTAACTTAAAGTTGACAATTTTGTTTCCAATGTTCAACAGTTTTACAATAAACCAACAAAATTTGAACACTTTATGCTTTAAGTTTTTAACAAATGCAGCTATTCACTAATTTAAGTTGCAATTCAGTTATTCTAATGAGAAATACTTGCAAGAAACGGTTTCTCCATGTGGGATTTAGAACCTTCCAATCGCAAGATGTTATATTAATATTTAGACCCATTAAAGTACTTTGGCACCTATCATTGGGACCCACACCAAAAACCATACCTCTCCCATGTATGGGTCCAATTGATAACATGGCATCCTGCAATTGATGGGTTCTAAATCCTACCCATTCCTTACAAGTCTTTCTCTATTTTAATCCCAATCAGAATAGGCCAATAGCCCCCAAATGCCCCAAATAAAGGCTTCTGTTGTAACAGCATGTCAAAGAAGAGCAGTCAATAACCTAATACCTGGAAGTTTATTAACCAAAGAACGTGCCTTCTCAGCACGCTTGAGAGTGAGATGAGCACCTCTTCCAGCATTGTATCTGTTATCATCCTGAGTAAATATCAGAAGTAGCAGTTAAGAGATTGCAGATATAATTGAACAAAAAATTAATTAAAATATGAAGAAACCATACCCTGTTATACTCCTCAAGCCAAGACTCTTCTTCACATGCACCTAACCATTTCTCAACCTTTTCCAGTATTTCTTTCCTGCTAAATGCCTCCTCCTTAATTTTAGCAATATGAAGCTCAATTTGTTCAAGGACATAAGCAGCATCTATAGTGCCTGCATCATAAGTAATCAAACATAAAACATCCAAGCAGTCGTCGGTGTGTTAAACAGTATTTGTGCACAATACAATTCTCATACCAGACTCCATAGCTTCAATTGCATATTCCATGGTACCATCTGCCTCTAAAACCAAATGTGTCCGCCTGCAAATATCCTCCAGCTCTGACCTCTTCTTCAGAACAAGCTCCTTCATTTTGCTTGCTTTAAGCTCTTCCAGCCGAGACACTTCCACTTCAACCTGCAAAATTAATTTGCATATTTTTTACTCCCCCCCAAAAATATCCTTTTGTAGCTTGGAGATATAAGCATAATGAAACATAATAGGGAATGGGGATAGGACACCCCATTTGAATCAGATCATTGAAATAGCTAAGCAACAAATGAAGATCTATAGAACCAAATCCATGCCCTTGGTGCTAAACACATGTCAAACTACTCTGACTCACATAATTAATGAAGTCCATTGAAAGTGTGTTAGGTTCATTTATTTCATGTTCTGAGGCAGCTACATTACGGGTAACATTTTGAAACATCTGCTGCTCTTCAATTGGTGTATCCATCAAATTCCACAGCTCCAACAATGTAGTTGCAAGATCTTGAAGCTGCCACAATTATACAGGTCATCAAGGACATGCCCGAAAAAGCATACCAAACATTCAACAAATCAAAAATTTAACATACCCGATGCATCCTCTGTATCTTAATCTCTCTCAGTCTTTGTATTTCAACCGCCAACTGCTCAGTTGTACCATTACTTATATTCCCTTCAGGGTCACCTAAACTAGGATGAACAGCACCCGCTGTTTGCTTAAAATCCATACCAAGCACCAAGCAAAGTGAGTTCATAGTGTGCAACTGGTCCAAAACCTCCTTTATACGATCACTCTGCATGTAAAAGAAATTAAAATAAAATCATTGACAAAAAAACATTTAAAGAGAAACAATCAGACACTATTTAAAGCTAATTCTAAAAAATGAAGCGAACTATTAAACCTTCTCTTTTTGAAGTGCCTGTAGCTGTCTCTGCAGTTCTTCGAGCCTTCTTAAAGACAAGTCAGTTTCATCCACCACTGTCATGGAAGATGCATACTCGGCAGATCCATAGAGCTCATGTGAGACCTTCTGTATCTCATCCAGAACTTCGAGAAATTGCTTTCTTCTGTCACATTTCCTCTTCCTCATCTCCTCTAGTTGAGGAAGAATGACCTTGAGTTCTTCTTTCAAACTTCCAGATTTTTTATCGGACTGAAAAACAGAAAAGATGCCCTGTAAACTGTTCTTATGCTTCTTAGGTAACTGAAATTTAGAAACAAATTTCAAAATTTCACCCTATTTCTCTAATTGTATATCGTACTTAATTATAGCTGTGTTCCTTTATTCAATTTTTCAGTACAGATTTTTTTTTTCTTAAGACTTAACCGTTGTGAACTACCCTAATTTTCTTTAATGGGTGTGGAACTTGATTGCTGTCAAGCATAACACCCATTAGGGTGCAGGAACTTGTTCCAACTGTTTCCCTACTTTGCTATATTGAAAGCAACTAAAGGCATTTGGCCACAAAACACCTGCTAGGCTGCTACACTATACTTATGCCTTATGAAAGGGTTCTGAGGGGCACTATCAATATCAAGCTTGTAATATTTCAAAATTTACAGTTCCCATGCTCATGCTCTTGCTCTTGCTCTTGCGCCTGCTTTGATTCTCCCTAGTGCTTTGTGCTCTTGTTCCTTAGTTTACTTTTTCCTTAGGTTACTTTTTTAGTAACAATTGGTCATTAGTCATCCTCTAATCCTATAGTTTTTCAGTCTTTGAGAAGTTAGAACTTCCACAAACTGCCTTCACTTTTTCAATGACCTAAGGTACACCAAACCAAACTTTAAGATCACCACCAAGGCAATATTTTAAATACTAAGTACAAATTTGCAGTCATTGGATCTAGTTTAGTATTATCCCAGTCCAAACCTGTCTGATGTGAACTGGTAGCTCTCCCATTGCAGAACAAATGGCTGCAAGCTCAGCCTCTGAATCAGCAATTGCCTGTCGCAGTTGAGCTCTACTCCTGTTTGCCTGATCTACCCTTCTTCTATATACTTCCAAACACTCCTGCTCAAGCTCTAGCAACATTTTGTCTCTTGCCGCATCTGACTCTCCAACTTCATCCCATATTATCTGATTGTGGCAAACCAGGAAAAAATAATAAGATAACTGTCAACAAGATTACTGCCCACAACTAATGAGGCAATTTGTAAAATGCATTCATGAAGGCAAGGATAACAAAATAAAAATAAATATGAAAGATCTTTATAAAACCTGAAGTTCATATAAAAGAGATCCACATGTTGTTTCTACTTGGAGAAGGGGATCATTTTGGGTATTGGACATAATGAAGCTGTTTGTACCTGTCAAAAAAAATATCACTGTAAAACATCCTAAAACTATATGCATGATAAAATTTGTATGGTTCAGATTGTTTCAAAAAGTAAATCATGACAAAACCATAGCAACAAATACAGTCAAAATTTCATAATTCATAAAACAATAAATATTTCCCAGAATGATGAAATTTGAAACCTACACATAAGGAACTATACGTTTAAAAACAAGACAGTTTGCTGAACCAAAAAATTAACAAAAAATGCATAAAAAATCACATAAGAAAAGCATATGTAAAAAACTATTACAAAAGCCTTGAACAAAGAAATATGCACTGGTACTCAGGAATCCTGAATACCTTGAGAAATCCTAATGTAGTTTCTCTAAAGCAAATATCTTCCTTTAAATATGTGCTACACGATTTATTAATATGCGTTATCACAGCAGCTTACGTAATGCAGGGAGGATGCAGGAAAAATTCATTCCTTTTTTTTTTTTGAGTGAACATTCACACATGCACAAAAGTGAGAGAGAGAGAGAGAGAGAGAGAGAGAGAGAGAGAGAGAGAGAGTGTATGTGTGTGTGAGAGAGGGAGAGAGAGAGAGAGAGCAAAGCAAATTACATAACTGTGGTGGTGCCCATGTGCAAAACATGGCTACAAGTTTTGAAATATGAACTAATAGCCAATTTTCTGTGAAAATACTATTATCTAAAATGCCCCAGTTCCAATTCCATTGTTTTATTTCTTCAAAATGGACAGGGTTCAAAATTATGAATGCGTTTGGTTGCATAGACTTGGAGCCTTCAAATTTGGATCAGAGGCCCTTGTTCTAATTTTATTATTTGAAATCCATTCATTCTCAAGATGCTTTCAGGTAAGGTCCAATTCAAATTCTATAGGTACCAGATCCGCTAACAATATAAAAGTTAAAGCAAATCTTGTTGAATTCCACTAAGTCAAATTCCAGATCAATTTCAATTCTGCAATTAAAATGCAACCTACATTTAAATTCATGGATATCAAATCCATAAAGACAATTTCAAAAAGGACAAAAAGGACAGAGTTCAAAATTAGGCTCCGAGCCTTCAAATTCGAATCAGATGCCCATATTCTAATTTTATTCTTTGAAAACCATTCACTCTCAAGTTGCTTTCAGGTACGATCCATTTCAAATTCTGTAAGTAGATCCACTGAAACAATATCCAAGTTAAAGCAAATCTTGTTGAATCCCACTAAGTCAAATTCCAGATCAATTTCAATTCTGCAATTAAAATGCAGCCTACATTTTAATTCATAGATATCAAATCCATAAAAATAATTTCAAATCAAACTTTTAAAACTGCAAACAAAAATTGAAATTTCCTCAAACGAGTTTTGTACAACCAAATGTAGCATAAGCGCACACATTTCACTTCAACACAAGCTAAATATGACATCCTTCCATTATATTTTATTATCTAATTACAAACAATACAAGCTCAGTAAAAATTACTCAGTTAAATCACCGATAAGCTCAATTGAGTTGATTAGTTGAACCAGTCCAACCTAAATCCCTAGCAAGAAACTAACTCCAAATACAAAACACAAAGCTCCGTTTCCTTGCCAGTGTTACCAAAGAAAATCAAACTGGGAGCTAATATTTTTTTCCACGTTTCAAAATCAAAACAGAATGGACAAGAGAATCAAAACTCTCTCTTTCTTTCACTTTATTTCCTTCTTTTTCCTACGATTTCCTCATAATAATAATAATAATAAATAAATAAATAAACACACACACACACACATAAACACACTCAGGGCCCAACATAAGGAGAATCCAAACAGAGATCGGAAAACAAACCTCAAAGAAAGATCCGACAACTGTTTCCCCACCTTCCCAAAGGCAAAAACCAGCAATTTCTTTCGTAGAAACCGGGGCAGATGCGCGATCTGCTTTGTTCTGAAAATGAGAAGTTTGAGTGTTCTTGAAAGGCGTCCAAATTTGAAGAGAGAGAGAGAGAGAGAGAGAGAGAGAGAGAGAGAGGGGTAGAGTTCTGTGGAAGTGGACCGTTGGAGAGCGGATGTTAGGGTTTTGTTTTTTAATAATGAGGGGGGACGGGGTTTGAAGGCAACCAGTGATTTTTGTTTTTGAATTTCAAATTCTTAGAGCCGAGACGACGGGAGAGATTATGATCCGTCTAGGTGGAAAAAGGGATTCATGGGCGAGTCGTTAACGGATCGAATTGTAAACGGGTCGAATCATAAACGGGTCGGAATTAAACCGATCACGACCATGTAAACCTAACCCGCCCGTTTACCGTTTAAAAAAATAATTTATTTATTTTAAAATTTAAAATTAAGAACGGATCTCCCTCTCGGTTGAAGAAGAAGAAGAAGAAGTTGAGGGTCTGAGCACTCAAGCAAAGCTGTGAGGGAGGAGCTTCAAATTTCAGAACTTGGAAGCTGGATTGTTGGAAGATATTAAGATGGCGTGCGGAGTTCTGGCCTTCGTTTGGTTTGATTTGCTTTGTGTGCTCCTTCGGTTTTCTAGTGGCAAGATCTGGCTTTTGGTTCGAAGATTGAATTAACGGCGTGCGGCGAAGAAGGATATTTTGGGGCTGGTTCGGTCCGTGAAAGAGAGGGAGGCTGCCAGCTGCGGAGGAGAGGAAGAAGGAAGCAGAGGAGCGCGGGGTGTCTGGGTGAAGGGTCAAGAACAGTGACAACTGGAAAGGCGGAGCCGGAGAAGTGCTGAGCCAGCGCCGCGTGCGTGCTAGGCCAGGGGTTTCAGGCTTTCAACCCGACCCGAACCGTCTAACCCGTTTATAAAAGAATCGATTTCGGATTGACTTATTTATAAACGGGTTGAATTGTGTAAAATCCAAACCCGTTTTAAACGTTCGGATCATCCGTCCCATTTTGACCCTTTTATCATTGCCTGCACCGACTTGCTCTGCGCTCTGCTCATCTCACCAATCAGATTGCACCACGCGTGCAGTGGAAAATTTTGAAAATCGTTAGTACACAGGCTGTACTTTACTCTCTTTGGTAAATTTTAAAATGGAACCTTCCTTGCTATAGGAAGGTTAATTTCTTAGCAAATATATGTTAATTCTGCATGTACACATTTTTTTTCTAGATGAATAATTGCTAGATTTTTCTTAAATATGAAATTAACTTTACATATGATGAGTTCTTTAAATAATAAAAAATAGAATCGAACTCGAAATTATCATAATAAAGAAAAAAGGCGAAACCCGCAAGAAAGAAAGGTAGTCATAATTCATTGGTCATCTGTTTTTTAGTATAAAAAACTTAGCATAAATTACGTATTTTGCTAAAGATTATGAGTCTATATGTTACTAGATTTTTTAACATATAAAATAAAATTATTATTTTTTAAAATTCTCATAAATAATATTCTAAAGTATTTACTGACCTTTCGATTTGTTTATTATATACTAGTTAGGACGTGCACAATGTGCATGCTTTACAATTCTAAATGGTACTCTTCAATTTCCTATACTCGGTAATCAGGCCCGAGTTATATTTATCAATATACTCATTATTTAAATTTTTATTTAAATAGGACTTTTTAGAACATTATAAGCGAAAAGGACCATTTTAAATTTGCCCCCTCTTTATTCAATAAATAGCCGACATATTATACTTTTATCTAAAAATCTATTAATTGCTAATGTGTTGTGCACATGACACAAATATATAAGATTTTATGTGTGTTTTGTTGATAAAGAAAGATTTTTATAATCATAAAAGCATTTCTTACTCTAAAAGTTTAACACAGAAGGGGCCTATGGCCTCTTAAAATTGTAAAAGTAATTCTCGCTTTAGAATTAAAACCATAAAGATAATTTTCACTTTAAAAGTTTATTGTGGATGAGGCATTACGACTTTTTAGAATCATAAAGGTCTAAGTCTAATATCTTCGAGATCTAAGAATTTTTACAATAATTTAAAAAAAAATCACTTTTAAAATTTAATATTAATGTGGTCCCCAATAAACTCCAAGATTCGCAAAAAAAAAGTTATAAGGAAACATCAGTTGAATGTGTTAGTATGTTTTTCCTAAATAGAAGTACTTCCAAAAAAAATCTAATTCTCTTTCTCACATGTATTATTATTATTATTGTTGTTGTTATTATTATTATTATTATTAAATAAAAATATACATACAAAAAAGGAAAATATTAAATTATGGATCCATATGATAGAAAAAGGGTGAGTAAAATAAAATAGACAATACAATTACTCTGCAGAAAATGGCAAATTGTAAAACCTTTTTATGCCACTTATCTCACTTGCCATTTCAAAGAGAGGGCATTATTATGTGAGAGCTAAATTTCATTTTCAAAATAAAGTGCTTAATTGTGCATTGAATCAATCAAAAAAATGTTTAACCATGCTCATATGGGAAAATGGAGGAGCAAGGGTGGAAAAGGATAAAATATGAGAGGTAAGTTGTTTTTTATTGTATAATTAGGAAAATATAAATCTTTAATGACAAAAAACAATAATAATTTTTTTGAAGCAAGTATAAGATCATAGTCCTCAATAAAATTGGTCAAGGTTATACAATAAATAACAGGAGAAAATGTCTTGTCTTCTTAATTGTCAAAATGTTTGTTGCAGTTTTTAAAACTCAAAAATATTTCAAAATACCAAAAAAAGACTTGTAACGAATCGAATAGTTTACTTGAAACATATCAATTATAAAAAGTTATAGTAATATTTTGGGACTCGCTGAAGTGGTGTGAGACCCTACATAATTAGAATTTACAATGAACTATACCTCGTATTAGTAAACTCTGCATGTGATGCACTTAATGTCCTAATTTTTTCACACACAGCCAGTCTCAAGTCCGGGTAAAGGAGGAGGGTTTGCGTTAGATAGCTGACATCCAGTGTAAAATTTGTCAGATCACTATGATATGAATCCTTACCGAATATTTGCTGGAGCGTCCCCTGCGAGCGACGCGTTGCACTTGAACCACCCAGTGTAGCGAAAAGTGTGCGAAGGTGGGCTAGATCGTTGCCCCAAAGCAACGCGCTGTGTCGGCGCTCGGATACGGTGCCAAATATGTGAGGATTCGTGCATCATTTTGGACATGGGCAGGTAAATACTTTAGTTTAGGAAACTATGATTAGATTAGCAACTTGGAATTTAGGGACACTTACGGGTAAAGGCATGGAAATTGTGGATACGATGATCAGAAGAATAATTAATATAATTTGCCTTCAAGAAACTAAGTGGCTAAGGGAAAAAGTTAGAGAAATTGATAAATCAAGATTTAAACTTTGATACACTGGAAAAAAAAAAAAACATAAGAATGGAATAGACATTATTATAGATAAAAACTTAAAAGATAGCATTATAAATATAACTAGAATAGGGAATAGAATTATAAAAATCAAGATGGTATTAAGACAAGATAATAAATATCATTAGTGCTTATGCTCCTCAAGTCGGTTTAGCAGAAAATCTTAAGAGACAATTTTGGAAAGATATGGATAGTATTATACAAGACATATTAGGAACTGAGAAAATATTAATTTATTGGAAGAGATCTTAATGGACACATTGGAAGAGATAATAAAAATTATGAGAAGATACATGGAGGATGTGGATATGGAGACAAAAATGAGTTTGGGGAGATGATCTTAGATTTCGTTATATCATATGATTTTAGTATAATGAATACTTATTTTGAAAAGAGAGAAGAACACTTAATAACTTTTAAAAGTGGACAAAATAGTAATCAAATAGATTTTTTTTTAATTAGGAGGGAAGATCATTTATTATGTAAGGATTGTAAAATACCATATGAAAGTCTAACTACACAATATAGAGTCTTAGTATTAGATATATGAATTAAAAAATGGAAAAAGAAGCATAAAATAAACTAGTGTAAGAGAACTAGATGGTAGAACTTAAAAAAAGAAAACATAATAAAATTTAAAGATAAAATTATTAAAGATAGGGATTGGACCATAGAGGATGGGATAGATACAAATATTCTTTGGAATAGATTAGTTAGCTCTATTAAAAAGATAGCAAAAGATATTTTAAGTGAATCAAATGGAAAATTCTTGAATAAAAAAGAGAGTTGGTGGTGGAATAAAGATGTACAAAAAATCATAAAGACAAAAAGAATTTAGTATAAAACGTGGCAAAAATGTGAAAACAAAGATAATTTTGAAAAATATAAGGAGGCAAGAAAAGATGCAAAAAAATGTCATTAGTGAAGATAAATATAGATCATTTAATAATTTGTATGATAGATTCGGTACAAAAGAAAGGGAAAGAGATATTTTTAAACTTGCTAAAGTTAGAGAAAGGAAGAGTAAGGACATAAGAAATGTAAAATGTATAAAAAGTGAAGATGATATTATCTTGGTTAAGGACGAAGATATTAAAGAAAGATGGCGAAGTTACTTTAATAAATTGTTTAATGAAAACCAAATAGAAGGCTTAAACTTAGAATTGTCAAATACGGAAAAGACTAAAAATATAAGATTTATTCGCAAAATTAGAGTTAACGAAGTTAAGTTCGCACTAAAAAAGATGAAAAATGGGAAAGTTATGGGACCAGATGACATCCTAATTGAAGTTTGGAATGCTTAGGTGATAACAGAATTATATGGTTAACTAATTTATTTAATACAATTGTAAAAACAAAGAAAATGCTAAATGAATGGAGGAAAAGTACTTTAATACCTTTATACAAAAATAAAGGAGATATTCAAAATTGTAATAACTATTGTGGAATTAAACTTATGAGTCGTATGATGAAACTATGAGAAATGGTAGTTGAACAAAAATAAAGGTTACAAACGAATGTCTCAAAAAATCAATTTGGTTTTATGCTTATGATTTTAGGAAAAAGAAGAGAGACTTGCATATGATTTTTATTGACCTTGAAAATGCATATGATAGGATACCTAGGAAAATTCTATGGTGGGTTTTAGAAAAAGAAGGGATATGTAGTAGATATATCAATGTCATTAAGGATATGTACGATGGAGTAATGACTAGTGTAAGGACTATAGATGGAGAAACTAGAGAATTTTCAATCACCATAGGTGTGCATCAAGAATCTGCTTTGAGTCCTTATCTTTTTTCTTTAGTTGTAATAACCTGAGAAAAAAAATTAAAATAAAAAAAAATAATTAATTAAAATAATTAATTAATTAATTTGTTAAACACTATTAAATTAATGTATTAAATAAACAAATAAAAATAAATATTATTAAATTAAATAAATAAATAAATAAAATAGTAAAGAAAAAAAAAGGAATAAAGATATATATATATATATATATATATATATATGATATAATATTATCATGTTAAGTTAAAGTAAAGAAAAAAAAAAGACAAAAGGGAAAGGAAGCTTCAGATTTCAAATTGAAATCTGAAATTAGACTTGCAGAGAGTTGCGCCCGCCCCCCTCTGGAATTCCTTTGCCGTCTCTGTCTCCATCTCTCTCTCTCTCTTCCCTTATTTCTCGACGAATTTATGGCGGATCGAAAAATGGAAGGTACCGTTGGATTCGTAACTCCGCCACCGACATTTCTACTAGAGCAAATTTGTCGTGGAAATAGCTTAGGCACTGCTCCAGGGGAAAGGTAATTTTTCCTCATTTTCTCAATTTTACTTTAAATCTACTATTGAATCGACGATCAGATACCACCACGGGGTCCTAATCGTCGTTGTCGTCATTTTGACGTAGGTAATTTTTCAATTGAGATTTTTTAGGCCTTATTCCAAAGCGAGAGTGGGATTTGGGAAATTTGGCTATTTGGCTAAATTTAAGGATATATTTATTTATTTAGGAATTATAGCCTTAGGAAATATTTAAATAATATTTTATTTAGGAATAATTTATTAGAATTAGGAATTTTTGATTCAGGGTCTGGGTGAGCGCCGCAGGTATTTTTCGGAGTCCCTGTTCAAGAAACCAGGTAAGGAAAAAAATATATATTAAATCAGAATTTTTATGAATTTAATGAAAAAATAAATTGTGTTATATGTACGTGTATATGTTTCAGTATAGGTAAAATGACAACTGTTTAAATTCTATTTTTTTCGAGTTTAGAGCTGTTCATTAGATATGTATATGCGAAAATGAATTGATGAAAGTGGGAAATATTTTTAGGATAATTAAGTAAGAAATTAAAAGTATTTTCAGTATATAAACATTAAATGTTGGTTGGCTTATTTTACAAGCAGTGTATGAATTTTATTGCTAAATTGTGTGGCATGAGATTCTGTACAAATATATGTTAAATGTATGAGATGCAAACTAAGTAAGTAAAGCAATGAAAATAAAATATGATATGGACAATGTTATTTGTGTATGTTAAATGCAACCATATAAATGTAAGACAGTTGAAAGACAGTCATGTTAGCAGATCTAGTACACTTCTGTGTAGACTAACTAATGACAGCTAAAAGGAGCTGTGTTAGCAGATCTAACACGTTTCTACGTAGACTAACTGATGATGGCTAAAGACCAGCTGTAGTATGAAGTAATGAAATGAAATGTTATGCAATGAAATAACGATGAAATGACAATAAAATGAAATGAAAAAGGTAAATGATGTAAATGGGAAAGAGTCACTTAAAGTGAAACGAAATGCAAAATTAAGTTATGAACAGAATGAATGTGCATGAATGTATAATGACAGAAAAGAATGATGTATTATGATATTAGAAGTATGTATGTACGTAGAACATGTTACGATTGGGCGAGGCGTACCTTTCACCTGAGGGCTTGCTGAGTATGGCGAGTGCACTGGTAGCTACAGATGTGGCAGTAACCGCATAACGTACTAGGGCAGAAGGAACCTACTTGTATAGACGGGCAGATTTCCCTATCCTTAGGGTCTTTGCCGATAAATTATTGTTGAATGCGTGAGTACGAGATCAATCTAACACTTGAGGGCTTACTGAGTAAGGTGAGTGCCCTGGTATGCTTAAATTGTGACCTGCGGGTTGCTAAATGTATCAAAGCAGAAGGGTGCTACTTGCATGGGCGGGTAATCACCCCTATCCTCAGGTAATCTCGTGAGTTAAATATTTGCATGTGTTTGTTTAGGATCATAAAATGACTTTCAGTATTATGTAAATGATTCGCAAATATTATAAAATGATATGTATAATCTCATGATGGCCACACGCTGAGTTTAATATATTGTTTCTTCTCTTACTGAGATGTGTCTCACCCGAATATGAAATTATCTTTTTCAAGAGTTCCTCGAGATCGAACTTTGAGAGCTCAAGATTTTATAACATTTTATTTGAAGATATAAGAAAAGAGTATATTTTTATGTTAATTCTTATATGTATATTTTATGTTTTATGTCTTTATGTTTTAAGTTAGTTATGAAAGGATAGTTGTGAAACTTACTGGTATTAGTGGATAATGTTTTGGAGACATGTATATATTTGAATATTGGTGAATGATTAATTTATTATGGTTGGTAGTTAGAATTAGTAAACTCTGGTATTATGTTACATGGAGATTATGATTATGTTTTCCGCTGGGTATGTTATGAATTATGATTTATCAGGATATGATCAGGTATAACGCACCGGACCCGGGTTTAAGGGTTCGGGTCGTTACATGTGGTATCAGAGCAAAGGGCTAGTTACCCCGATCCCCGGGAACTCTCCCTCATGAATAATTGTGGTGAAGTAAGCCTCTCCGCCCGGGGGCTTACTGAATTGAGGGACGGCGATACGTAACGCCTTAATCTCAGTGAGTGCTCTGATAGGTACCCGTTGTTGCCACGGGCGCAAGGCCCCTAAAGGAAAGTGACAACGCCCGAAAGGGGGGTCGTTACATTAGTGATGGATCAATTGACTGAGATTCAAAAAGAGGTTCCATGGTGTATGTTGTTTGCAGATGATATTATATTAATTGATGAAACTAGGGACGGAGTAGAGGCTAAGTTAGAATTATGGAGAGAAGCTTTGGAATCTAGAGGCTTTAGGATAAGTAGAAATAAGACAGAATATATGAAATGTAATTTTAGTAATAATAGGAGGAATATTGGGGACAAAGTTAAACTTGATGATGAAAAAATAAATAGCACTTGTAGATTTCGATTCCTTGGATCAATTATGCATACTGAAGGAGAAATTGAAGATGATGTAAAGCATAGAGTTAAAGCAGGTTGGGTAAAATGAAGAAGTGCTTCACATGTGCTTTGTGATTGTAGAATACCCTTAAAATTAAAAGGGAAGTTTAATAGGACAACTATAAGACCAGTAATGCTATATGGATCGGAATGTTAGGCGATGAAGAAACATAATATCCAAAAAGTAAAAATTGCCGAGATGAGAATGCTTAGACGGATGAGTGGTATAACATTGAAAGATAAATTAAGGAATGAACATATTCATAGTATGATGCTGCTCACTCCGCACTTTCTCCACAATTTCCATTAACTCTACGTCTTTCATCTGAGCGGCTTTAATTTTCTCCTCTAAGGTTGGCTGAATGATCAAACTAGTCATGATCGCCTGTGGATCCTCGTCCACTAACTCTACACCCAATCTCTCCAGGTCCATCCTAATATGATATTGTACAACAACCGCTGAAACTGACGCACCCACCGACTTACGACTCAAATCATCGGCTATCACATTAGCCTTTCCTGGATGGTAACTAATGTTACAGTCGTAGTCCTTAATCAACTCAAGTCATCTCCTCTGCCTCATGTTCAATTCTTTCTAGGTGAAAAAGTATTTAAGGTTCTTGTGATTCGTAAAAATCTCACACTTTTCACCATATAGGTAGTGCCTTCAGATCTTTAACGCATATACTACTGTTGCCAGCTTCAAGTTGTGCGTCGAATAATTCTTCTCATACTCCTTGAGTTGGCGTAAGCGTATGCAATAACCTTTCCCTACTGCATTAAGACACACCTAAGTCCTTTCTGAGATGCGTCACTATAGATTACAAATCCACCATCCCCTGATGGAATGGTCAACACTGAGGCTGTGACTAGTCATTGTTTCAATTCCTGGAAGCTCTGCTCGCACTCACTAGTCAACTCAAACCTACTGTTCTTTCTCATAAGCTGTGTCAAAGGACCTGACAGCCTAGAAAAACCCTCGACGAACCAGCGATAGTACCCTGCTAGACCCATGAAACTTCTAATCTCATGCACGTTTTTCGGTCTCGCCCAATCAACTACAGCTTCTATTTTGCTCGAGTCCATTGAAATTCCTTCCCTGGACACTACATGTCCCAAAAATGCAACTTGTTCTAGTTAGAACTCACATTTATTAAATTTAGCAAATAACCTCTTCTCTCTGAGTACCTAAAGTACCAACCTCAAATGAGTTTCATGCTTTGTAGGACTCCTCGAATAAACCAAGATGTCATCGATGAACACCACCACGAACTAATCTAAGTACTTATGGAACACCTTGTTCATTAGGTCCATAAATACTGCAGGCGCATTCGTCAAACTGAACGGCATAACCAGAAATTCGTAATGGTCATATCGGGTTTGGAAAGTTGTCTTCGATACATCCTTTGATTTCACCTTCAACCGATGATACCCATATCGCAGATTGATCTTAAAGAAAACCTGAGTGCCTTTCAGCTAGTCAAACAAGTCGTCAATATGAGGCAATGGGTACTTATTATTCATTATCACCTTATTAATCTCCTTATAGTCGATGCACATCCTCATCGACCCATCCTTCTTTTTTACGAACAACACCGGCACTCCCCAGGATGAAATGCTTGGTTTGATAGAACCTTTATCCAAAAGTTCTTGTAGCTGCTCCTTTAACTCCTTTAGTTCAGCCGGAGCCATTTGGTATAGAGCCTTGGAAATTGGCATCATTCCTGGAGTTAACTCAATGGAAAATTCCACCTCACAATCCAGAGGCAATCCCAGTAAGTCCTCAAGAAACACATCTGAGAACTCCCTTATCACTAGGATATCCTCCAGCTTCAGTCCTTCCTTTGGTCCTTCTTTCACACATGCTAGGTACCCCTGGCAACGCTCCAAAAGTAACCTTTTTACCTGCATTGCTGAAAGGATCTGTGGTCCAAAGCGCACACAAGACCCTACGAATTTAAATTCCTGCTCCCCTGGGGGGTCTAAACACTACCTCCTTTCTATGGCAATCGATACTTGCATAGTTGGATGTTAGCCAATCCATCCCCAAAATAATGTCGAATCCATGCATATCGAAAATGATTAGACTAACAAACAGCCTTCTCCCCTGAATCTCCACTGGGTGATCCTTAATCACCTTGTTACACACCACCACTGAACCTGTTGGTTTGATCACAGCTAACTCGACATCTAACGGTTGTGTTTCTACCCCGCACAGTTTAATGAATCTCCGAGACACAAATGAGTGTGTCGCACCTGAGTCAAATAACACAATAGCACTATTTTTCATAATGGAAATCATATCTGTCACCACATCGTTAGCATTCTCCGTGTCTCTTAGCGTTAGTGAGTACACCCGCGCCTGAGCGACGCCCCTTTGGTGACTACCTCAGGGTGCCGGTAACCTCCCCCATATTGATGCTGTGGAGGTGCGTAATTTAATGTCACGCTATAGTCGCACACCTAATATCCTACCCCACCACACCGGTAACAACCAACTATTCCAGCCCTACACTCGCCCCAATGCTTCTTATGGTATCTGGGATGGGTAGAATGTTGAGAATTCCCTTAAGGAGCTCAAGATCCCATCTCCTATCGTTGGCCCATAAAATTACCAAGCCGCCTCCAAGAACTCTGGCTGGTGCTAAACTGAAACCCCTAAGGCAAGGGCCTCTTCTTCTGGTTTAATGTTCTCCTCCCCTCCTGAATACTGGCCTTGACTGCCATAGCCCTATCCACTAGCTCAGAGAAATTTTGAGTCAATAATGCCACCACCTGTGCGCGTACACCCTGCCTCAGACCTCTCTCAAACATTCGAGCCTTCTTTGGCTCATCTGGGACCATGTGCGAAGCGAAACGGGATAGTTCCACAATCTTGGCCGCATACTGCTGCACAGTCATGGGCCCCTGGGTCAAATGCAGGAACTCCTCTGCCTTCGCCTCTAGGGTGGCAACAAGGAAGTATCTATCGAAGAAAACCTCCCTAAAACGGCTCTAGGTAATAGATGCATAACCTGGGCGTTGTTCCTTGACTAGTTTGGCCAATGTCCACCACCTCTTTGCTTCCTCCCACTAATTTAAAGGTGGCAAATCATACCTTCAGTTCCTCTGTGCATTCCAGCACACCCAACAGCTCTTATATCTCATGAACTCAATCTTCAGCTACAATCGGGTTTGCTCCTCCCAAAAACACCGGTGGACTCGCCCGGGTAAACTGCTGGAACGTGGAACCCCTATCAGTCGGTAGTTGAACCTTCTCTCTAGAGTCTCTCCGGTCCTCCTTCCTCTCCTGTCGCACTATACTTCGTAGCACTGCTGAGGCATCAACATCATCCTCATTGGAGGTGTCCACCTGATTATCCCCTCTAACCATGATATCCTTTCCCCTGGGATCCATCATGAAGATAGGACAGAAACCTACTCACAAATTCCATATTTATCATGGCTGATGCAAGTATGGAATGATAAAATAATATAACATTTGAGTTTGCAATTAAAGGGATCATTTACACTATTATGATACAAAGTCATCAAGGTACCGGCCTCTATCCATAACACTAAAACTACGTACATACTCAACCGACCTAGCATTCCCACTTACATTTTGAAGTTCCAGTCTCTCAAACCAGACACGAAACCATCGATGAATTTATCATAATCTTCCTGAAATCGTCATTCCAGAAAAAACATAGAAGACTGTCAAAGGATTTCCGCCTCTAAGCTTCCAGACGAAGACTCGCCTAATCTACCCATTCCTATCCTTAACTTATCTCAACCTATACTCTGGTACTTATCAAGTGTCAAAGTTTGCAAAACCTAGCAAACCTAGGCTCTGATACCAACTGTAATGCCCCGACCCGCCATGCGGGCCCAAGGTGCTACTTTAGTAACATTTGTGTACCTGATACCTTAATCATTATTTAAATGCAGCAAAAATACATTAAATATTCTCCATAATCCATTACCAAAGTTCTATGTTACTAATATACATCAAAGTCTCCTAATGCTCATAATACAAACCGTAGTACAATACCAAAAACTAACTCAGTACATGCACCCATATTACATACTCAGGGACTTCAACACAACTTAAATACAATAAAGTTCTTACTGACACTCACAAAAACTAACTCGCTATCACCCCGCCCTGAAGTTTGCTAAACTCAACCTTGAGATGATGAAAAGATAATTTGTATATTGGGGTGAGACACTTCTCAGTAAGGATGATTAAGTTAATATCAACGTGTGGTCAGCATGCATTTATTGTTTACAGAAAGCAGTCATCCTCCATTTAACCGAAAATATTTATCTTACATTGTACTCACTTTACAAAGTTGAAAATACTCGTCTCATTTCCATAGTATAAACAATTTATTAAATAAGTAACATCATTTACATAAATCTATAGATATGCATAAAAAACACTCCCTTGGACTAAACACCATTTACTTCCCCCATAGTACGTGTTGTGCGGCTCGAAGGCTGGACTTAGCCTTGGGGGATCAACCTAGACTAAGTCAATCATGCATCTGCTAATACACCTGCAGGCATCCACAACCCAATTACAGGTCTGATTGCCTTACAACTTCTTGGTCCAGACTTCCAGGGAAGGTACCACCTCTCTATAGGCCAATAGGCTGAAATCACCCTACACTTCTATCCATAACAGTGTGGGCGCACATGGTTAACTACTGAACTCTAGCAACGGTATCGTGCTCATAATACAACTGGTTCTCAGGGTTCCTAAAGCATATCACGCTATTTAAGTAATCAAACCAGTAGTTCAAACTCATTTCGTATAAAACTTGTCAGATTATAAAACCCAAACCCCGGTCGTCATATACAACTCGACTCACAGCCGCTAAACAAATCTCAACCCCCAGCCATCATATAAAACTCGGCTCATAGCCGCTAAGCAAATCCCAGCCCCCGACCATTATATAAAACTCAGCTCACAGCCGTTAAACAAATCCCGGCCCCGAGCTATCATATAAAACTCGCCCTACAGTCGTTATATCAAATCCCTATATTTTTCACAAACAGTTCCAGTATTTTGCAAACATTAACAAACTCGGTTATACTATAACCCCCAAAATACCATTCACCTGCCACACGTTTTCAGTATTTTGAACATAACCCGTAGGCAACCAAAAACATAGTATATTTAGTTTATATGGTTAAATCAAACTTTCCACCATTCATTTTTACTCAAAATACTATATCATATATCCTAGGTTTGAAAAATTCATTTTGAATGGTTGGTTTTCGTAGTAACAACTGAAAACATAAATATACTTACATACGAAGTAGTCTGATCAGTTTAACTTTTAATAAAATCCTGACTTAACTAAATCCCCTTACCCGTTTACTGAGAGAGTTCCTATAACGCTCTTGTAGCCCACCCTAATGCAATACGGAGCCCAAAACCCTGAAAACATATTTCCCCCAGTTTAATAAACTCAAATCCCTAATTAGCAACTATTAAACATCCCCAGGCCCATACACCCTGTAAGAACCCGACCCGAGATAGGTGTACTAAATAAATAAGAAAAGAGAAGGAAAATTAAAAAGGTAAAAATCAGCAGGGCTCATTGACGAGGCTTATTTTCTTGTCGACGAAGTCTCTTGTGCAGTTCGGCGACGAGATTCAGTAGCCTGTTGACAAGGAGATACTGAGAGATTTTGGGAAATCCTAAAATCTTAGCCTCGTCGACGAGTCCACCTTGGCGTCGACAAACTCCCTTCTGCAACCTGCCAACGAGGACGCCATCTCGTCGATGAGTCTGGCTAAGTCAACCAAGTTATAAATATCTAAATCACTTGCTTAATGAAGAAGAAACTAAAATTCTCTCTCTTTCTCTCTCTCTCTCTCTCTCTCTCTCTCTCTCTCTCTCTCTCTCTCTCTCTCTCTCTCTTTCTCTCTCTCTCTCTCTCTAGAACTTGAACACACACACACACTCTCTCTCTCTCTAGGATTTCAGGTCATCTGTTGCTGGAATCAACGATCCGACGTTGCCCTATGGATCAGGAAGAGAATCTCTTTGAGGATAGTAGATCGGATCTTCGCTTCGAAGATTTTTGGGTTTTGACCCAAAACCGAGGTAAGGCTTTAAATCTAATTTCTTTTCTGCAGATATGTAGAGAATAGGATTGTAAGGAAGTATTGTTCTTTGTTGTTTAGGTTTTGGGAACTCGGTTCTAGTTTTGGAGTCGTAGAGTTCGTGTTTTGGTTTTCGAGGTAAAGGTAAGGGGATTTTATTTATATCAGTTATTTTTGAAATCGGAATCAGTAAACATGTAGTTTACGATTATATGTATGATTTGACTACTTATTTTGGAAAATCTATCGGGTGAAAATACAAGATTTTCAAGTTACTGTTTGAGGAAAATTTGGGGGTTTCGGGTATCATCTCTATTTTTATTGGAAAATCGTATGTTGTATAAAACTGTGATATTGAGATGACCATACCTATATTTGTATTAAACTATATTCTCAAACTGAAAATGATATGATTTGTTGTATACCAAATAAGTGTGGAATGGACCGTTGTATGTAAAATGTTCTAGGTGTGTGAAAACAGTCATGACGACTAAATACCGTAAGCTGAGAGGTATAGGAACATGAGTTCCAAAATGTTCCAAGTTTTGTGAAAATTGCCACGTCTCAGCTAATTAAGTGGGCAAATGCCATGTCTCGGTTAAATACCGTCAGCAAAAGTGTCTAACTCTATATCCGAGGGTGTGAAATATCACCTGTTTGTTCTAGTTGGTCACCGATGGGTGTGAGTTGACATCGTATTAGCAACGATATCGCTGTGGGGCTTTGGCTAATGTCAGGTTATTGGGTGCTCGTATTAGCAACGATATCACTATAGGGCTTCGGCTAATGTCAGGTTATCGGGTGCTCCGTGTAATGCGGCCAGTTTCGGTCAAAGAGTGTGACGATGCTGACCATATGTTTTGTATCGTATATATGGAACTGGATTATGAAAATACTGGAACTTTATCATGTTATGTTTTATGTCGAAATAACACTTGTATGCCACACATTGATATAACCAGTTTCTTTCTTACTGAAAGGTGTCTCACCTCGATTATACAAATGTTTTTCAGGTCCTTTGAGTAGCCGTCACTAGCGTCCTAGTGTAACGGGAACGTGGTTGTTGGTTAGTTGTGTATAGTACTTGTGTAAGTACGAATTTTGTAATCGAGTTTTCATTGTTAGGTTTTGTAGACACCCGAAGTACGTACTATATTTTGGAGCGTAGACTCTAGTTATGCAAAGACTTTGGTATGGTACGTTGTATGTATTAGAAAGAACATTTCCGCTGCATATGTGTTGTATATGTGAATGTGTATAGGGTATACGTGTACCCCACGGGATCAGACCACCATTCATTGTAGTATCATGTAAGTTTTAATTGATACAGAGACAGGTTAGGTTACTAAATTCACACCTAGGGCCCATTCGCGGGTTCAGGGCATGACAACTTGGTATTAGAGCTAACCATGTTTTTAGGCCTTGTAGACTTGGTTAGGCATGAATATGTGTACATACAAGAGTGTAGGATGTAGAAAATGGGTAGAGTAGGTCAAGGGTTTTCTTGTAGCTATACGGGGACTCATTAGCGGTGTTCTGTGTTTTTCCTGGAATGACGATTTTAGTAAAATCACGGCAAACCATTGATGGTTTCGTGTCAGTGTGGTAGGACAGACCTGGGCCCATGAGAGTTGTAGTTAACATGATTAGTTTTCAATAACTGTGTTAATTGTGTATGACATAGGAATTCTAACTGATTCCTATCTTACTTTCAGAATGGAGCCCAAGGATAACAACTTGGATAGTGGTTCCGAGGGGGCTTCAAGTGACGAGTCTCCTTCTGTGCCTCGGGGTTTGACGAGGCAGGTCATGCAGGAGATCGGGCGAAGTGTAAGGAGACGTGAGCATTCTCCTACTACTACTATATTGTACCATAGAGAGGTTCACCAGCATGCACCCTCCAACGTTTACTGGAGGACCCGATCCAATAGTAGCAGAAAATTGGGTGCAAAAGACCGAGAAGATATTGGAAATTCTGCACTGCATTGACCAGTAGAAGGTTCTCTATTCTACCTTTTAATTGGCAGGAGAAGCTGAAAGATGGTTGACGGTTGTGAGTCTACTTAAGAAGTAGAGAGCTGGTCCATTTGGTATGACTTGGAGCCGCTTAAAGGAGGTTTTTTTTTAGAGACACTTCCTAACTTCCACTCGTGATGTGAAGGCCAGTGAATTCTTGAGTCTGACTCAGGGAACCCAAAAGGTGCAGAGATATGTTGCCAGATATATTGAGTTATCTCGTTTCGCACTGTGTTTGATCTCGAACGAGTATGAGAATACTTGAAGGTTTGAGAAGAGTTTGAGGAAGGACACCTGCAGGCTTGTAGGTATGCTGTAAATTCGAGAGCTCTCTGTTCTGGTGGATAAAGCCACCATAGTTAAGGCTAATCTCCATGGGGACGAGCTTGTACAAGAATAGAAGAAGAGGTTGGTATTTTTTGGTTCTCAGACTGGTTCTTGGAAAGGACCGTGGAAGAAGAAAAACTATGGTTCTGGTTATCGCCAGAATACCGAACGGTAGGGTTCTCAGGGGAATCCATCTTCCTCACAATGCACCAAGTGTCGTAAATGGCATGATGGTGAATATTGGTCATTCATGGGTAACTGCTACAACTGTGGCAAACCAGGCCACATGTCCCAAAACTGTCCTGTGCAGATGAGCAGTGCTCCTGTACTGAGCCAGAATCGGGGAAGTAATCAGGTGCCTTAGGAAAACTATCAGGCAAACATGGCCCCAGCAAGGGTGTACTCGCTTACTCTAGCCGATGCTGAACATGCTAGAAATATGGTGACAGGTACCATGTTATTGCTTTCAAATAGAGCTATTGTTTTATTTGATTCGGGAGCAACCTATTCTTTTATATCTGCAAGTTTTGTGAAACTGTGTGGGATTGAAACCCAAGTGATGGAGGAGTGATTGTTTGTGGCTACATCGACTAGGAGTGTAATGATTCATAGTAAGATGTTAGGAAACTGCCCAGTGGTTATTCAGGGAAGGCTGCTACCGATGAACCTAGTAGTGTACGAGATGTGTGGACTTGACGTCATATTGAGGATGGATTCGTTATTCTCTAGTTATGCGACGATTGATTGTCGTAGGAAGGTAGTGGTGTTCAGAACTCCTAAAGAGTAGGAATATGATTTTGTGGGATCGTGTGTGCATTCGACACCATAGATTCTATCAGTTATACAAGCAAGAAGGTTACTTTTAGACAGTTGTCAGGGGTACCTAGTTTGTGTGAAGGAACCACCACGGGATGATTTGAAACTTGAAGATATCCGAATGGTTAACGAATTTTTGGATGTATTCCTAGAAGACTTACCTTGTTTACCTCCTAATCGTGAGGTTGCGTTCGCTATTGAATTACTGCTAGGCAAGGCACCGATTTCTAAAGCTTCATACCGGATGGCTCCAGCTGAACTTAGAGAGTTGAAGGAGCAGTTGCAGAAACTAAAGGATAAGGGTTTTATCAAACCTAGTGTTTCACCCTGGGGAGCTCCATTATTGTTTATGAAAAAGAAGGACGGGTCGATGTGAATGTACATTGATTACCACGAGATCAACAAGGTAACAATGAAGAACCGATACTCGTTGCCTTGTATAGATGATCTGTTTGACCATCTACAAGGAACGCAGGTCTTTTTTAAGATTGATCTACGATTAGGGTATCATTAGGTGAGAGTTAGGATGGAGGATGTTCCGAAGACTGCTTTCTGAATCAGATACGGTCACCACAAGTTTTTGGTCATGCCTTTTGGGTTGACTAACGCCCTAGCAGTATTTATGGACCTAATGAACAGAGTTTTCTATGAATATCTAGATTAGTTTGTAGTGGTGTTTATTGACGATATTTTGGTATAGTCTAAAAGTTCGGAAGAGCACGAAAACCATTTGAGGTTGGTACTTTAGGTTCTACGGGAGAAGAAGCTATATGCCAAGTTAAAGACATGTGAGTTTTGGTTAAAGCAAATCGCATTTCTAGGTCATGTTGTGTCAAATGGTGGTATCTCATTTGATCCTGGTAAGATAGAAGTAGTGGTTGACTGGGTGAAACCGAAGAGTGTACAGGATGTTCAGAGTTTCCTAGGAATGGCTGGGTATTACTGGCGGTTCGTGAAGGAATTCTATAAGTTATCTGGCCCTCTGACATGGTTGACGAGGAAGGTTATGAGATTTGAATGGACCGACGAGTGCAAGCAGAGTTTTCAGGAGTTGAAACACCGACTGGTCACTACTCCGATTTTAACCATCCCAACTGGGGATGGTGGTTTTTTGATTTACAGCGATGATCGCTGAAGGGTTTGGGATGTGTGTTGATGCAATAGGAGAAAGTAATTGCTTATGCTTCTCGACAACTCAAGGAGTATGATAAGAATTACCCCACGCACGATCTGGAGTTGGCAATAGTAGTATATGCGTTGAAAATCTAGAGACACTACTTATACGGTGAAAAGTGTAAAATTTTCACTGACCACAAGAGCCTCAAATACTTTTTCACACAAAAGGAGTTGAACATGAGGCAAAGGAGGTGGTTGGAACTGATCAAGGACTATGATTGCACCATTACCTATCATCCAGATAAAGCTAATGTGGTAGCTGATGCGTTGAGTCGGAAGTCAGAGCACGCGTCAGTATCTGCAATAGTAGGTCAGCATCATATCAAACGGGATCTGAAGAGTCTTAACATACAATTGGTGGATGGTAATCATCGGGCTTTCATTGCTAGCTTGGTGATCCAGCCAACGTTATTTGAGAGGATTAAAGTTGCGCAGGCTAGTGATGTGGAGTTAGTTAAGACCGTGGAGAAAGTGCAGCAAGGGTTGGCTGTAGATTTTAATATCTCCGAGGGAGGTGTATTGAGGTTTGGAAACAGACTATGCATTCCAAACGACGAGGGGATAAAGAGGACGATCCTGGAGGAGGCACATCATTCTTTGTATATGGTACATTCAGGTAGTACGAAGATGTATCGGGATTTACGCAAGTCCTTCTAGTGGAGTGGCATGAAATGGGGGATTGCCCGGTTTGTGGAGCAATGTCTGACATGTCAGCAAGTGAAAACTGAACATCAGAGGCCAGCAAAGCCGTTGTAACCATTAAGTATTCAGGAGTGGAAATGGGAGCATATTTCCATGGACTTTGTCACCGTATTGCCACCTACGCTTCACAAGCAGAATGCAATTTGGGTGATCGTGGACAGGTTGACAAAATCTGCTTACTTGGTACAGATGAAGGTTAGCTACTCATTGAGTAGGCTAGTAAATCTATACATGCAGAAGATAGTCAAAATGCACGGGGTACCAGTGTCCCTTGTTTCCGATCGAGACCCAAAGTTCACTTCTCGATTTTGTAAGAGTTTACAGGAAGCACTGGTAATGAAGCTTACTTTCAATATAGCGTTCCACCCCCAGACTGATAGACAATCAAAGAGGACAATACAGATCTTGGAGCATATGTTACGAGCTTTTGTATTAGACTTCGATGGTAGTTGGATTCAGTTTCTACCATTGGCGAAGTTTGCCTATAACAACAACTTCCAAGCTAGTATTGGTATGGCACCATTCGAAGCATTGTATGGTCAGAGATGCAGGTCTCCTCTGTACTGGGATGAGGTCAATGAATGGCAGATATTGGGTCCCGAACTCATACAACAGACTTCTAAGAAGGTCAGATTGATCAGGGATAGGATTAAATCAGCTCAGAGTCGGCAAAAGAGTTACGCGGATGTTCGCCGCCGTGAGTTGGAATTCAAGGTGGGGGGTAAGATATTCCTGAGGATCGCTTCGATGAAAGGAGTGATGAGGTTTGGGAAGAAGGGCAAGCTGAGCCCTAGGTATATTGGACCATTCGAGGTACTGGAACGAGTGGGTCTGATGGCCTATAGGATTGCACTACCTCCAACGCTCTCTCAGATCCATGATGTGTTCCACATATCCATGTTGAGAAGGTACATTCCGGATCCGTCACATGTGATTAGTTACGAATCCTTATAGATTGGGGATGCTTTGGTGTATGAGGAGATGGCTGTTTAGATTCTAGACCAGAAAGTTCAAAAGTTGCGTACCAAGGAGATATCGTTAGTGAAGGTATTGTGACGGAATCACGTGATTGAGGGAGCTTCTTAGGAGTTAGAGACAGAAATACGGCGAAAATATCCACAGTTGTTTTGAGTAGTAGCTTTGGTAGCAAGATTGGTATGGGTATGTATGTAATATTCTGTTATCGTAGTAATGATGTGTGGTTAGTCTCTAGGAGAGTTTTGTAATATTGTGAGCTCCCGAGATGGTATGTATGTAACCACGGTATTCCTCCGCCATAAGTGAGGGTATGTGTCACACCCCAAACCCGTAGATGGGTCCCAAGTATGAATATAGTAACCTAACTTATCTTTGTATCAATTAAACATACATGATACAATACTGAATGAGGGTCCGACATCGTGGGATACACGTAAACCCTGTACACATTCACATAAATATTCATACTCATCAAATACGCAGCGAAAAATGTTCTTTCTATACATACATCATACCACACCAAAGTCTATATAGAACTAGAATATACGTTCCCAAAATTACAGTACATACTTCGGGTTTCTACAAAATCCAACAATGGCAACCCGGTTACAAAACTCATACTTACACAAGTATTAAACGCAGCTAATCGACACCCCCGCTTCCGGATGCTAGGATGCTAGTTTTGGCTACCCGAAGGACCTGAAAAATATTTGTATATTCTGGGTGAAACACCTCTCAGTAAGGAAGAAAGTAGGTTATATCAGTGTGTGGCATACGAGTGTTATTTCAGTGTAAACCATAACACAATACAATACAGTTCCATACAGTTTCAATATTTTTCACAAATCCATTCCAGTAGATACGATACCAAACATACGGTCAGTGTCATCACACTAAGCACCCAATTACCCTGCGATAACCGAAGTCTCACAGCGATAATGTTGCCAATACGAGTACCCGATAGCCCACGATAACCGACGCCTCATAGCAACATCGTTGCCACTATGGTATAGCTCACACTCATTGGTGACCAGCCGGAAAGAACAGGCGATATTTCACACCCTCGGATATAGAGTCGGACACTCTCGCCCACGGTAATTAGCAGAGACATGGCGTCAGCATACAATAATTAGCCGCCCCTAACTGATTCAACGTACGATAATTAGCCACCCCTAGCTAATTTACAAAACCTGGAACAATTTTGGAACTCATGTCCCTATATTCATTGGCGTATAATACTTAGCCGCCCCTAACTGTTTTTACAAAACCTGGAACATTTTACATACAACAGTTCATTCCACACTTATTTGGTATACAACAAATCCTATTGTTTTCAGTTCAAGAATACAGTTTAATACAAATATGGGTATGGTCATCTCAATACTACAATTTTAATACAACATACGGTTTCTCTAACAAAATAGATACGATGCCCGAAACCCCCAAATTTTTCCAAAAACTATAACCCAAAAATCTCGCATTTTCACCCGATAGATATTCCCAAATAAGTAATCAAAACATAAATACGATCGTAAACTACAGGTTTATCGATCCCAATTTAAAAAATAAACTGATATAAATAGAATCCCCTTACTTTTTCTTGAATACCAAAATATGAACTCTACGACTCCAAAACTATGAACCAAGTTCCCAAAACCTAAACATCCAAGAACTATACTTCACTATAATTCTTACTACTACATAAAAATCGAAACGAAACTGAAATCGGACCCTTACCTCGGTTTTGGGTCAAAACCCCAAAATCCTTGAAACGAAGATCTAATCCACTATTCTCGAATAGATTCCTCCCCTAATCCACGCAATAACGTCGAATCATCGAATCAGGCGACAAACAGCGAAGAATCGAAGAGAGAGAGAGAGAGAAAGAGAGAGAGAGAGAGAGAGAGAGAGAGAGAGAGAGAGAGAGAGAGAGTTTTAGCTTTCTTAGCCATGAAGCAATGAAATAGGATATTTATAGCCCCTTTGACCCGGCCAACCTCGTCGACAAGATGGCGCCTTCTTCGATGAATCATCCATACATTTCGTCGACAAACCGACTCCTTCGATGACGAACCCTATTCCGATATTTTACAATACGATCAGTATGATATTTTACAACATGATCGGTATCTCTTCGTCGACGAGACTCTGAATTTCGGTGACGAAGATTACAAAGGCCTTCGTCAATGAGAACAATGGCTTCGTCGACGAAGCCTGAAAAATTTATCATTTTACCCTTTTTCATTTATTCAATCTTCATACCTCAGGTCGAGTTCTTACAGTATGTATGTATTTGGGACGGAACTGCTATGTGGGTGGCCGCCGACTCTTTCTAGAATCAGCTATGCATTTGGATATGTTATTGAGTTGGTAAATGAGAGATTACAAATTTCGAGGATGAAATTTTTGTAAGGAGGGGAGGTTGTAAGAACCCGACCCGAGATAGGTGTATTAAATAAATAAGAAAAAAGAAGGAAAATTAAAAAGGTAAAAATCTGCAAGGCTCATCAACGGGGCTTCTTTTCTCGTCGACGAAGTCTCTTGTGCAGCTCGGCGATGAGATTCAAGAGCCCATCGATGAGGAGATACCGAGGGATTTTAGGAATTCTTGAAATCTCAAACTCGTCGACAAGTCCACCTTGGCGTCGACAAAATTCCTTCTGCAGCTCGTCGACCAGGACGTCATCTCATCGACAAGTTTGGCGGGGTCAACCAAGTTGTAAATATCTAAATCACTTGCTTAATGAAGAAAAAACCAAAATCCTCTCTCTCTCTCTCTCTCTCTAGGATTTCAGGTCTTCTGTTGCCAGAATCAATGATCCGACATTGCTACGTGGATCAGGAGGAGAATCTCTTCAAAAATAGCAGATCGGATCTTCGTTTCAAAGATTTTTAGGTTTTGACCCAAACTAAGGTAAGGCTCTGAATCCATTTTCGTTTCGGTAGATATGTATAAAATATGATTGTAAGGAAGTATTGTTCTTTGTTGTTTACATTTTGGGAATTCGGTTCGTAGTTTTGGATACGTAGAGTTCGTGTTTTGGTTTTTGGGTTAAAGGTAAGGGGATTCTGTTTATATCAGTTATTTTTTATTGGAATTGGTAAACATGTAATTTACGATTGTATGTATGATTTGGCTACTTATTTGGAAAAATCTATCGAGTGAAAATACGGGATTTTTGGGTTATTATTTTGGGAAAATTTGGGGGTTTCGGGTATCATCTCTATTTCTATTGGAAAATCGTATGTTGTATAAAATTGTGATATTGAGATGACCGTACCTACATTTGTATTAAACTGTATTCTCGAACTGAAAACGATATGATTTATTGTATACCAAATAAGTGTGGAATAGACCATTGTACGTAAAATGTTCCAAGTGTGTGAAAACAGCTGTGACAACCAAATATCGTAAGTTGAGAGGTATAGGAACATGAGTTCCAAAATGTTCCAGGTTTTGTGAAATTGTCGCGTCTCAACTAATTACCATGGGCAAACGCCATGTATTGGCTAAATACCGTTGGCGAGAGTGTCTGGCTTTACATCTAAGGGTGTGAAATATTACCTGTTTGTTCCGATTAGTCACCGATGGGTGTGAGTTGAGACTGTATTAGCAACGATATCTCTGTGGGGCTTTGGCTAATGCCTAGTTATCAGGTGCTTCGTGTAATGCGGCCAATTTTGGCCGAAGAGTGCAGCGACACTGACTGTATGTTTTGTATCGTATGTATTGGAACTAGATTGTGAAAATACTAGAACTGTATCGTGTTATGTTTTATGTCGAAATGACACTTGTATGTCACACACTGATATAACTTGTTTCTTTCTTACTATGAGGTGTCTCACCCCGATTATACAAATATTTTTCAGGTCCTTCGAGTAGCCGTCACTAGCGTCCTAGTGTAACGGGAGCGTAGTTGTCAGTTAGCTGCGTATAGTACTCGTATAAGTACGAATTTTGTAACTGGGTTGTCATTGTTGGGTTTTGTAGACACCCGGGGTACGTACTGTATTTTGGAGTGTAGACTCTAGTTATGTATAAAATCTGGTATGGTATATTGTATGTATTAGAAAGAACATTTCCGCTGCGTATGTGACATGTATGTGAATGTGTATAGGGTATACGTGTACCCCACGGGGTCGGACCCTCATTCAGTGTAGTATCATGTATGTTTTAATTGATATAGAGACAAGTTAGGTTACTAAATTCACACTTGAGGTCCATCTGTGGGTTTGGGGCGTGACACACCCCATTTAAATAGTTAAATGCTAGATAAATAGCTCATTTCTACCCTTACCTCAACTTTGGGATGATGTCTGGAAAGACCCAATTCAAAAATCCACTCCACTAGACTTGCAGAGAAACGCCCCTAGATCCTCGTGGTAACTTCCGATCGTTGATTCGGGTAACAAACGGCGAGAAATCATAAAGAAAAGGGGTGGGGCGAGATTTAGAGAGAGAAAGAGAGATAAGATTTCTTAATGAAGAAGTAACTTAAAAATCAATTTATAGGCTGTTGACTTGGCCAACTTCGTCGACGAAATGCAACCTTCGTCAACGAGTTGCAGAAAGACGTTCATTGGCGAAAGAAAGGGTTTGTCAACAAACCTTAAACCTGAAATTTCCCGTCGTTCAGGATTTCTTCGTCGACGATGCCTGAACTTTGTCAACGAGGCACAAAAGGGCACTCGTCAATGAAAACAAGGGATTCGTCGACAGGCCCTATTGCTTTGCCCTTTTTAAATTTCTCTTTTTCTTTTCTTATTTATTTCTTTTATTTTCTAGGTTCGGGTTTCTACATTAACATCCAACATTAACTTTTTTTTATTAAATCATTCATTTTATGCTTACTTTTTAATTAAAATCAAAATAAAATAATCATATGAACTTAAAATATATATATAAAAGGACATGAGTCCGGTGCACAAAGCTCCCGCATATGCAGGGTCCGGGAAATGGGTGCACCACAATAGGTCTATAGTACGTAGTCTTACCTTACATTTTTGCAAAAGGATGTTTCCATGTCTCGAACTCATCACCTCCAGGTGACACAAGGATAACCTTACCATTGCGTCTAACCTCCCCTTTTACAAGAACTTAAAATACACTTAAAATTAATTTTTTTATAAAAGTTTTTAAAATAATAATAGTAAAATTTATTTAAAAAATCTTTTTCTATTTCTCAATTGCGGAGTACAATAAAATCATTCTTATAAAGTGAATTTTCAAATAGAATAATTAAGTAAAATAAACATAATAATTTTATTTTTATTATAATATTTTCAATTTATACAATTTTGTATTTTATTCTTTTAATCATCTATTTTTAAAATGACTATTTGAATCAAAGATAAAAATAAATATTTGCTTAATCAAAATTTTAATTTGTTTTACTTTTAGAAAAACTAGTAACATGTTACGTGTGTTGCACTTGATTGCATGTAAATAACATTATGTAAATTATTTTAATAAAGTTTAGATATATTTTTTAAAGAAATTAATAGAATATTTTCATAATTTAATTTATAAATATTAAAAAATTGGCCCCGCTCCACTTTCCTAAAAGCAAGGACCACTACTAGAGGTCAAACCAAAGATCTATGGAAGTCGGGGTTCGTCTACCCAAAGTTAAGAAAAAAATTATATTATCTTAAAGTAGTGTTTGGGAGTATAGATTTTGAATCTTATATTTGAATGCAATTTCAACACAATTTTACATTACAATTTATGTAAATCCAATTAAAAATACAAATCCATGACCTCTCAAACATAAGGTAAAAGTATAAGATACGATACCCCCAGGGTGTGGTTCAGGTGGTAGTGCAGGTTGCGGGAGTGTCTTTCACGAGGTCAGGTGTTCAAACCCTCCCGAGTTCGTTTCCGCCCCTAGACTCCTGAATTTACCCTCCCTTCGGAGTTATGGGGTCAACTTCAAGGGGCATAGGATTAGTCACGTGAACCGTAAAACGGACATGTGGATACTCGGTGCGTAATCCAAAAAAAACAAAAGTATAAAATACAATATGATAGGAATGCTCTATTTTTTATTTTATTTTATTTTATTACATAAAAACTTCAACCACCAACGAGCCCTTCGGACCCCTTGGTGCGGCACCAAACCTACGGATCGGCATCCTCCGCCCCCAGGTCTCGCTGATCAGGGTAAAGTTCGAAATGCGAACACGACTTCTGTGTATCAGTTAGACATTCGGTCAACTCGACCCTCGGGACACATCTCCATTACCATCTACGGTCCCCGCTGGCTCACAGAGAATTCTTACCATCAATAGTCCCCGCTGGCAAGCAGAGCAAACTCTCACCATCCACGCTTCCCGCTAGCTCACAGAGTAAACTCTCACCATCCATAGGTAACACTGGCTCCGTGAGTGTATCTTCCTGTAATTAAACCCCCGATGCTCCTTATTACCTTGTTGATGTCTCTTCACCGCGTCATGCCCGTGAGAACAAGAATGCTCTAATTAACATTATAAGAAGTGTAAATTTTAAAATTTATAGATCATTATGGATAAGAAATTTAATAAATATCTATAAAAGTTCACTTTTAGAAATTTTTAGTCTTACTTTAAAAAGATCAGGGTATTTTTGTCCAACAAAATGATTTATATTATTCGTTCTTTTATATATAGTATACATTAATCAAATTTCTAGCTTTAAATTTTTTATTTTTATTTTTATTTCTTGTTTTTATTTTCTTATATACCAACACGCCCTAAATCTTGGAGGATATTTAGTTGAATTCATCTTCTAAAAATTTTTCAAAATTTAATGCTGAGAAAGTCAAATACCCGCATTTGAGAAATCATCAGACATGGTAAGCATTTTGGATTCTCCCCTAAGATAATCTTAAATCCTACCATGTTCTTACCTTTTGCTGTTATAATCATTATATTATTATAAAATATTTTTAAAAATGTTATTGTTAGTTCTTTTCATTATTAA